>NW_027397069.1:24305390-24362815 GCF_003265705.2 Callorhinus ursinus | reverse complement strand
GGATTGGGAAAATATTTAGGAGAAGAATTTTTTTTAAATGGGCTGGAATTGGGAGCTGAGAGGGTAGAATTAATAAAGAATAACTGCTGTGTTACAGAGGGGAAGAGCACCAAGTTTGAGAGGGAAGGCAATGCATTCAGTATGTGGTACCTGAGTTGCTTGCAGAATGCTTACCGATGTACAGGTGGGTATCTCGGAGGCCTTTGAAAGTACGAATCCAGAGCTCACTGTGAATATATGTTCAATAACTGGCCTGGTACACTTTGCTCTGAAAAAAATCCCAGATGTTTGCAGGCCTTTGAAAATAAGGAGCTGATTCTTTCCCTTTCATCATCCTGTGTTCACATCACACATTCTCTTCCAAAGAGTTTCTCACCCCATATATTAGAGTACTCATATAATCATAATGTCTTGGTGCACACTGTACACTAGCAGTCGCCAGAAAACCATAAGCCTCTTCGTAATTTAAATACCCTATGAGAGGAATATTTCAGTCCTTTCTGTGTAAGTAATTCTATTTATTTAAAAGATAAGTTTCCAGGGGCGCCTGGGTGGCTCAGTCATTAAGCGTCTGCCTTTGGCTCAGGTCATGATCTCAGGGTCCTGAGATCGAGCCCCGCATCGGGCTCCCTGCTCAGCAGGAAGGCTGCTTCTCCCTCCCCCACTCCCCCTGCTTGTGTTCCCTCTCTTGCTGTGTCTCTCTCTGTCAAATAAATAAATAAATCTTAAAAAAAAAGATATGTTTCTGAGTGTTTATTATGTGCCAGGCACTGTGTCTGGTGCTAAAAAGATAATAGTAAATAAAAATACACACAAATTGAGCTCAAAGAACTTTCCAGCTAGTGGGAAGAGACAGACTTCACTCAAATAACCATACAGATGACATCAGGTACCCTAAGAAGAAAAATACAGTTCACAGTTCTAGGAGTACATAGAAGAAGAGAAGCTGTCCCGAAGAAGCCTCTCCCAAGAAAGTGATATTTGAATCCAATTTTGAAGGATGATTGGGAGATGGTTGAAGAACAGCACGGAAGAAAGCCCTGCGGTGAGAGAGAATATGACACATTTGCAGGGCTGAATGAGGCTGTGGGTGTGCACAGGGAGGCCAGGGAGGGGAATCCTGTAAGGTGGTGCTAGAGATTTCAGCAGGGCTTATAGGCCCCATAAAAAGTTTAGTCTTCAAACCAAGAACAATGGGAAGCCACAGGGCTTGAGCACCCAGATGACATGACCTGATTTTCATTTTGGGAAACCCATTTTTTGTACCGTGTAAAGGACAGACTAACTCCCTTCCTGCCACGGTTAAAATGTGACCCTGTGCTGCTCTTTGCCCAAAATGATTTTCTCGTCTCTTCATCTTAGCAGAATGCTTATAAGCAGGCTCGGGGCCAATCTAGAGCAGACTTGGAAACAATTTGTCCATATAAGATGCAAGCCGCCATCCCCCCGGTACTGGGGACACTGTAGTGACAGTTATTCAAGTGACAAGGATGGAAGAGTTTACCACTTACAAAATCCATGCCTAGTGGAGAGTGTGCAAAGAAAAAAAATGAGTTTACTTGGGGTCTAGTTCTCTGACTGCCACTTTCTAGGTATAAAGCCATGGGAAAATGATTTAAAATCTTCCCATTGCAGACACCACATCTTTCGAATGCAGAACAATGGGCAAGCTCCATTCTGCCATCCTGAGTCTCTTTAACAAATAATGAAGAAAGAGCGCTTCTTAAGTCAAACCACGACCTGCTTCCGTGGGCAAAGAAAAGTAAGTTGATACAATTGAAATTGTCATGTCTCTGGATTCTTCATTTGAGCATGTGGACATAGAGATTCTAAAATTTACTCCACCTGCCCTTTTTTGGATCTGTCCTTTAAAACTGCACTTTATATGTGGAAATAAACACATGCCCATACTTGCTTCTTCTATTTATTATCTAGCGTAAATACCCTGAAATTTGTCTTTGGGCTCTTAAAAAGCCTGAAATAGATGCACTGTCTCCTTTCTGTGTAAACCAGGTTTGCCAATGATTAACAAACAGAATCGGGGTTGATACTTTTTTTCACAATCTCGACTCCATAAGGAATATGTAGCTAATTTAAGCTTCATTGTATTAAATTGTAGAACACACTATAAAATACTGATACTACAACTTGCATCAAACAAGTAAACATTTGTTATGGGGACAGTAAAATTTACTTTTCACAAAAGGAGACTACAGTAATAATGCATTCAATTCTATTTCCCAGAATGCTTCTTAAGTATGTTAATAAAGTCTTTATTGTGTCTGCTTATAAAAGTCGCCACCATTTCCCATTAGAAAGTCTCTGTTTATTCATCAAACATTTACTGACAGTGACTGCTGGGAGCAGGCTCAGATTTCCACTCCATTACACGTTTGTGGCATAAAGCACATTAATTATAGATATATTACAATATTCAACTCATTGAGGAAAAATTAGATGATCAAGGCTCATTTTCCTTGACAATAAGCAAGTTAATGAAAATACTAATTACCTGATGATGGAGTGGAGCCTCCAGGATTGAATGCTTAGCATCTGTAAAAGAGTTCTGTGAGTCTAGCACAGAATATTAAAGCCAGAAGCGTTTGAAGTCTATGAGGTGGTCCTTGCAACTATCCAGAGTTCTTTAATCAGGGGATAAAGGACAGTCAGACATGAGGCAGAGTTCTTAAAAATATTTGGCAGAAGTCATTGAAAAGCCATGCTCTGTACATAAAAATTTTTAAATAATATTACCTGGAACACAAGCCAGCTTCATTTTAAATAATTATGCAAAGAATAGGCTCATTGTCAGCAAGGATATCGCCATATCCCAGTCATCCGTTTTGTAAAAATGTCAGAACTATTTTCAGCCATTTTGAAATTTTAAAGAAGAAAACTTCCGTTTAAAAATATGTGCAACAGGAATTCTCATTCATTGCTGGTGGGAATACAGCCGCTTTGGAAGACAGTCTGATAGTTTCTTATAAGGCTAGGTATAGTCTTAACATATGATGTAGCGTATAAATACCCCTAGGTATTTACTGAACTGATTTAAAAAATTGTGCCCACATAAAAACCTGCCCACAAATGTTTATATCAGCTATTGTCATAATCACCCAAAACTGGAAGCAACCAAGATGTCTTTCAATAGATAAGCAGGTAAACAAATTATACATCCACACAAAGGAATACTCTTCAGCACTAAGGAAAGTAATGAGCTATCAAGCCACATAAAGACATCAGTGAATGGTAACTAAATACTATGAAGTGAAATAAGCAGTCTTTCAGGCTTCATATTGTATGATTCCAATTATATGACATCCTGGAAAAGGTGAAACTATAGAGATATTGTAAAAAGATTAATGGTTACCAGGGATTTGGGGGCAGGTGAGGGTGAGGACTGAATTGGTGAAGTTACCCAGCTATCAGGGAGGTACAACTATTCTGTATGATACTCTGATGACAAGTGCATGACACCATGCATTTTTAGCACTTTGCAGCACTAAGAATGGACTGTAATTATACAACTTAAAAAAATCATTTAGGAGGTTGGAAGATGTCAGGATGAGATGCAAATGTGACAAAGGAATCTAAGTGTATAAACCAATGTATGAAATACACTGAAGGCGGTTGGGGGAGAAACTGCTAAACCAAGTAACTTTCAAAGTGAATAGTCTATTAGACTCAATACAAAAACACTATACATAAGCACTGTACCATGGTTGATAAAGTGGTTTCCCACAAAGGCATGGGTTAACAGTGCTAGACTCACTATGCATGTGTACAGAAGTTGAATAGATAGGCAAATGATGGACAGTGAGTGCCAAATTCCCATTGTTGGAATGGAAGATTACAGATAAGCAAAGAGAGACTAGAATGATCCATGTGAGAATAAATTAGAGTTAGATACATCAGTATAAACACACTGTTTAACTTAAATATAGATACAGGCCACATGTATTATATATATAAACACACACATACCCCCCCCACAGGTTAGAATGCGTATATGTATTTCCTTGTTCTTTCAACTGAGAACATCTAGAATCAACTACACCCTAGTAGCAATGAGCATACCTAGAACTCAGATCTTAGTTTCTAATATCATTTTCCAGTAAAAGAAGACAGAAATAACACAGGAAATATAGAAGATGATCCTGTAGTGCCAGAAAGTTTCCTTATATATACTATATATACTATATACATATATGTATATAATATACATGTATATAATATATATGTATATAAAAATAAAATATATACATGTATACAAATATATATGTTACATGTTTTTGAGCCAAAATGCCTTATTTTATTTAATAAATTTTATTTAATATTTTATTTATAAAATTGGTAACTCTGAGTCCATACTGACTAAATAAGAAACAGGGGGAAAAAAGACAAATCTCCCATGCAGAATTCAATAACTTACATAAATACTCCACCTTCAAGGAGGTAGCATATAATTTCCCATTCGTTAAATGGAGGCTATACTAAAAACTTCCTTGTAAGGAATGGGGCAGAGAGAGGCATCTCATTGTAGAGAAATCTGACAAACATTCCCTCAGCTAGGTGATCAAGGTTAACATCAACAGTACTAAGTCATATTGAAAGTATTCACCCTTGATATATGATGAGAATAGCACTTTACCTCTATGGTCTTCTTCCCCAAAACACATTACTCCAGTCTAATCATGAAAAATCCCAACTGAGGGATATTCTATAAAACACACTACTAGTACTCCCCAAAACTGTCCAGGTCATCAAAAACAAGGAAAATCTGAGAATCTCTCACAGCCAACAGGAAGCTAATGAGACATGATTAACTAAATGTAATGTGGTATCCTGGATGGGATCCTGGAAGAAAAAAGGGACATTATGTTAAAACTAAGAAAACCGCATAAAATATGGACTACAGTAAATAATAATGTATCAATATTGGTTCAGCAATTGTAACAAATGCACCATGCTAATGTAAGATGCTACTACTGGGGAAGATCAGGGAGGAGCATAAGACAACCCTCGGTAGTTATCTTCGAAATTTTTCTGTTGATCTAAAAGTATTCTAAAATAAAAGGTTTATTTTTAAAAATAGGCTCTTTCTATATATGCCTGAATTATTTCTTCCCTTTCTCAAACTGGCAGTCTACATCAGAATAAGCAAACTGCTGAGTATATCTTCTGATTTCGTTCCAGCATCAGAAGAATGTCCAGGCTCTTTTGAGTTCAGCTAATAGCTCCGCATAGCCTCTCCCTTTTCCTGTGCATTATCCATTGAACAAGTTCCAAAGCACTCTGCTGTGGAGTGGCCGAGGATCCCATTTGATGGATGGTCATTTCACACACCTGTTTTGGGGTCTTTGATTGATGTGCTGGAGTACATCTAATGTAACTTCTCCTAATAGGGAAGTGAAGAAAACATACATTTGTGCAAGCTACAGTTCAGGTTACTGCTCATCCAAAAGGTTTAATTTAGAAATAGTTACTTAATAATTCAACATGGACAATTCCTTGATTCCCATTGACTTTCAATTCAATCAGCAAAGCTGCCTCTTGGATTTTCCATTATTATGAAGACTGATGTATTTTATAAGAGCAAACAGCTGCTCTGGCAGATTAATGTTCCTTCTTGTCACCCTGCCGTGAAGCTTACTTGGAATTCTTCTCTTGTAAAAAGAAGTTTGGATCCAATGAATTTAACCAGCTGACCACCAGTGACTTTAGTGCACTCCTCTGCCCTTGGTTCTGTTCTGACAACCCTTGCCTGCCAAGGTTCCGCAAGATCTCAGATGGCTTCTCCTGAAATCTAGTAGTGAAATGCCCAAGCACTTGGAGGTCAAAGAACTGGGCTCTCATTTCAGACTTCTTGTTTACTGTAGACAAATTTTGTAACCCCTAAATTCTTTATTCTCCCCCCATTAAAAGGGAACAATAATACTTGCCTGGCCTGTCTCACAGAGATATGGAAGGATCATGCATTCATTCAACAAATATTTCTTGTGGACCAACTATATTGTAGTCCATGTCTAAGACCTAGGAATGTAAAAGTCAAGGAAAAAAAATAAAAACAAAAATTGCTGCTCTTGTGAAACTTGCATTCTAGTTGATAGGTCAAATAAGATATAAACAAAAATAAAATAAAATACATAGTACTTTGATGGTTATAAGTGTAATTAAAAGAAAATAAACAGGAAGGAAGAAGAAGACTCCTGGAAAGGAGAAGTAATTTGAAATATGGCAACCAAAACAGGCCTCAATCTGAAAGGACATTTGAGTGAGGGTGAGCCATTCATGAGGATATCAGAAGAAAGAGCATTTCAGGACAAGGAAATAGTACATGTAAAGGCCCTGAGGCAGGAACAGGATGGAATGTTTAAGGCACAGCAAAAAGGCCCGTGCGCTGCAACAGAGGGAAGTAGCAGGAGGTAGTAAGAGATGAGGTCAGACAGGTAACCGAGAGGATGATCGGGTCGCATAGAGCCTCAGCTGCCATCGTCAGGACTTCGGTTTTTACTCAGGAGAGCCATGGGAAATGGAGAGTCATTTTGAATAAGAAAGTTACCTGATAGGTAAAGAATAGATGAGGGTCAAAGGCAGAAGGAAGACCAGTGAATTAGCTATTGAAATAACCTACAGAAGAGATTATGGTGGCTTGGGCAGGATCCTGGCAGAGAAGGTATTAAAAAGTGAATGGATTCTACATAGATTTTGAAGGTATAGCCAATAGAATTGTGATATTGGATGTGAGATACGAGAGAAAAAGAAGCATCTGTTTCCAAAGTGTTTCTCTTGAACAACTGGAAAGATTAAGTTGCTAGTTTGTTTCCTGAGATTAACAAACTGAGGGATGCCGGAGTGGTGGGGGATGGGAGGGATGGAGTGGCTGGGTCATGGACTTTGGGGAGGGTGCGTGCTGTGGTGAGTGCTGTGAATTGTGTGGGACTGTTGAATCGCAGACCTGTACCTCTGAAACAAATAATACATTATATGTTAAAAAAAAAAAAAGATAGCAGAAGGGGAAGAATGAAGGGGGGGAATTGGAGGGGGAGACGAACCATGAGAGACTATGGACTCTGAGAAACAAACTGAGGGTTCTAGAGGGGAGGGGGGTGGGGGATGGGTTAGCCTGGTGAAGGGTATTAAAGAGGGCACGTTCTGCGTGGAGCACTGGGTGTTACACGCAAACAATGAGTCGTGGATCACTACATCAAAAACTAATGATGTAATGTATGGTGATTAACATAATATAATAAAATTTTTTAAAAAAGATTAAGTTGCTAGTTACTGACACCTGGAGTACAGTGTAAGAAATATTCTGGGGGCGGGGGTGGGGGGAGACAAAGACAGAAGCTCAGCGTTGGAAATGTTATGTTCGATGTGCTCATTAAACACCTAACGAATGTTAAAAGTAGACAACTGGACGTATGAATCTACCGTGTAAAGGGGAAGTTAAAACTGAAGATGGAAAATGTGTAAGTCATCAGTGCATATATGGTATTTAAAGCAATGAGAGTTGTTTGGTCACCAAGTGAGTCTGAACAGGAGGGAGAGAGAACAGGTCCTCCAAGGATTCAGCTCTGGGGTGCTCCATTGTTAAGAGGCCAAAAAGAGAAAACAAACCAGCAAAGAGCTCCCAGAAGAGGCAAGCACTGAAAATAAAACAAAAGAAGGAGAATAGGGTGGTAGTGACTTGACGTCTCAGAAAAGAAAGCATATTGGGAAGGAGGGAATTATCAGCAATGAAAGCTGTTGATAGGTCAGGTAAGATAAGGTCTGAGAATTGATTTAGCAATGGAGGTCATTGTGACTTCATTTGGAGGCAGCCCACAATTGCAGCAGGTTCAAGAGTAAATGGGAATTCCTGGTTTTGCTATTATACTATGATTATGTAAGATGTTAACATTAAGGAAAGCTAAGTGGAGGGTGGATGGGAATTTTCATACTGTTTTTGCAGTTTCCCTGTTAAAATTGTTTCTGAATAATAAGCTGGAAAAAATACATAGGAAAAGAGTATTTGGAGGAGGTAGTGTAGGCAATTCTTTCACGGAATTCTCCTGAAAAGGTGCGGGGGAAGAAAAAAAAAAAAAAAACCAGATTGTAGCTTGAGAAGGAAATAGAGTCAAAAAAGCTTTTTTGTTTGTTTGGTCGGTTTGGCTTCTGTTTCTTTTAACCAAGAAGAAACAACACTGTGCCTGGAGCCAGTGGGAATCATCTGGTAGAAAGATAAAAACTGACCACACTGGCAAGAGTTCTCTGAAGCACTGTCCTTGAGGAGGAAAAATGGGATGCAACCGTGTTTGCCTGTCCCACCACAGGGCAGGTGGGAGAGTGCAGATACTGCATGCAGGTAGACAGGCAAGGCTTTCTGATTGCCTCGGACTTCTCACTGCGGAAGGAAGGAAGGTCAAGGTCACAGATGAGAGTGAGGGTGGCAGCAGAAGTGAAGGAGTGTTGGAGTTTGGGGAGAGAGAGGAAAGGAGTAAGATGATCACCTAGAGAGAAGGAGGGAGAACACGTGAGAGCGTCTGAGACACTGCAAAGCAAGTACATGCATATAAGGAAGAAAGCCTGGGACGTGGGGGAAGGGGGCAGGGGTGAACTGGCTGATGTTCTACTCATCTCTCTTCTGATCAGTAGCAAAAGCAGTAACTCCAGTTGGCAGACAGGCGGTGCCAAGGAAAGTTCCTGAGGCGATGACACAGCCTAAGTCTATAGTTTTAGTACCGTCATAAACGTTACCAAAATCTTCACATACCTAATGTCAGATGACCTTCCTTCAGAATTATCTTAGCGGCTCTGAAGCAGAAGTCAGATCATGGGGTACGTTCCCCTGTTGGAGCCAAACCCGCTACATTTCACAGATATATGCATGTAATTATACACTTTTAATATATATAACTTGTTTGAGTAGTGACTTTATTTAAGGATAGAAAATCTAAGAGGAGAGCTGAAAAAAATGGAACAAGTTCTATGTTCAGTTGACCAAGTGTTCCCCTGTGATGTTAAGTGCCCCTGCTAATTCCACAGGAAGGGCATGTTTCCTCACCTAGCAGGCCTCACGGCAGAGTACGGTTGGAAAAGAGAAATATCCCCGGAGAATCATCTCTCTCTGCTCTGCAGTCCAGGGGAAGACTCCTAATTGAGTGACATTTCAACTGACACTCCAGAAGGATTGTTACTGCCTACCTAATAAAGTTCCTTCATCTTCGAGCTGGTTCCTGACCCTTGGGGGCACAGGGGTCCTCAAGTTTCCTGGGTTACTGGCTAAACGTCTCCTGCAGAGATTAGATAAATAACCGAGATATAAATCTCACAGATGGGATGAGATGGAGAAGCTACACAATTATTTTTGATAATTTGGACTAAACACACCTGCTAATGAAGCGGAAAGAGCTAGAGGGGGTTGGAAGTTCTGTGGAGCTCGCCAAGGGAACCAGATCTCCAGAGAACCGCAAGCTGTCCACTTCAATTTGTTGAAATAGGGTCATCTCTCCTCAGAAACCCAGGTTAAGCAAGGTTTCTATCCCAGAGACCCCATCTCCCATCCCCACCTGACCGGAACAGCTTCCTAGAGCCTGGTTCCTTCTGTCGAAGACACAAAGTAGGGGTGTTTCTCACAACTGTGATAGTGAGAAGGGTACTATTTTTTTCTCACTTGTTTAATTTCTATCAAATTCTATCCAGACTTAGCGCCGGGCCTTCGTTCTTCATTAGTATCCTGGTTTGGACCTGAACTTTTTTCCAGAATTTGACCCTTCCAAGCATGGCATGTTACAATTCAGTTAAAAAGTCTGTGGGAATATTAGGAAGACATTTCGGGGCTGACATCTCAAGTACAAATTCCAGCGGTTATAAGGAGCTATCTGGCCAGGAAGTCCTAATGCCTCCATTAATAAAGCTATTAATTTTGAAAAGCTTTGACAGCTATAACATCTTTTTTAAGAAATCAGAAACACCCTTCCTTTATCTCCAAAATGCCGCCTTCTTTGTATGTAGCGGTTGCCTCAAGCTTCGTTCTACTGCCTGTTTTAATTTGTTTTTAATATCAGATGTGCCTTATCGATTTCTTCTGTGTATATTTTCATTCTGAATAATTCAGAGGCATGATTTTTTCTCCCATTATGGTCAATAGCAGGAGCAAATTTTGAGGATAATCAATTGAGCCCTGACGGACGATTCCTGCTGTTGATATCTCCAGAAGTGAGGGAGGGGAACAGCAGGGGATAATATGACCCAACAGTCAATCACAGCTATCAGCAAACGAGCCAACATGGGTGTATGTGAGGAATGGAGATCCATACCGCTGGCCCAAAAGGTCTACTAATAGTCTCTCTTTCTACTTTTCATCACACGGCCCTCCAGCTGTGCCAGGGAGACGTATGGGCTGCTCTCATATACATTTTCTTTTCTACCAATGTCTAAAAAATCATGTTCTAAAGGTGTCATCTTTTATATGAATATGTACATCTTATATGCATCAATTCTTAATGATTTGTTCATATTTTAGCCAAGCTTATTCCAAGATAGGGCAGGAAAATTGGAAAGGTTCCAGGACACCAGTCTAGGGAATAAATGTCACTTTTTAATTCAGATAATATGGTTGAAATTAATTATCATAGAGCTGACAGAAGCAATGCAAGTTTGTCTGGCTGCCTCTCACCTGCAGTAAGAACACAGTTTCTGCAACTGTTTTGATGCTGGCCCCCGTCCAAGTCTTTGACACACTCAATTTACTACAAAATTGGCAACTTCTATCTCATAAAGGAATCCGAGTGTAACAATAAATATTGGTCCCTCTGCACAATATGACTACTGTAAGTCAGAAGAGCCCTCCTAAGTATCAGATCATTGGAGTTAATAATCACAATATTTTTATTTTCTCTCTCTTTCTTAAGACATTTTCATAAAATCCTGATTTGACGGGCTATGCTAGAGGCAGGCAGGCTCTTAGGGATGTTGAGATCAGAACAAGTAAGGAAACAAGAGAGGCCCAGGTTAATGCGAGCAGTTCAATTTCAATTATGTGAAGTAAATGGTCTTTTTCAGGTCTGATGGTTTTCGAGAAAACTATTTGAAGGTCTGGTGTGATTTACATGCAATTTGCCTTGATTTTTGTAAAAATAAGGGCTTTCACACTGCTCAGTTCAAATATTTGAGGGTAATTATGATATGCCTGCTTGTCGTAAACAGATGTTCCTAAAGTGATTTTTAACAAACAACGAAGCAATCCCTAAAGAATTTTTGGTTGTAAAATAAAGTCTGTGGAGTTAATATTTTTCCAGAGGAGGCCCACAAAATTACGAAAACATCTATGGTTAATTGCTAAATAGCTTATAGTTAAATAATACCTCAGTGTATGCAAAGTAAAAGAGGAAATTAGAACTCCTGGTTTAGTTTACCATAGATAACTTATTTATAAATCTCTGTAATTTATTATTAATATCCTTATACAATAATCGCTCACGCATATAAACACAGTTAACCTTAAAATGTTATTCTGATTCCTGTTTCTTTACAAAAGAGGTATTTTGGCTTTAGGAGTCATTAGTCTTAAGCATTTTTTGAAGACATTAAAGAAGTATGTTACCATTATATTTTATGGGGAAAAAATAATGATTCTTTGTTCATGGTCTTATTTTATTCATCCACAAACTGCATAGAGAAAAAAATTATTCTCATTAAAAACTACAATTTCCTTGGATTAATTTTACGGTTAAGGCTGATAATCTCAAAAAGAAAAGTAAACAATATTCAGGGATAAATTATTTGTAAAATTTGGATTTATTTTGTATGTATCAGCAAGGCTTTCCTACTGCAAATTACAACATCCATCCTCATATGCTCCCATTGCTTGCCTCAGAACAGGCCATTATCTGCATCGTGCTTGTTCTCAGAGGGAAAAATACAATCTGGTGGTGACGAACTCTGAGCAAATTATGTGGTGGTTCAAGTTGGCATGTTGCCTGAAAATGGAGAAAAGAAGGAAGAACTGATTGTTTGGGTTAGGGGTTGGTGATGTGTGAGGCAGCAGACATTTGCTAGAGTTGATGGAATGCTGAGATAATTGATAGTAAACTAGCAAACACAGCCTATTCTAATGCAACAAAGTTAATAATACAATGTTGTTAGCCTGGATTTTTTTGGCCAGTTATAAATGTTTTATAGGGTGATATTGAAAGTTGATACCAATGTTGATATCAAAAGGATAGATCTGCCTCGGGTTGAAATAGAGAAGAAAAAGAGTTGGTCTGAGGACGGAGGCCTGGCTTCTAGCAACAGTGCCAGAAGTGTTATAGCTAGTCATGTGATCCAGGTTGGCCATCATCATCATGGGAGCTACCATTTATTGGAAGTTTTTTTGAAACGGAGACATCTCGTTCAACCTTCAGAAGAACCTTACGAGGCAGGTACCATTATTATTCCCATTTTGCAGATGAGAAACTGAAGGCAGAAAGGTAAATAATTTGTCTGAAGTTCCACATCTACTAAGTGGCAGAGTTGAGGAGCCTGAAACTCAGGTCTGGCTGACTCTTAATCACAACAAATGTGTGTCCTCTGTACAAATTTTGAGGGTGGAGCAAATGGTCACCTTCCACTTCTAAAATCCCTCATTCCTCTTTTTTTTTAAAAGCTCCTTCACATCTCCACTGGTTACTTAATATTTTTTAACTGAAATATAGTTGATACGCAATGTTACATTGGTTTCAGGTGCAGGACACAGTGATTCAACAAGTGTATATATAATGTGTTGCTATGCTCACTGCAAGTGTAGCCACCATCTGTCACCGTACAACACAGTTACTATGACATTGACTATATTGCCTCTCCTCATTCCACATTTTTATATGCACTTCCAAGCAGAGGATTCCTCAACTTTTTTTTTTTTTTAATGGAGGGGCTACCTTCTGTTGACCGAATGCTGCCAGTCACTTTGAGGGAAGGTGTGCAGGAAAGTCACTGAGAGAAATGAGGAAGGGTCAGCACAGATGGCTCATGGCCCTCCCCTCAGGAATCTTGGCAAATAGAGCAAGGGAGCCCTGGCAACAGTTAATGATAGTGATGCCTGCCACAGCTAGAACACCCAACCCACTTTAAATGGCCTCGCTAAAGAGATGCAGGACTATGGCAAGGGATAAGAATATATGGTATATCAATAACTAGAGGACATGCTTCACTGTTAACTTCCTTACTGGCATGGTCCTTGGTGGAAACTTTCTAACTCAGAGGGCAGGCCGTCTCTGGGCAACTTGGATCGAATTCATGATGATATTCTATATGAAGAACACCTGTGTTCAAAGTCATTCCGCATCTTCAGAAACTGAATAGGGAGTACTTGAGAGCCCTGGTAGCTCCAGCTCAGGACATGTATATGGTGCGAACAGTATAGGTTTGGGTCAAATCTTTCTGCCATGTTCTGTGTAGTCTTGGGAAATTTATGTCACCTCTTTGAGCTCTGGTTTTCTCATCTTGAAAACAGTATAACAGAACAGACTCCTAAGTACATCATCAAAATGTACATCACCATAGGGTGGTTATGAGGCAATAAGGGCTGGACCATGCTCGTCACAAAGCAGGAGCTCAATAAGGGGTCAGTTCTCATGTCTTGCATTCCCATCACAGAGATGCCTCTCTCACTAGGTCATCAGGGAAGATACTACCTTACTTGCTTCAAAGTTAAAGTATTTCAGAATTATTTGGATTTCACCTCAGGGTGCTATTTTCAATACATCAATCATAACACTTGGAATCCAATTATTACTTGTTTCCTAGATTACTTACTGTGATCTTACCATATAAAGCATGCTTCAAAACTGCAAGTGAGTTGTCATAAACTTTTTTTTTTTTTACTAATAATCTGCTTTAATCAAATTTGTTTGGGGGCGGGGGTGCCTGGGTGGCTCAGTCGTTAAGCATCTGCCTTTGGCTCAGGTCCTGATCCCGGGGTCCTGGGATCGAGCCCTGCATTGAGCTCCTTGCTCGGCGGGAAGCCTGATTCTCCCTCTCCCACTCCCCCTGCTTGTGTTCCCTCTCTCTCTATGTCTCTCTCTGTCAAATAAATAAATAAAATCTTCAAAAAAAAATTTTGTTTAAGGGGAAGTTACCACCATCACAGAACCCGGCACAGTGAGGGGAAGATAAAACCCACAGTTGATTGTCTTTCGGTTTGCCCTTTCCATCAGAAGCTGAACTAAGTAACTTATTCCAAAGGTGGGACATCCATACAAAAAAGAAAGCTAGTACCCAAAATCCTGGATCTACAGTTGCCAGAGAAAGGGAAAACAAGAACAAAATTCCCATCAGGGGCTTTAATTTTCTAGTCACTTGTCCAAGCCAGCCCTGGAAGCCTGAGCTCATTTTAAACTGCACCGCTCGAGGGATGGCCATAGTCATGTGCCCAGGGTCCAGATGAGCTACATTCTTTTTTTTTTTTTAAGATTTTATTTATTTATTTGTGAGAGAGAGAGAGAGAGAGAAACAGCATGAGAGGGGAGAAGGTCAGAGGGAGAAGCAGGCTCCCCGCTGAGCAGGGAGCCTGATGTGGGACACAATCCCAGGACTCCGGGATCATGACCTGAGCCGAAGGCAGTCGCTTAACCAACTGAGCCACCCAGGCACCCGAGGTACATTCTTAAGGGCCTCATGGATCTTTACATAACCGGAGGATACATCCAGGTCTATATATTTAGTTAGGTTCACAGTCATTTAATAGCATAGAAATGCACTGAAGTATTATGGATAAAATTTCAACAAAATAAATGACAGCTTTTTATACGTGCGTTCAAGAAAGAAAAATGTATCTCTTCTGCAGGCCATAATCGTGGAACTTATGCTAATGGAAATCATTGTAACACTTTATTCATAGGGTCATTTATAAATGATGTATGAATGTCCATAAAACTCTCTCTTATTTGCTATTAATAGTTAGGAACGCTATTATTTTTACATAAACCAAGTGAGATGCCTTTCAAATGGAAGCAACAATAGGTATAATCTGTTGGAACGAGTCTACAGACAAAATAAGCATATTTTTGCTTGGTTATTAACTACAATAAAGTATTTCCACATGGGTTATTTAAGGTTTTATTTAGATTTCATCTTTAATTTGGAAAAACCTCAGGGTGCTATTTTCAATGAAATGTATCAATCCTAACACTTGGAACCCAATTATTACACTTCAGCTAAATTACTTACTGTGATCTTACCATTTAAAGCACACTTCAAAACCACAAGTGAGTTATCATAAAAAGATGTTTTTTTCTCAGACTTTTTTTTTTACTCAAAATCTGCTTTAATCAGATTTATTTAAGGGGAAGTCACCGTCACACATTGACATTACCCGGCACAGTGAGGGGAACATAAAGACTGTGCACAGCAAGTGGTCTTTTGGCTTGTCCTTCCCATTAGAAGTAGAGAGTCAAATATGGTCTTGCCCTTCCTCCCAACACAGAGGAAGGGTGGTTTTCGAGTGGAAGTGCAAGTTCTTGAATGATCTCATTGGAATTTGGTGTATCTTGTTAAATGCTCTTTGGATAGAATTTCGGGAAATGATTTGTTTCAGATGTGGAAGAAAAGGTACACATTCCCCAGGGAGACGTCTTGAAAGATGCTTCTATTGGTATTTTGCATAGAGAGTCCTCCAGAGGTAGGAAAGGAGCAGTCACTCGGATCTTCTCTTGCTGTGCTCCCCAGAAAAGTAGACGTGCAGGTTCAGGAGGGCCAGCGGCTGCAGCCCCCACTCTTTGAAAATTGGTGAACGAGTCCCAAAGGAAGGGAACAGTCAGGTACATTCCGGCGCAGGGTTCAAACTGTGCTGCGCCGCACGTGCTGGGAGAGCGCAGGGGAGGGGAACGCGAGCTGCCCTCCTGACAACTTAGCCTTCCTCTCTGTATCGGAAGGCTGGACGTCAGGCAGATCCAGAGCAGAGGCCGCTCTGCCCTGCCCACTTTTCCAAGCTGAGATTTCCTTTAACTTACCGCTTTAATGCCTATTTTAAAATGCACAGCACCTAGGAGGGGGAGCATTCTTCACTTCTTCTGGGCCCCACGGAGGATGACAGGCAGCACTTTGTGAGAGCTGACGGGAAGGGTGGACACCGCTGGAGGAGGCAGGATCCCGGGCTCAGGGGCTGGCAGGTGGAAGACAATCTCAGTCAGATTCACATTTTTGCCTGGGGCCAGATTTGCCTAAAAGCTTCACGCTTCAGCACAGTTCTTCCCCCAGGATTATCAACACACCCAGAGTTCCCTTGCTTCTTTCCCCAGCCTCCCCCTTTCTGGGTAAACATCAGAAAATGTGCTGATGTGCCATTCAGCTACGCTTCCATCCTTTGGATGTGGATGATGGTCTGCAGGGAGGGAGGATTTTTGATAAAACAGGAAACTTTCAATTCCTGTGACTAAAACTTGGAAGACTTGTCAACACAGCCCAGGGCTCTGAGAGGAATAGGGTAAGGCAGATGGGCAGTGATTCTGGTTAAAATGTTGTTCCTTATTCCAGGGTCAAAAACTTCATTTCTCTGGCTAGATTTTTTTTTTTATTTTAATTACAAGATTGCAAGGGCAGGTGAAAGGAAACTGTCAGAAATATTGACTGAATAGAGGGACAGATGGAAGGATGGAGGGAGGGAGGGAGGGAGGGAGGAATGGACTGACTCGATGGGTCTAGGTATTGCTTTAGTTAATTCTCACGATCCTAGAATGCAAGTGCTGTAGTTAACCATGTCTCACAGATGAGAAAATGGAAAATAATACCAATGAGTTAATAGTCACACCCCAGTCTTTTTTATTCCAAAATCCATGTGTTGTGGATATCACGTTTACTCTACCACCATTCCTCACCTACATCAGAAAACTGGAATAAGTAAAACCCTAATGGGCCAGAATCTGATCTCAGTAGCATTACAGAGTGAGGACAGAGGGTAAAAAAAGGTGTTGCCTCTCTGATCACCAAAAAGTCATAAAGTACTCACAGGCCTCCTCTGGGTGGTCCTAGCTTTGATGTGGTGTAAAAGAGCCACCAAAGGAAATATGGTACCTGTAATGTTGGTTATATGTTCGACTTCTTTGATTTTTGTTTTCCTTACTCTTGATTTAGTCTATTTTAGACTTAACCTTATCTAAAGCCCTGGGTTTACAGACAGTCCAAGAGGTCCTCCATTACCGTAGAAGTGACTCAGATAATTAGGATTCCAGGATCTTTGGCTGGAGAGCAAAGTTGAGGGAGGCAATGGCAGCAGCGGTGGGAAATTAAAAATAGAATAGCTTAGAAATTGGATAATTTAATGTGGAGGAAAAAATAAGAGTATAAAAAGTAGTTTCTGGATCCTATAGAATTATAAGGAAGAATATCTATCAAGCCTTTTCTCCATTTTTCTATCAGTCAAAATAAGAGTGTGAAATTAAGTTCTAGTGGGAGGAATGCAAGTAACTTCACACATATACCCTTTTGCCTCCTGGAAAAATACATCTGTGTCAAGTTCCAGAGCTACGAGAACAGTTTAAACCAAGCTGGTCTCTCCAGTCAACGCCCGCTTCCTGAAGGAAGCTGGAAATGCAGTGGCCCCAGGTCTGGGCCAGCAGGAAGGAGTCTTTAGTGGGGTCCCAGGCAACATTTGACAAAGAAGGAACAAACTAAACCTGCCAAATTCTATTATAAACATCATTGTGCAGGACAATAACAAAGGCCACCGTGTATGGAAAGCATCCTGTTAAGACTCTAATTACATTCCCTCAACTTAATCACAGGTACCATTTTCATCCCCATCTTAACAGTAAGTTAAAAAAAAAAGATCAGAGTGGTTGAGCAATTTACCCAGGCTTATACAGTATGTTGCAAAGCTGTCATTCAGACCATTTTGAGCCAAATCTCTCATCTCAGGTACTAACGTCTAAATCCAAATAATTAACTACTCCATCAGCTGAATTTCTTTCCCCTGATATCTACTTAGGAAGAGCAAACCAAAGCCAAAGAGTACAGGGATTTAACTTTAAAAACAAATTTAAATGCCTCTAAGCTGTGTTCTCAGAGAGCACGAAGTCAGCTATGTTACCTCAGAGTCTCACCCCAACATTCAGTCAGGCAGGCCATAGGAATTTACGAAGAATTTACATTTAGGTTGTTTGAACAAAGATCCTGAATAGACGAGTCTGTTATATTTCTTATATGCTCTGTGTATGTATTCTTTATCTACTATAGATTTTAACGACAACTAGGAAAGTTATACAAAATATTTTAAACACAATGTAAAACCAAGTTTGTTTATGTTTTTTTTTTTTAAGGGGTCAGGGACTACTATTTTATCCACAAATTAAATCAATTAACCACTCCCTAAACATTATAGCTTATTAAGGTTTTACTCTATTG
Organism: Callorhinus ursinus; assembly: GCF_003265705.2. Classification (NCBI taxonomy): domain Eukaryota; kingdom Metazoa; phylum Chordata; class Mammalia; order Carnivora; family Otariidae; genus Callorhinus; species Callorhinus ursinus. The sequence goes on along the minus strand of NW_027397069.1, from coordinate 24,344,452 downwards.
TTTTATGTGTACTTAGATGATTTGCTAATAGCAACTAAGACGATGTCTACCTAGTTACCAGGGAAGTGCCACTATTTCTAAGCCTCTAATTATTAAAATCCAGTAACATACGAATCAATATCAGGATAGGAAGAGGGAAGAGAGGAAAATCTAAAGTGTTCCTTGAGAAGGCAGCTTCTCTTAGGATGATGGACAAGTAGTGTCTATTTACTACGTAGCTCACTGGAGAAATGCTTTTGAGGAGTGGAGGATGTTTGAGGAAATACAACTGGCCATTAGCCAACTACAATACTGTGTCAGGTCCACCCATCAGACTAGAATAACCAAGCTCCTTCAGAGGAGCCCAGGGAGGAATTCCTGGAAATGGCAAAGCATATTAGATTTCACATTATCCAACAACATGAAATGATGCATTAACATTCTCTCCGAATTGAAAATACTTATTGATTGTTTTAAATCTTAGATAATTTAACTAGGTTATATTTGCATTATGTAGTATAAAATAAACATTTCAAGTTATTTCTGCTCACATCACGCACTGAGTATTTTGTCTAAAATATCTCTTCACTGCCTGAATTTATGGTATAAACTGATGTGGTACAAGTCAACTGAAGTAAGTCATCAAATATTTAGGTGTATTAAATACTACAGTTATTCAGAAAGTCCAAAATAATTTTTAAAATGGGAGCATGTCTGATAGTAATATCAAATTGAGAGAAATGCAGGAATGATTCTGTGCCATCTGAGAACTAAGATGAGGCCAGTGTTACGGAAAAGAAACAAGAGAAATGTTCTACATCAACGTCAAGGTGAAAAAGGACAAGAGAAGAGAGAGGCAGGTTTTCCTGCAGTTCCGGTTTGCGTTTTGGACAGGCTGCCGTGCTGTACTGTGGTGGGTTGGCGGGGGGGGGGGGGGGGGGGCAAGCCTGGAGAAAGAGTCTAGTCAAGAGACTGAAGCAACAGTCTGGTGAAAACCTGAGGAGGGATTGACTAGGTGAGGCCAGGGGACTAGGTCTCATTCATCTTCACATCCCCAGTGCTGCTATAGCTCCTGGTGTGTAGAATGGGCTCAAACTTTACTGAGATAAATTTTTTTCCTCCTCCACATTCTGACAAAAATCTCCATCTTTTGGCTTTAAAACCACATACGTAGTGATGATTATAGCGCATACTGAGGTTCTAGACAATTCCACAAATACATCATATAAAAAATAGCACGATCCTATAGGCTGCTAAATAAAGTAAACCAGAAAATCTGCTTAACATGATCATAATTCATTCCACAAACACTTATTGATCCTTTCCACATGGGAAAGGATCTTTTCCTGGGCCACAGGGATGTGGATAAAAATACGGATTGTAAAGGATTGCTTCAATCCTCATTGCAACAACAACAATAGCAACAAAAACTAAAGCCAGATGGCCAATTAACTAAGCAATCCTTAGTGCAGGAAATAAGCAAACCTACAGCTGTCATGGCCTATAAAAGTTCATATACCTTGTTGGGCACATGGTATGCACACAATAAATAATTGCCGATTGAAAAAAAAAATGAGATTGACAACATGAGTAAGTGTACACCAATATCCTGCTAGTCTGCAGCATACCACTTGGAGGATATATATCCCAGAAGCTCAGTTATCCAGAAAGGCAAGAACCAGGATAAGAAAAGACTTCCACACCATAAAATAAACATCAAAAATGCCAGGTCAGACTGGAAGGGCTCAAAGTCAGGCACTTCCACATAGGAGCTACGTTTCCCAGAAGTTACTTAGTTGTCTTAAGCACATCTTCAACCCTATCTAACTTATAGGGCTGGTGTTAGGGTTAGTGTTAATACAAGCACCTAGAAATTGCTGACACACAATAAGCTCTCCATGGAAAGTGACTGGAATAGTGTTATCAACTGAATTGTGTCTCCCCCTACCCTAAAATTCATATGCCACAAAGCCCTAACCCCCAGCGCCTCAGAATATGACTGTATTTAGACAAAGGGTCTTTTAAAGAAACAATTAAGGTAATATGAGGTCATATGGGTGGGACCTAATCCAATATGACTGGTGTCCTTATAAAAGAGGAAATTTGGACACCAGATCAACACCAGGGCATCCATGCCAAGAGGGCAACCATGGGAAGAAGCCGCAAGAAGGCAGCCATCTTTAAGCCAAGAGAGAGGCTTCTAAAATTCCAACACACCCACACCTTACTCTTGGCCTTCTAGCCTCTACAACTGTGAGAAAACCTGTTCCTCTTGTCTGCGCCACCCAGTCTGGCGTGGTTTTGTTATGGCAGCTCTAGCGAACTAATACCTATTCTCACTGCCTTCTTCTTCAAATAACTTTGCTTGAGAGGGACAAGAAGGCTGACGTTTGAGTGACAGGAGGTTCATGTAAGCTTCTAAACTTTAAGCTTCTGTAGGGTTCAGCAGCCAGTCTGGTGGCCTGGCACATACATGTTCTTTGTTTTTTAATTTTTTTATTGTTATGTTAATCACCATACATTACATCATTTGTTTTTGATGTAGTGTTCCATGATTCATTGTTTGTGCATAACACCCAGTGCTCCATGCAGAATGTGGCACATACATATTCTTAATAAGTATTTGTTGAATGTATGAATGAATGCACACATGCATGACTGAATGAATGAATGTTATTAAGACGATAAGCCTCTAGTGCCGGGTATACAACAGACGGTGGACAGAGTCACGGGAACAATGGCGAAAAGGCTTATTATATGCCAGGCACTGGGCAGTAAAAACTATAAAAAGCAAATGCAAGAACATAAAACCTTAGGAGTCCGAGGGTTTTTAGAGTAAGGAAAAATGGTCCATGTTACCACTTCATTATCTTTGCAAACACTGCTGTGTAATCACTGGTCCAGACAGGCAGCGCTGTTTATGGGAGGGGGAACACTGGGCTTGAAGCCAGAAGACCTTTGCGTGCTTTCTTGTCCTGTCACTTATGAGAGATTCTTGGGAAAGTCGAGCAGCCACCCTGAGCCTCAGTTTCTTCTTCTGTAAAACAGGAATATTGATACCCACCCCACCTCTGGCATAAAGCTGGGGTGAAGATCAAATGACAAGGTATGTGTGTGAAAACGATCTATACACCCTAAAACGTTATGTGGATTAAAGGCATATTGTTAATAATGATAACCCTGAATGATTAAATAAACATTAGCTTGTAGTCTGCATATTAAATCTTATATGAAAGGACATGCATGAAAGATTTTTTAAAGTATGCCATTCAAATTCCTCTAAAAGTTCAGGCCACTTAAAAGTTTATTTGGAAAAGTCACCTATGTGGTAGCAACTCATGCCCGATGATCACGGATAAATGGGGTCACCCTTAATTTTTTAAGAGGGTATTTCTGATGAAAATTACTTGAAAGCTTTCTGCTATGGGCAATTCTGACCCTTAGATTTCTAATTTTCTTAGAAGTGTCGTAGTAGTACGAATTAGCAAGTTCCAGAATTTATTATTTTGACTGATAGATGCAGAAATAAAAACAAGAAATCTGTGCAAATAGTGATGTATTTTAGATATATTTCACTTTTCACTTTTAAAAAATTTAATACAGAAAACTTGATTCCATAGACATATCCACAACACATTTTTTCCTGCATTACACAAAACTAATGGAAAAGAAAACAGAAGCAAGAGAAGAGAGGAACAAAAGAAAGAAATATAGATAAGTAAAATCAATATTTAGTAAAACCCTGAGGTAGAACTACGTAATTCATTTTTTTGAAATACTGCCAAACCTTTAATTTTCAATAAATGGTAGCAAAAATTAATAAATGTTTGGATTTCCACTTCAATATCTGCAACACAAATCTTTTCAACTTCTCTTTTTCCTTTGTTTCAGGGGAGAAAATCTCTAGTTCCATGCTATAAGTGTATGCCCTATTACATGTGCTCTTACAGAGGCAATACGGCTTTGATGGAATGACGTCATAATAACATGGTCTAGTAGGACACCATAATTAATAACTTTTAAATCCAAGCTGCTTTTTCACAACTGTAGGCATAAGCAATTTCAAAATATCTTAGTAATAATATAGATGATTGGATTACTAATCCAGCATATTTTTGTCAGGTAAATCTGATACAAAATTTTCTCCATTCACCCTAATGAATCAGGGAGTAATACTTGGTTCCAGTTGCACATTTGTAACCCAGGTACCATCAAAGATTAAGTTTCTTCACTGATATATTGAGGCAGAAATTCTTGGCTTATTTACCTCCCAGAATAGTGTATGAATATAGTCAAATGATTGGATGTATTTGGTGTGGGTATCTGTTCAACTGTGGGTGCATTCAGATTAAGAAAATAAGGACTGCTTTACAAATGCACTGTACTGTTAGTATAAGTTCCTGAGTTTCCCCCAAAACATCGTTATCTGGGGTACATGGGTGGATCAATCCATTGAGCGTCTGACTCTTGATTTTTGGCTCAGGTCATGATCTCGGGCCATGAGATAGAGCCCCTCATGGGGCTCTGCTCTCAGCAGGGAGTCTGCTTGAGATTCTCTCCCTTTCCTTTTGCCCCTTCCTCCCCCCTCTTTCTTTCTCGCTCTCTCTAAAATAAATAAATGAATCTTTAAAAAAGATCATTATCTAGATTTGTCTTCAGATCAGGATGACAGACCTATTTGTAAATCTAATAAAACTTACACACAAAAAGAAAATATTTTTATATATCTCCTAGGTGTTTAATAGTCTTTGAACTGTTGAGGATTTTTTTTATGTGATTCTTATTTCGTTTTGGGATAAATTTTCTCCTGTCTTTCTCAACAAATTAGTCAACAATTTCCATTATAGATACATTACAGATACTATTGATACATTAAAAGTAGCTTATATTCTTCATAGATTTATAATTTGAGTATCTTACATATATTTCCTTTATCTTCTTTTTTAATTTTTGGTTTTTCTAATTCACAAAAAATTCCAAACACAGCAACTTGAAAAAAAATAACATGATGAACATTCATATTCCTTCCATTTAGATTCAACAATTACTACTATTTTTCCATATTTGCTTTCTCTTCTCTGTGTATATGTATGTGTAAGAACATTCTCAAATACAACACAATATTATTTCATAACCAAAACTTTTTAATTATTATTGAATTTTTATAGAATAAAAATTATTCCATAAATATCACCTAGATCCAGTTATATTCACATTTTCCTAATAGTCTTTTGTCAAAAAAAAAAAAGTCGTCCTATAGCTCATTTGCCATTGACATTGTTGTTGCTATTTTATATATTTCATGGAGTTGTTTTAGCTCCTTGTTCTCTTTTAATTCAGAATAGCCCCCCTCCCTGCTTTTTCTTTTCCCATAATATTGAACTTTTTTTAAGCATTCAGGTCCAATTGTCTTACACAGACTATCCCACATCCTGGATGTAACTGGTTGTTTCCTCAAGGTTCACTTTACCTTGTACTCCCATCCCCTGTATTTCTGTAAACTGGAAGTTAGGTGAGAGGCTTGACTAGATTTAGATTAAACATTTTTGGCCAGAATAGTTCATAGGTGGTACTGGATACCTCATGTTTGATTATATAGTAACATATAAAGTCAGTTTGTCCCTCTGCAAGTCATAGGCTGGACCATTCAGTAAAGACAGTGACCACGTGACCTCTCCATTGTAAACTTACATTTTCTCCTGTTTCAATTTGAACCATGAAAATATCCTCTTACTCAACACCTTAATGACATTAGCGTCCACTGATCATACTCACATGAATCGATTATGACATTAAGGACTATCAAAGGGTGCTTTTCTAACTTTATACTTTCTTCCACATGCATTAGTTGACATTTTTTTCTAAAGAATTTTCCTCTGCTTTGTTTTGTTTCCCCTCCCACCCCTCAATTTGATGGTTATTTTTATTATTTTATTTTTTTAGTCCTCATAACTTCTCTAATATAAATCCTGTCACCCCTATTTTGTAAGTGAAAAAACTGAAGCACAAGAAGTAACTTCTTCAGCAGAGCCAGTATATGGCAAGTACAGACGTGGAACTCAGATCTCACTCCTATACCAATACGTGGCCAATTATAACATTACCTCATGATATACAGCCTCACTTGATATGAGGCATCTACTCAACCCCTTAATTACCAAGGGTCTTTCTCTTCAAATACTTCTGCTGTGGAACCATGACTAAGCCTCTTGCTGGAAAAATTCAAGAACAAATACCTAAATGTTCCCAGTACCGGCTCTAGGGGCTGGGCCGTGATAAATGAGAAATAAAAATAGATCATGTGCTGGCCAGGAATGGGGATGACAGTCCTCACCCCACACTCCAGTCACTAAAGACCACATTGAAAAGTCTGGAATGCCCTGGGAAGGGGGGCAAATGGGATATTGACGCAGCCACAGTTTGAAGGCCAAGTTCCTTGAAACCAGCAGTTACACAATGTCCAGGTAATTCTCTTATTGGCTTTGGGGCCATCTCAGAATTTGGCTGGGGAAAGATGAGTTGTTTGACATGAAGCTAATTTTGTTCTATTATAATTAATTAACACTACAAATGTTGGGCATATTTCCATCCTTGGCAGCCAGTACAGTCTCCATCTACCCATTTCCTTCCCCTCTGCCTCTTCTTTCCTTCATCTACAAAATAGGGTTATTAATAGGAGCATCCGAGGTTATGGAAGACAGTCTCTAAGACTTCCAGATAGTATCTGGCCCCAGCCCTCTATACTTCAATTCTGTTTCTCCTTTCTCCTCTTTTCCTCTTTCTCACTCTCCTATTACTCCTTCCTGGAAAGAAGCAGTTTGGCCACTTGTACAAAAAGCAAACAAACAAACAAAAACACATAAAAACAGGGGAGGGGACCTAAATTTATTTTTCTAAGAACAAGCATTTAATACTAAGTGCCTATGATTAGACAGGTATGGTACAAGATCTTAGAGACAAAAAGTAGTGAAAATTTCACCAAAAAATGCAGAGAAAGTATTCGTTATAATGTAAATGCAAAAATAAAGGTCTGTACGTGACTTGGGGAGCTCAGAGGAAGAAACATCCTCAACACCACGACTCCAAAAGCTCTTGAAGCTCTGTGTCTCTCATAAGCACTGATTAAGGAGGAACAGTTGCTTCATTTCCTTGAAACAACAACAACAAAAGGTTATGGTATTATGTTTACTTTAATTAAAGGAGAATCTAAAAGGAGCGTTAATATGAACCTGAACTGATCTCAGAGAGTACACTTGCAGGAGAAGTTTTCCTGGGAGATTTGTGGAAAAGTGAGAGCAAAGACCCTGGGACCCTAGAAATTATCTTCATGAGCAGAATTTGCACAATCTCAGCTCAGGACAGGCCAGAGTGGTGTGTTCCCAGAATTATTCTTCCAGCTGTCTCAGCACCATTTTGACATCCTTCAGGCGTGGGGATGTTTGCACTCATGTAAGTAGAAGATCTCAGACTTACGTTAACTCACAGTTAGACAACAGAGCCCGGGAAGAGTGAACTCCCCTTGGGAATCCCTACCTCCCCCCAGTATGCTGAGCCCAGCTGTTGACAGCCAGTTCCTAAAGTTTGATCTAGCTTCCTCCTCAGTGAACCAGCTGTGTGACCTTGAGTGGGTCACTTAACATCTCTTGTCTATGTTTCCTCATTTGTACAATGGGGACGGAGATGCTGACCTTCCTCTCAGGCCCACTTTGAGAAACAGCTCATTAGCAATCACAAAGTACTTTGAAAATGTAAATGCTGAATTATAATTTTAATCAACAAATTAACCTTGGTGCCTCCCACTCAGTCACTCCCTCCTGGGTAAATGATCAAAAATGTTGGCTGACCCAGACACTTTTGAGCCCAGAATTCACCCCCCACACAAGACACGGCTCCTCCAGAGACCCACTGGAAATCCTTTCCTGCCCATCACCCACTGCAGGTGATTTCCTAACCACTGACCAGGACACAGGAACCCCAAATATTGAAGGGTATTCAAACTCCTGCTTCACAGACACTTCAGCTCCAAGGAAATTCTGATGAAATAACAAGCCCAGACCCAGGGATACGTATAAACCACATTTCCTCTGGGTTTGTAAAGGTTTTCAATTATGAAATTATGTATTTATTAATTTATTTTAAACAAATATTTGCCAAACACTTAAAATGTGCACATTAGAATGAAATTCTTTACAGCTCAGCCGGTAGGAACCCCATCATAATCGGGGCACTCATGTTACAGACACATCCAACCCTAACCAGGGCCAGGTGGTAGGGAGGGTAGACCGCACAAGCATAAGGTCTCCACTGGGTGCCTGACTTGGCCTGATCCTCACATCTCTCATAGCAATTAGTGGCCAGCACATCTTTGTAAAGAATGACTCCTTATCACCAATAAAGCAATCAATCAAGTCCTGGATTGGATTTTAACTGGACACTCCTCCGGTTAGAAAAAAAAAAAATTCCCATCCCTCTAATACTAAGTACACTTTGAACTGAAACCGGAGGTGTTTCCCTTTGAGCTGAAACCAGAGGTGAGTAAGTTGAGTCATAAACCCAACTAGAAATAAATGCCAGGAATATATCCCATTAGTGAGAGTTGCAAACATATATTTCCTAAACTTCACTCACAGTTGCAGGTGGGGTAAAACATAGAGTCTTAGTTTAAATGGTTGTATTTTCTTTCACACTTCATCTGAGCCATTCAAGAGCTAGTACACTTCTCTGAGTCATGCAACACTTCAGCACCTATTATTAATCACAGATTTGGTGGGACTGTTCCTGTCAGGGATTTATACAATAAAACCCTCTAGCTGTGAATTGTGTAAGACTGGTGGATCACAGACCTGTACCCCTGAAACAAATAATACATTATATGTTAATAAAAAAATTAAAAATTTAAAAAAAAACGCTCTATGGAATGATCACTGGGCTAGTGGTTAGTAGATAGATTTGGAATCTAAGCATAACACATCTAACACTGTGATTTGGGGAATCACCTAAACCCTCTTAGCTTGAATTTCCTCCTCTGTGAAATGAGAATAATAATAAATGTCCTTCCTAAGTCCTGGGCCACTGGGGGGCATTAATGGGATGAGGTCTATAGATACATTTTGTAAACTATAAAGCACTCTACAAATTTAAAGGATGATGATGATGATTACTACTACTAAATCCTCATGGGATAGGTGAATTTGGAAACCCGTCATTGAATGGATAAAAAGAGCATACAGATATTAGGACAGTGCCTATAGATAATAATAAATAAATGTGGATTAGCATGAGTAGAAGAAGAAGAAAAAATATCTTCTTCAGATTGTGTCTTCGATTAAAAAGATACAACTGGGTTTGGTGTGCTTTTCACAGCTATCACATTTATGATCTTTGCAACTAACTTCTAAAATATTCATATTTAAATGGCATCCATAAAAATAATGGATTCAAAAAAATTACCATATGTGGCAAGAACAAATTAAAAAACCCAAAATATTTCTCTCTATCCCCAAAAGTTTTAGAAGTTTCAGAGTTAATAAAATTCAGTAGGTGCCCAGACAGTATAGACCCACAAACAGAATATCATTTTGGAGAGAATTTAACTCCCTAGGATCACCAAGGCCTGTGGAACACTGCCACTGACTATGATGAGATACAGGACAAAACTTTAAAAAATGGGTATGTAGGCAGGTGAAATGCAATATGGATTTCTAAAATAGTCAACCAAGTTTACATATGTTAGCAAATATTTGCATTTATTAGTATAAACAGATTGTTATAAAATCGTAAAATGACATAAAATGAAATGATACACAATAAACTTCATAACAATGTAAATTTAGTCCTTGGTTCATCTTCTTTTTTCATTTTTCCAAAATACTTTTGAAAAATATTCATGTGCTAGCAATTGAAAAAAAAAGAAAATATTCCTGTGCTATGTTATTGATTTAGAATACTACATTTTTTTGTTTTAAAAGCCTATATTCTCTTATTCTGTACACAGAGAAGATACAGACTAATTTTTTATATTATTCTATATAGCCAGCCTTCATATATTGGAAGACATGTTTGGAAACAAACATGCACTCAATTTAGCTTTCCCAATTTAGCTATCTTAGGAGACAGGGGAGATGCAACGTTATATCCTTGATGGAGTGGGAGGAAACAGAAGCAATCTCTCTCTCTTCCCTCCTCTCTTTCCCCCAAACCATGCCTTTCCCTCTGTCTCTGTCTTTAGGCCCTCTGGAACAACAATAAAAAATGTTAGAAAAAAGCAACTTTTCAAACATTTTACCCAAGCATTTTTTTCTTTTTATTTAACAGTGTATTCATTATTTATTGGTGCATAACAAATCACCCCCATACTTAGCTTCTTAATATAACAAACATTTATTCTTTCACAGTTCCTGTGGGTCAAGCATCCAGGTATGGTTTAGCTGGGTCCCTTAGACTCAAGATCTCTCATGAGCTTGCAGTCAAGCTGTCAACAGGAATATGGTCACCCCCCCAGCCTCAACTGGGGATGAAGGTTTTAAGTTCACTCACAATTGTTGTAGCCAGGCTGAAGATCTGCATGCACTGTTGGCCTCAGCTCCTCAATATGCCCTATGGGTATCTCCCTAGGACTGCTCACAACATGGCAGTATGCTTTCCCTAGGGCAAGTGTGCGAGGGAGTGTGCGAGAGTGCACTACAAAGGAGGTCACAGTCTCTTTGTAACCTAATCTCAGAAATGACATCTCAGCACTGTTGTCATATTCTAGTCATTAGAAACGAGGCACTAGGTCCGGCCCCAGTCAAGGGGCTTAGATAGCATTGCGTATCATTCTTAGATCACTCTAGAAAATGCAAAACAATGACAGATGAGTTTATTTCTGATGAAACAATAACATGCTCAGCATGACTAACTCCACTCATAAAGTGCCTTTGATGAATCGAATCGAATTTTTATTCCAAAAGAACCTAATTTAGTCATTTTCAAAATTGTTTCTGATCAAATCCCTAAACAGTAGAGTGCCTAAGATGTGTCAGGCACTGACTGCACAAAGAGAAACACAGCCTCTGTCTTCAAGAGGCTTTTAATTTTGAACTTTGTTGTTTATTTCCAGATCTTTGAAAATCTTTTTAAATGTTTTAGTTATTTGGATTTTGTTTTGTTTTGTTGAAACAAGAAATGATTACCCTACTAAATAAATATGCAATTAATTGTGCTCTTCCAAAGAGCTTCAAAGCACTGAAGTGTCAATATCTCCCTGGATCTTAGATTCCCTAAATAAATATTCAGTTTACAGTGAGATAGACTAACACATAAAAGATTAGGTTGCCTGTCCTCTGCCACAAAGGTAAGAACAGATCATGGAATAAAAGAATCTGTCCTACCTGAATGGCTATCCATTTTCCTATTCACCAGGGATTACTGCATTTCTCTGAGCTCAACATGCCAGTTAGAATCATAAATTTCACAAACCTACTCATGTAGTTCATTTTTATTCTTTTGCCTCTTTATCCCTTGACTTATTATAATCTACCATTTTTAGCTTTTCCCTGCCCTTATCTTTGCCTGAAAGCATTTAACTTTTGCATCACACGGTTGTTCCATATCTCTCTTTTGCTCCAAACACTCTGTGTTTTACACTAAATCTTTGAGACCACTTTCCAAAATCCATGCCAGATGTGCTTTTGATCTTTGGAATTCATGTTCTTTAGTAGTATTGTTATCAGCTTAGCTCTGATTAAGTCTCTCTTAGTTGACAACATCTTTCCAAAGTAAAGGACTTTGAGCTTCACCTCCATGCACCAAACCAAATCATGGCTGTTCCAACCATTCACATTAGAATTTCCGCTATCTCCAGAGTTTATTTCCCCATCTGAAACCAGATAGTGAGAGAGTCTTTAGACAAAGTAACCATCAGTGAAGCAAGATACTTGAGTCCTAAGTCAAAGTTGGCTCCTTAAAGTCATTTAAGGAGAATTATAAAAATACGGCATGTTAATAGTCCACCCACATAAAAGTGAATTAATTCAGTTATATTTCTATCATATTTTAGTATAACAAGGTAAAGGTTACATAGCAAATAGTTAAAGTCTGCGCCACTGATATTGCTATGTAGTCAACATTTTCATGGTAATATAAAATGCCATACAAGATGTTTTCTGGTGTTTGACACCACATCTGCCTCAGCTTGTAACATTGCTGGTCTAATTCATATGAATAAGCATTATGACTTTCAGGGATCTTGGAACTCTGAAAAATGTAAAGAGAAAAACATTTTTGAAAAAAGGATTACAAAACAAAGATAGTTGTTCCCCCAACTGAATTATATAAACATCATTGGATCCATGAGTTAATGACATAAAATCTAAATGTGCTATAGCAGTGAGTGGTCATAAGAGCATAAATTGCTGTCACTGACAATCAGGCAGTCTGGGACCTGTAGGGAAACTAGATGTGTTCATGGCTTCACTGTGGTTAGCAATATACAATAAGCAGCAAAAATGGGCCTCCAGAGGGAATCTGCAAAAGGTTGTAGACAGATGTTCTGAATCTTAGAGTCCAACAGAAGTGTATTTAGGTCAAGGAATAAGGTTGAACAAGGAGAGAAAGAGCAGAAACAGAATTTGTTGTGTGACCTCTAGAAGCTGTTTCAATAGAAAATTGTCTTGATATGTGCTTTCTACAAGAGAAATGAGATTAGCTCTGAACTACAGTTAAACTAACATTAAAAATCTGGATCTAAATGGAATTACATTGAAAATGTTGTAGTATCTAGAGTGCTATGACAGGGTCCATAGAAAACAAATTTTTTTGAAAAGAGGATTCATTGAGCCAAAGAGCAGTGTCATTTTCTTAAATGACACTTGTTTTTAGATCAGTTGTTCAGTTAAATTAAACTATCTTAGGAAAGTTGTTTTAATTCTTCTGCATACCCTTCTTCTTTCTAATATCTATGTGAAGATATGGAAATTGATGTAGCCAATAAAAGCATGAGTCACATTGGTGTGGCTGGGATTTCTTTTTTCCATTATATATACAATTTTATTTATAGATGTATTTATCTTATTTATAGATAAGATATTTATAGATTTATAAAGATATTTATCTATAAATATCTATAAAGATATTTATAGATTTATAATATATACAAATACTTATTTATATTTATTATCCATTTTGTATATATATTTTTCTATTATATATATATGTGTGTGTGTGTGTATATATAAAATCAAAATTGTGTTTGATTCTCCAGTGAAAATAAGAAACACAGCAGTAGAATCCTATGTAAACTCATAGGATCCTAGGTGTAATCTTGCCACTCCTATATGGAAGAAAACTGTTAAAATAGCTAATAATATTAATAGCTCAGACAACAGATTTAAGCAATTATGATAATAGCCATGTTACCAAATTTCCATCTTTTTCCTCTACCCTAACTTATCACTCCCTTGTCCCCACTACTTGCTCTCCCAACCTCTGCCTCAGACACACTTAATGACTCACTCCAGGCCAGATCAGTTCCTTAGACTATGCGTGGTTTCTAAAACTCCTTCGAGGACTAAAATATTATTGTATTTCTAGAGTTTACAAGATCCCTACCTTCTAATACTCTCCACCTCTATCATGAAGAGAATGAGAAAATGACATAAGTTGTCCCCATGTAGAAGGTCCATGCAACTTCTCAGTAATAGACAAGGCTCGTCATATTTTCACTCATTCTCGCTTCCATTTTTGGGTGATCCCAATGAAGGATGATTTGCTGATGATTAGGTTCTAATTCTACAAGATTGGGCCTCCTACAAAAGGGAACCCATGTAGTAATTTCAGCCTAGATTATTTCTTTCTGTTTCTGGAAAGTACACCAAAGAGTAGCATTGGAATATCAAAACATTACTACCATAGCCAAAGTGATCTGTTGTGAGAATAATAAAAATATGTTTACACATATGCATTACATTTCTACTCCTGTGTTTGGAGCCATGGAAATTCAGGAAGATGAGGAATTATTTAATATATCATTAAAACATTAAAAAGTGACTTAAAAATAAGGGCTGTTTATACCTCTTTGTTATAATGGGGATAACAACTTAGTTTTTATTTGAAATTTCTGGAAAAGAGTAACAACCAAGACTAAATACATCATACCAAATCAAACCGGTTGAAAGCATGAACTCTTTATAATTCTGATATGAAGCTAAGGGCCACAAAATCCTTGAACATTCAAGGACAAGTGAAAGAAAGAGGAAGAAATGACTCCTATCAAACACCAAAGCTGAGTTTTTTTTCTACTATTTAGGGCAGCTCCCCCCCTTTTTTTTTTGTTTCCTTAGGTAAGCTCTCATGGGGCTTGAACTCATGACCGAGATCATGACCCCATGCTCTACCAAATGAGCCAGCCAGGTGCCCCTGTGCAACTCCCTTTTGTGGTCCTACCACATTCTGTTGACCTAGTTTACCAATTGCTTTCTTTTCTTTGATAGTAGATGAGAGCCCAAAGACAAAAATCAGAGATAAGTGGGGGCTGTATCACCTCGCTGGTAGCAGCAGTGTGGACTGTGGACAAGAGCTCTAAGTCCCGGAAACAATGAGTTGTGCTGACACCCGTTTTTCTATTGACTTCTGCTTAGAGATTAGAGATATTCATAAGATTCAATAACACCCTTCTATCTGACTAACTCTTGGACCGACCTTCATGGTAAAATTTTCTTGCCACTTAGCACATTAGAAGAGACATTTTAATTTTGTGACACAATCAATCCATAAGTAGTAGTATGTATTTATATTTGTATTTGTATTTATATTTATTATCCATTTTGTATATATATTTTTCTATTATATATGTGTGTGTGTGTATATATATATATAAAATCAAAATTATGTTTGATTCTCCAGTGAAAATAAGAAACACAGCAGTAGAATCCTATGTAAACTCATAGGATCCTAGGTGTAATCTTGTCTCTTTATTCTTAGTTCTCTCTTGGCATCGCTGGGGATGGCTAAAAAGAATAAAGACTGACCTCTACATTCTATTGTTAACATATGACTGAACAAAAATACAAAACACAAATTATGACATGTACATAGTACTTATTCTAAATATGCACTGCATTGTTTTGATTGTATTAATCCATTAAATTAGCCTACCACCCAATGAAATAAAATACAGTTAACTCTTGAACAATGTGGGGGTTAGGGGTGCTGTACAATTTGAGTCCCCCCAAAACTAATAATAGCCTACTGTTGACCAGAAGCCTTACCAATAAGATAAAAGTCAATTAGCACATATTTTGTATGTTATATATATTATATACTATATTCTAACAATAAAATAAGCTACAGAAAAGAAAATGTTTTTAAGAAAAACCATAAGGAAAATACATTTACAGCTCTGTACTGTATTTATCCAAAAAATCCAGATATGAGTGGACCCATGCAGTTCAAACCTGTGTTGATCAAGTGTCAACTGCAGATTATTATCTCCACTGCACTGATGGAAAAAGTGAAGCATGGAGAATTTATCTAACTTGCCCAAGGTTATATAGCTAATAAACTGCAGATCCAGGATTCAAACCCAGGCATTCTGATGCCCCAATCTATGCTCTTATTCAGCATGTTCTACTAACCCTTGAAACAGGCAAGTGTTACATGAATTTACAGAAAAAGAAAATACATGATGCTTTATCATGGATAAAATGGAATGGACTTGGAACTTGGCAAATGAGGAGACCATGGCCAGGCAAGGAGCAAAGAATTCTGGCAAGAAGATGAACGATGCACATGGAGTGTCCACAGGGAAGTAGAGAAGCCAAGCCGACCAGAGCAGACGGGTATCAGGAGAAATTAGATGGCATCATTAGGAGGGGGAATACTATGGAAATTCAGAACATTTCTAGTGAAAACTGAATTCCTAAGAGAGTAAAGTTATAACTGGGTTAAAAGACATTATCTCAGAAACGTATTTTGTTTCATTCCGACACAAATAAATCTTCTCTATGAGTGTAGAGCTCTCTCAATGACCGTTTCATTTTTGGAAAAACTGGGGAAAATACGGAGTGCAAGGTAAAGTTACATACATGCGTGTTTACTTTTAGGTAGCATGGGAGAATGGCATCCAAGGAGCTGGAGTTTTCTCTCCTCACCCACAGTGCATGTGATCACCCATCTTTGTGATCTCTGGCCACCAGAGATATACCAGACTTGTACTGAAGTTGAAACGGGGTTAAAACCATGAGGCCTTACCAAAGGACAGCATACGGAGGGAAATTTTCTCAATGCCACCTGCTGTTTTGGAAGATCACTCCTAAAGGAAAATCAGCTGAGAGGCAGAGAGAAATTGCAGCCTCCCTGCAAAAAGCAGAAAGGGAGGTGAGGGAGGAGAAACAGAAACACATCTAAACCATCTCTGGCGGGAAAAGGATACTATGGACAAGTTTGCCAAAAACAGAGTGAAGCTGAAGAAAGCAGGGGATCTGAATGTGTCACTAGAAAAGTTAAGCAAGAGGGTAAAGTAAGCTAGCTCAAGAACATGGCCACAATATTGGAAGGAGAAGAGGGAACAATTTCATAACCTCTCAATCTTTCCAACTTCTTACAGTGTTCCAGAAAAGAGAAAGTGTGCTTGATAAGAATGATTTATTGAGCAATTATCTCTTTCCGCCCTCAGCTCTCTGGAACTGGACAGCGGACAAGTCTGGTGAATTATATCTGTGGAGTTCTCCGGAAGGGCTTCCTCTCAAGGACTCACAACTTTACAGTTAGTCACGAGGCAGCTCTACTTTCTGCACAGTTTCTGTTATTTTAACTTACCCTTCTCTGTCCCTTTCTCGGTCCTTGCTCGTTCGCCACTGATTTAGGATTGTTTACCGCCCCTGCCACTATAATCATTGTTTACCCCCTGCATGCTTATCCAAAGTGTTTGTTCCTGGGCGCCTGCCTGGGTGGCTCAGTGGGTTAAGCTCCTGCCTTCGGCTCAGGCCATGATCCCAGGGTTCTGGGATGGAGCCCCCCCGCACTGGGCTCCCTGCTCAGTGGGGAGCCTGCTTCTTCCTCTACCTCTGCTGCTCCCCCCACTTGTGCTCTCTCCCTCTCTTTCTCCCAAATAAATAAACGAAATATTTGAAACAAAAAACAAAACGTGCTTGCTCCCTTTTTGCTTCTCCCACTGTTCCTTCATGCTGGTCCTACTTGGGACTGCCTGCTCCGGAAACTAATGGGATGGTTCATGTGCTGCTCCAGCTTCCCTCCCTCCTCCTCGAGCCATGCTCTCTGGCTTTCCCCTTCTGCCTCATGGTAAATATCCCGCAAATACCGGGCTCTTCTCTTCTAGTAGTGTTCTTCATCTCCCAGAGTCTCGAGTCTCCACTTATCCTTGTCCATCCGGGCTTCATAGAACCGCCGTGGTCACTGCTGACAACCATGGGAGGCAGGATCTCAGGGAAAATTGTGCTTTGGGTTCAGTAATTACCCAGGTTTGATTTGGGTAGCCTGAGAGTGCTGAAAAGTCTGTTTCCGCTGAACATCTTACAGTCCCAAATGTGGTGAGCCGGTCTTGTTTTTCATCTGCTGTCATGGTTAACTGGCAACTTCCAGGCATGGGGTGACTGTCTAGCATGTCAAGCACACACACACAGACAATTACATGAAGAATGCCAACAGATTACGGACCATCCAGTCATGTTTTAGCAGAGTTCTTCTAGCAGGGAATGCGTACCAGCATCTTAGATCAATTGTGGCACATTGTTTATTTTAGAAGCTTTGTTCCAGAACTGTTGGGCACTGGATCATTCCAGCGTTTTCTGCAATACAAAGTCGAAGGAAAAACAAGTTTGGGGCTGAGTGTTCTCAAGCACCAGTGACTCGATGACAGTACCAAACTCATTCCACTTAACATTGTAGGGTGAACTCAAATTGGGGTCCCTGAAGAGAGAGACCGGATCCTTTATCCAGTACATTAAAGGAGGCATTTCTTATTTCTATTAAACAATCAAGAAAGGAAAGATCACGCAATAGCGGGAAGAGCACTGCAAATATCAGGGTTACCAAGAGTCACCCAGAAACCTTTAAAATAATTTAAAGTGGTGATAGAACAAGTAACACAGTGTGTTTCTATTGATGCAGTAATCCTTAACCCTTGAACTTAACTTGTACTTGCACCAAGAAGTCAGGAGAACTGTTTCTAGTTGCTCTACCAAGACAATTTCCCATAGTTTAATTGATCAGGAATGGTGCTGATTTTCTCATTTAAACGATCCACGAAGCACTAAAAAAATGTGACTCTGCTGGAATTACTTTTCTATGAAAATAAAAGTGGGGTGGGGATGAGTAAATGGATCAAGATCATACTGCACTGTGAGATCTAAATACATCAGAGATAGATGGATATAGCAGTGCTCTGATTTCCTCAATTCTTTGCAAAGTAACCAAAGCAATTCCAAGAAGTCTCGTTTTATCAGAAACTGGATTTCTTAAATATTATCCACCTGACTTCATAGTGAGCAGACAGCTACCTTGAAAGCAGGGTTAAGAAAAGATAAAATTCACAGGTTTGAAAATAAGTAAGGGAGAAGCAAGACGCTTTGACTCATTACCAGCACTACGCATGCACATTGAGATACAAAAACAGCTAAAAAGGCAAGGACAAAATTAAACAGTAATGATGATTTATAGTAAGATACTCTGAGACATGACAGAAGTCTCAGTACACCAAAAGGAAAATCTTGTTTGCTCAAATTATTTGTTTCTTCTGTCTAATGAATGTAATTCTAATATACAAGTGATAACACTGGCATTTCTTTGAAATGTTGATTCAGTTTAATTATGAAAATCACCAAGGTATTTTCTAGCTGCTGCATCACTCCCTGTACTAAGATTAATCACATCAACATCATTCATTTAATCTTCAAAGAGGAAGCAGTTGTCCACAAAAGCCTTCAAATAGCTTCATTAGTGCAATTTTTCAGTCTCAAACACTTAGCTGGCAGCATATGATTGAGAGTAAGGTCATTATATTCAACTATTTCCTAATCTAATTTTTTTAATGTTTCTATATTTAATATAGAAATGTGTAAGTGTGGAATTTTGGCCTTCTCTTTGTTTGGCAAACAGCTCAAAACGTGAAGAAAAGATGGACTGTGATTGACAAAATATTTGGCTGCCAGGGTTTCAATTTAGAAAATGTAATGGGCAGTCCCCGGAACTGATACATTTTCCCTTTTGGGGTTTGCTCAATGTGAAAAGGATTGGACCTAGACATGTTGTGTTTTCTTGTCTCTTGCAGACAAAGAAAAACTTGAACATGAGAGATATTCCTCCCATCCAGGAACTAGAGTCAAAACAGTCATTGCAAATAAAATTTCTTTAGTGTTTTAAAATGCAAGGTGGACTTTATATTTAAAAACATAAATGGTCAACCTCACTTAGGTTTTACTACTAAAATCCACTTTTAGCATCCTCCCCTTTAATAATTTCTTCCCTTATTGGAAACAAATAAGCATCAGAGTCCCATAAAATAACACAGTAATAATTGATGCATTGATCAAATTGCAGTATCAATCATTAAAAATTACCGTTGCAATCAAAAGCATCCTCAGAGACTTAGAGCAGAGCCTGACAACAACAGGGGTGTGGTGGTTGAGTTATTTGTAATTACTATACCTGCTCTGAAGTGTCATGAAATGTGTGAGAAAGTAAAATTTGCTGAGCCCTCTTACCGAGAATCAAACCTTACTAAGGGCTGTTTTAAACTTTGCAACAAGAAATGATTTATTTGACTTTTGACTGGTCCACTTGCAGAAATCATTGCATGGCAATATTCACTGAGTGTGCAAAGGAGAAGGAAAGGATAAACCAAGTTAATATCTGGGGACCATATATAATGCCAGATTTTGAAGGCAAGATATGCGGAGGATGGGACCAATAACAGAGTATGTTGGGGGTTAAGGCAAGATGATTAGGGCTTTTGGTCGTGAGGACCGTTCATAACCACGCAATGATGTGAGACTATTGAACAAATTTTGTTTCCACAAATCATATAAAGACAACTACGATATTTAAAGTAGTAACTTCTTTTAAATTGCTTTAAAATAAAACTACAGTGAGTTTTTGTAGAACTAAATTCTAACTGATACAACATAATAATATGAAGATGAGAGTAACCCCAGCTTGAAAAGGTCAGTGTTGCCATTTGTCCAGCCACATGTGAAGTCACCGGGATAAAATGCAACCTCATTTGACCCCTTGAGCAACACGAGATCCACTTACATGCACATTTTTTTCAGTAAATACAGTAGAGTTCCATAAATGTATTTTCTCTTCCTTATGATTTTCTTAATAACATTTTCTTTTCTCTAGCTTACTTTATTGCAAGAATACAGTATATGATACATATAACACACAGAATATGTATTAATCAACTGTTTATGTTATCAGTAAGGCTTCTGGTCAACAGTAGGCTATTAGTCGTTCAGTTTTGTGTGTCAAAAGAGAAGCAGATTCTTGACTGAGCAGGGGGCTGGTGTCTCTAACCCCTGTGTTGTGAAAGAGGAGGGAGAGGCTGCATTATTTACATATTCACATATATTTCAATATGATGATCAGGAGAAAGAACTTTGTGCATTCCTTAATTTGTGCATTCATGAAGTTTTATTACCCACTATTGTAATACTGTGTTAAACATTCAGCAACATACAAAGAAAGATAAGACCCTCTTCTCTTGAGAAGCCTTTACTGCTTCTCAAGAAGCATTTTGTGTTCTCTGCAGAGGATGATAAAAGTTTTTATCTTCACATGTGTCAAAATGTTTTTTATGATAGTAAACAAATAAATTTAGAAAGACTCAATGCTCATTCCAGGTGGTGTTTCTAAAAATGAGCCTAAAATACCCATGTTAATGGTTAATGTCAGGCATTTAATGCAATTAATACTAAGAACTAAAACCAAAAACCAATAAACCTGAGCAAGTGCAGTTAAACATGTTCTGAAAAAAAGATGTGTCTACTTTTCAAATAACAAAATAAATTTATTTTATTCATGTAAAATCTGGCTGGAAATAAAAATGATCATAATATAGAGAAAATGTTTAAAACTGTAAATCATGTAGTTTCATGGATAGTTTTATTGGTTCTTCCCTCCCTCCCTCCGTCTCAGTGTATACACCACATACACGCACACATCCCTCCCACTCCTAAGCAGAACATTCCTATGAAATGTTTCATGAGCCAAAATGGTGCAGAGCAAAGATGTAATTACCATTAATCTATATGGAAAAATTTTTGAGACTCCCCACACCCAAAAAATCACCTCTCTTAGACTTTTCTGGTTCCTTAGGACACATCTTGCTAATGGACACACACAGTAAGTTGAGATAAAACAGCTGCTCACAGGCACAACTCAAAGCCTGTGGTGGGTGTGGCTCCCCGGGGAAGGAGCTTGGGGGAGCCATTCTTACTGCTTGGGGGACACACTGCCTCTATAAGGGCACACTGCAAAACAAACACTGAATGCTATTTTTGCTTCTCACCTTTTTTCATGAGATTGAAAATCTTCAGGTTTCTTCTGGTTAGCAAAACAAGTATGAATGTAGGTCTTTCATAAAAGCAAAGTAGCTTAACTGAACTTCTGAAACTCAGGGGATACCTGTATATTTCAATGCATGCCTGAGGTTGGAGGTGGAAATTTTGTAGTGGGTAAAAGTGAATATCATCAAGACACCTGTAGTAATATGGGATCCAAGTATTATTTAATAAAGGGTAGAAAATAAAACAAATAATTAATAGAGCTTACTGAATTCATCTAATTCACAAGCACTCCTGGCATGCTTCTGGTAATTTCAATTAATCATCTTAAAAGTAAGAAACCTGTCTCGCAGTACTAGATGATACTGAAAAATCAATAAAGCAAAATAGTCTCAGGAATAATAAATGTGTATTCCTGTTTGCAAGCATATAAAGGATAAATACAGGTGGCTTGACAAAATATGAAGAGTCCAGGAAACAAAAATAATCATATACAAACTAATACCTACTCTGGGTCTTATCCTGAGTGTCTGGAATGTGTCTTACTGATATAAGAATATGCAGTGGCTCTTTTAACAGCAAGTAACTGAGAAGCCTCTTTCACAGAACTCTAAGGAGCTTAGAATCACCTTTCTGACCATCTTTCCTGTCTTCTATATATCCTCATAAAATATTTACTGTTCTTCTGAATGACCACTCTGATTATCCTTAGACTCCTTTCAGATTCCCTGATGATGTCATGGAAATGTTAAACCCATTATGCTAAGTTAGGACCTCCATCTGCAGTGACCTCTTGGCACAAGCTTCGAGGACAGCATGATATTTTTACATAAAAGTTAGTCTTCATTCAAATCCTCCAGGTCTGATCCTGAAAAAACACTGACAGCTCAATCAACCCTAATAAATACTTAACTAGGTCCATGGAAAAAATAATAATACAATTCCCCCCCAAAATCCATTATATATTCACAACTGAGTCGTAAAAATGCCTATTAAATGTACAATTATTTTACCACATTTTTATTGGAAAACAAGCATTTATCCTAATTTACAGGTTTAACCCAAAGGTGGTACATGACATTCCTTTTCATTAAGCTATTAGGGGAGTGACGAGTGATGGCGCCCAGCTCTAATTATCTTTAATGTAGTGTTTCAAATTGATCATGCATAATGCAATTACAAATCATAATTAAATTAATTTGTATTGATTTAAGATTTTATAAGTTGTTAATAACTACAGTGTAGTACCTCTACTTCCACAAGCTAACATTAATATTTTCAAATGCCAAAGCACTTCCCCCTTTTTTACTCCAGTTTTGTTCTCATTAAAAAGTTCACAAACTTGTCAGCACTTTATGGAGGTGAAAGCTAATTTCAAAACCCTGTAAGTAGAAGTTTTGAGAATTTAGATAAGGTCTCTCCAAGAAATGATGACTGATGCATTTGTAAATTTAGGGTCATCTAAATTTAAAAACATATCTGTCTCTGAAACACTTTGTTCTCCTCCACCCCCTAACTATCCGGCCCACCACAACCGCCTTTCTGCCTGGCTAGTACGGTCTTTGTACATCATACCAGCTTCTGATTGAGTGCCTGAGTTCAGGAAACCAATGGAAATGCAGAAGTCCTTTCCTTAATATTGCGGGCGGGCGGGGGTGGGGGGAGAGGAGAAGGGAGAAGAATCTGGAAGCCAAGAGGAGGCCAAGCAAACTTTATCCCCACAACAAAATGCAGACTTCCCTTGTCTCCTCCTATTAACCACATTCAAGGAATAAAATTCCCTCAGTAATCTCCACATGTGAAGGCAAAGTCCTAGCGGACATCTGTCCCAGTAGACAGACAGTACGGGGAAACCAGGAAACCTCCTCCCCCTGTTTCTCTTGAGAACTGAAGGGGAAGATGGGACAAGGAGAGTAAGACAAAAGAGCAGGATAGATTAATGACTCGTAAAAGCCCCAGCAGTATGTTTTTGTAACAGGAGCAAATATTGGACAAATTTGCCAAATCATCTGACCTGTTTTGTCCCGTACTAAAGAAGTATTCCTTCACCTCCTAAAACTTAAACTGTAAATCCAGCCAGACCCATGGCATAGAGCACAGAGAGACATAATCTGGTCCTTCGACCTTCTACCAGTCTTGCAACTGGGAGCAGGGTCTTGTGGATTGTTGCTTTCACGCGGAAGGGTGGGCCTAGAGTTAAAGGGGGGTTTTTTAAGTGTCTTTCTCCGAGTGTATTAAATGCCTTAAGAGCCTATGAGGGGGGAATGAACTAATCAAATGGGGGGGGTTGGAAATGGAAGTGAAATGCGTATGAGAAAGGCTCAGAAATAAATATGACGGGCAGAGCCTCCCGATCCCCGCAGCCTCTCGCTAAGACTGGTCAGTAACAGGCGCCTACTAAGCTTCGGGAGTGCACGCTCACAGCAAGTTGAGGCGCGAAGTCCTCTCCGCCCGGGTCTTGGCTGCGCGCGAAGCTTGCTGCTCACTAGCGACCCCTCCAGCTCTTAGGCCGAACCAAGCCGACGCCGGAGCGCACAGCGGACGCGCGTCCGGGGCGCGGAGCCCACCTCCTTTCCGGGGGTGGTTCCAGCAGGACCGTCCCATCCCGGAGCGCCGCAAGCCGCCCGCGAGCTCGGCACTGCGTGGCGCAGAGCCCGGCGCTTGGGATCCAGTTCGAGATGTTCGAGAAGAGCACCCCTCTCCTCACCACGAGAGAGAAGCTGAAGTCTCGGGGATCCTGAGAGTAAACTGAGCAGGAGAGGGAAATGTACGACCACCGCACTCAGGCGGAACCGACGCGGGGCTCCGAGGGAGGGAAACCCAGCAAAAAGCGAGGGTGGAACTCTGCAGAGAGGGCGAAGGGACTCTTCCCCTATATTGGCCACCTTCGGCCTGAACTCTAACAGATGGGGTCAACCACCGCGATGGTTTCAGATGAAAACAAGCTTGAGCAATACTTTCTCTACACATCCCCCACTAATTGAAAAGTCTACATCCACACACACACATCCACACACGCCCTCCCGCAGGAAAGCAAAAGCAAAGGGGGTCTAAAACTTAACTGGGTTGCCAGGCCGGGCTCCTCCCTCAGCCAAGGTGCAGCTAGTCTACACCGCAGCTTGCCTGTCAAGTGGGCGGGACTGCATCCATAGGAAACGCCACGTGGATAAATGCAAGCGTTCTGTTGTACCAGGTTTCTGAGGCCTCAGCCCGGTCTCATCACCAACTGGCAAAACCAGTTCTCCAGCCAGACTTCCGAAGACGTCTCTCTCTAGTCCAGCACAACAGATGGGGTCCCGGTGGTGTCTCATTCTCCCCAACACTACACAAAGAAACTCTCCAGTGGACCCATGTGCCTTAGTCAAATATTTCAGAAGGAATCATGAGTTGTGAAGAGGTCTCTGCACTAAACGGTGCTGAGAGGAGAAGGGGAAAGAGAGGGGCGGAACAAATGTTTTCAGGAAACCTCCAAACACAGTGCTATACTGGAAAATAGAATTAATTCAATCAAACACCACGCATTATTTTCCTCGACTAGGAATACTCAGAAACGGAGATGTGGATTTCCTTGGACTTGACTTTGGCAGTAGACTCAACACTCAGCTTCAACCCTGAGACTGAAGGCCCAGCCATTTTAACTCCCCTGTGTGCATTGTCCCTGGGCTTGGGATGATGAAGCCCTACCCTCCAGGAATTAGAACATTTTGGGGGGCAGAGGGGGGCTCCATCCATAAAATAACTATTTTAAGATAAAAAAATAAGACTCTGGTTTTAATAAAGTCTTACAATTGAGGCTGAATGTTAGGTGTTTCTTTGGGAAAGGTGGGTCTTCTTTTTTGTGGGATTTAGGGTGGGTTTTGGTTTTTGGCTTTTAGTTTTTTGGCATCAGTATGTGTGACTAGCAGTGCAGGTTGTTAAGTTTCCAAGCAGGAATCAGCTTAAAATGCATGGATTCTATTATATGTACAATTTAATCACAAGGTATTTAAAATAGACATTTCCATCTAAAATCCAATCAGAAATCAACACAGTTCCTCCAGGCATTAGATGATCATCTCGATTTTGCATTTGTAAACTGGGAGAAATAAATGTGACTTGTGGATACCAAGAGGTCAAGTACGGCTGCTCAAATATTTTTCTTACAAAATGACAGATTTATTAGACAAATAAGTAGCCCGGCTGATGCAAAACCCCCAGTGATTGAATTTTGACGTTAAGTCAACAACAACTCGAACTACATCAGCGCTCCAAGATTTAGTTATGATGGTAGAGATTACTGAACAAATAAGAGCCAGAAATGAATACAGATTTCTGAGGATCTGCCCCTGGCACCCTCTTCTTGACATTCTCCTCCATATGCTCCCCCTATCCAGACTGTATTCTAATTAAAGGACTTGCTTATGCCTTGTGATTGGAAAATAACTTTAAAATAATTAGGCATATTTTTCTGTTAAAACCAACAACAACAACAAAGAACAGGCTCAGAGAGAAAGCCAATTGAGTTTCATTATAAATTCCTTCGTGGCCTGAAAGTCACCCACAATTAGAAGGGAGGGAGCATGCAGTGGGTGCTGAGTTTTGTTTTTTTAAAGATCTTATTTTCATTAAGAATTTTGATAACTACTCTCCTACCCTTTCCACCCTTTCTCTTAAAATACTGGTTTCTAAAAGATTTGAGGGACTTAGACCATGTTAGTATCCCACTCGCGGATCTGAATCCACTGCTAAATAATTAAACCGACCGTAGACTTTCAGGAGTGTTTAGATTTCACCTTTCCGGGGTCAGTGGCTTCTCTCCACCCCACTGCGGCAGCCCTCGACCCTCCCTCCACCCGCTGCGACGCGGGAGTGGGGGGGGGGCCGGGAGGGAGGCTGGCCATGGTGCTGAAAATCCTGCGTGAATCTTGTGGGGAGGGCACCACTCGTGAAGGCTTTTGCTCCTCATAAAAGGGGCTTAAATAATTGAGATTGCATTTAAGCATAAAACAGTTCATTTCTTATCTTTTCCTGGAGAAAGGGGCTAATCTGCTTCTAGTGTGAAAAAGTCTTTTATTTATTCTATATGGGACTTATTGCAGTGGAATTGGTGACAAGTGTTCTTGAGCTAGCCAAGAACTCATTCCTTCCACCTTCTCTTTCTCATATTTATCAATTTTCGGCTATACTTGGTTACCCCTAGTCTATGGCACTGCGTACTTTGCAAGGATAAATCCACATTTGATTTCAAGGCTTCATTTGATCAAGGGCTTGACACAATTTCTCTCTTTAGCTAGAAATTTGCTTTCTGGATATCCAGGCACAGACTGCTAGAGGCAATAAGCTGGTACTAGATCTTTATCTCAGATTTTATTTAAATGCAGTAATAATTGTACTCTGTTAAATAAGTTGCCATCCAGGCTTCTCTCCCAGTTTGTCATATTCTCCTCCCACATATGCATATACCCATAATTTCTACAGATGTTTTCAGCATGCTGGTTTTTAAAATCATCTGTTGTATTAGTTGTTTTCCCAAATAAATAAACCTGAAAGTGCAAAATTGCTAACCCTGAAATAGCAATAGAATTCATAAGTAGAAAGAAATGTTTCATAATTACTTGCCACTCCCCAGGATTAAGTAATGAGTTGTGCAATTGAAGCCCTTCTCCTACTTCTCTATACTTCTTCCTTTTTAAATATTGAATGGTACCTTTAGTCCAATAACGCATCTGTTTACAGTTTGCCTGGACTTGTTTCTGGATTTATATCTCAGTATGCTCCTTAGGATGCAAAATTCCTGTCAAATTAAAGAGTGCTCATGTCTTGCCCGCTTCCAGCAAATCACTTGCAGCACCTAATAAATCCAGCTGGGGTTCCTTCCATAGCCCAATGCTGCCGAAATCATTATTGTCCTGCCTTGTTTCATGTCAGAGGCCTCTTCGCCTCATCTGTCATGAAACCAATTTCACTTTATTTACATCCATTTGCTAGTTTAATTACTGTGCTGATGAATAGCCTGAAGGAATTAAGTTACGAGTCTTTGGAAACCCAAAGCGACAGATATATGGGCTACCTTTTAACTACAGGGAAAGAAATGAAGGCTAGTGTGGCATGCACCAAAATTTAAAGATAATAAGTGTTTCTCTCTACCCAGCTACTCTTGAAATTCAGGATGATCTTGTTTTTATGTATTCATCATCTCCTGGATGAAATACAGTGCTTCAGAACCCCTCATATTTACACATTCACTGCAGTTCTCTACAATACAATTCTCCATTTTTAATGCTTTTTTTTTTTCCTAAAAGAGCTACAGATTATTTTCTAGCCAAACCAAATAATCTAACATGCTGGTGTTTTGGCACCTGCCAGTGTTAACCTTTCCTTGTAACTGAGAACCTTACTTCTATATAAACACAAATAGGTGCCTTTGTAAAAAAGAATATTTAATATATCCAACCTAATATACAGCATAAAATACTCCACTTATATTCTATAAATGATGTAACATGTCATTTATAGAGTTTTTGTTTATCACTGAGCACAATTTCACAATTATCTTCTTCAATGTATTTTTTAATCAAATAAGAGCAACCTGCTCCCTCTCTTTTGCAAGTCCAATATAATAGAGTAGTGAATCTATGTTAATGACAGAGGTTTTGTGATATGGTTATATAATCTGTGCTCTCAAATATATATAAGTAGTCAATCATTTGCATATATATTTAAAAACTAAGATCAATAAACTTTTCAGTCATTCCATTATCCTATAAATTAATACTGTAAATCATGCTTACTAATCATGACAACATTAAAAATCATCTTCAAGGGTATTCCTTCCTAAATTTTATCATTAATTATAGATTTTGAAACTTAAAATTAATAATCCAGAAATTAATTCCTCATATGGTTCATCATCATTGGTTACCAAAAAACAATAATATCTTAATTGACATTTGATTTTATATGTTCTGTTCCCCAGGTAGCATCACATATGAAAAAAATGCAACTTTTAAATTTAAGTGCCTTTATGTTTTCTTTTCATTGCTCTGTTTCTGACATTTTAAAATCAATACTTTTGTAATGTGTTAAGTTAATGGCACATGACAAAATATATTCACCATTTCAAGAAAGAATGTAAATTTTTTTCTTATAGACCTGATGCCTTATTCATTTATATCATCTTATTCATTTATACCAGAGTTATTAATTTATACCATCTCTATGCTGAGTTCATAATTACTTCTAAGGTTGTGCAAACTTTTTAAACTATTTATCTAACTGAAATTTTTTTTAACAATCAAGGGCAAGAGATACTTCTAAACAAAGCAGAAATAAGAAATATGGGAGATTTAAATGCTTTCTCATTTCCTCTCCTCCTAAAAGAGTTAAGTACTTTTTTGTACCCAGTAGACTCTGCAGTTTCATTTATCATAAAGCCAGCCTAAAGGAAGGGATAAAAGTGTAAACAGTTTTTATTTACTATCAGAAGAACTAAAGGTGGTGAAAACGTTACTGAACATGTAGATAAAATATTAATAAATTATATAATCATTACAAATCCTCCAGGTGCCTCCCTTCATGCCCTCCTTACATCCCCTAAATGCACATTTGCCCCATTCCCCCTCCCCCTCTACTTTCAATATAGTTCATTTACAAACAACCTACACAACAAAACAACATTTTTTGTATCAAGTCCTACTTATAAAAGTTTTCCAATAAAGGAACCCTAAAAGACCCTTCAGGTAAAATTTCCTTCTATTTTAATAGAACCACATTCTATTCTCCCAATTCTTCTAGCAGAGATTTATGAATAGTCTTTAACTTGACAGAAAGGAAATCTGCATTTGTTGAGTCCTCTTTAGCTGTTTTTATTCATTTTTTTTATAAAAGAAATGAGAAATGGTGGGGGTTTAAAATGCTTTCTCTTCCCCTCTTCCCCTCCCCCATCGCTTTCATTGCCCCCCCCCCTTCGAAGACCCTCTCTTCCCTCTCCAGCTCTTTTTGATTAATAGATCCATGTGGCTAACGGCCTGACATATGGTGTGCGAAGCAGCTTGAGATAGTACCTTAGGCATCCCCTACGGCCATTAACATATTAGGGGCTTATGTGCAGTCAGACAGTCAGACCTCATCCAGAGCCGGCGTTTTCAGAAAGGCTGCACCCCAGAGCTGTTTGATAGAGAGTTTCAATAATGCAGCACTCTTCAATTTTAAGCATTGTGTCTAGTGCTGAAACACTGGGACAGAATCAGAATGAAGTTTAGAAATGAGACTCAGTTACATTCAACAACAACAGTAAAAACTGTGCCTACATCTGTTTGTATATGGATATGCACGTGGAGGCGCAGCTTCAAGCTCACAAACATACACCAGCTCCTGAGTATTATCAGTAAGCAGGCAGCGTCACCTGCGTGGATTTATTTTGTTTAAAGATTTATTTTGCTTAAAGTCTTCTTTATACCGAAAATACTAACAATGCAATAACAGTACAGTTACTGATAGAGGTTATTCAAAAGCAAAAATAAAATACAGCATAATGTTTAAGAAATAAACTTCTCTGAATCATGTAGCCTGATTTTTTTCCCTAATAGAAGAAATTAAATGTATTTTTACATCTACAGCTTTGAAATAAGAAAGAGGAAGAAAATCATGAAAATTTTAACTGTAAAAGATGTGATCATATTTTAGATACATTTGCCAATCAAATCCCTGGAAAGGACACTATTCTTGCTCTACAAAACCTGAAAGTTTACAAACAAGCAAAAGTCTTGACAATAATTCTATAACTCTGAGGGTGGGGAAAGCCTCTAGGAGACAGAAATATATATACAAACACACATATATGTATGTATGTATGTATCTCTATATTTCGTGAAGGAGATGATATTCAAAATCAAAGAAGACATCCCACTTGAAGCTTATTTCATTCACTTTAACAGTTTAACAGCATAACTGAAGCTTGAAATTCGCTTTACCCAACGTTCTTATTCCAGCCTCCTGCTGATAAACCACTGTACCCCTTTTGAACTGTACTCTGGCTGTTTGCTTGGCAAATAAATGCTGTTCTGCCCTATTAAACCTTTTAGGTAGTTTCATCTTCGGATTTCTCAAATACAGAGCTAATAAGGAGGTGCTTTGATGCTGTTTTACTTTCAAACTATAGCCTCGAGGCGTTGAAACGCGCAAAAGGTAACCGAAAAAGTAAATTGCCACGAGCAAGTCGCACCCTCCCTTTCAAAATCGCTCGGACCCTCTGCGGTGCACTGCGTGGCAGCCGAAAATCGCCTGTTCCTGGGCAGAACTACGTCCCGTTGGCAACCCCTGGGGTTCTGAACCCGTGCCACGTTACCAGGGGGATGAGGAGAGGGGAAGCACTTTTAAGTTTAAAAGCCCTGAGATCCCTTGGGGGAGGAGAAAGACAGGAGGTAGAGACGGCAAAAAATTCTCAAAAGTTGATTCTAGGCAAACAAATATCAGACGGGAAGTGAAGATTAAGATACAGCAACTTGTTTAAGCAGCCAGTAATAAAACTTTTGCATAAGGTGTGGCGGCGGTGTGCAACTGCTTGCTCACAGGCGCTAAGGCTGATCTCAAACATCGGGTTCAGCTTACACTTTGGAGGGAAGACCCCGGCTCGCACTCATGCCTCGCACACACTTGATTCCACTACACACACACACACACACACACGCAAGCAAGCAAGCACGCACACAGACGACCCCTTAGTTGAATATAAGCGAATGAAACAATTGAAACATATCTGTTTCATATCTCATTATCTGAATATGTTTCATATCTGAAACATATCTCATTCAAAGAAACATATTTTCTTTAAAACTGGGATGAAAGAGTCTCTCGTTCAAAAGCCTCTCATTTCCTCTCACTTAGGTACAGTTTCAGAAGAAATGCAAGCCCCAGGGAGATAACTCTCTGCCCAAGTAAAATAGATCCTACCTGCTTTTTAAAATGCCTGTATTTCCATTGCTAACTCATAAAACATATTTTAGGCAGGGTAGTTGAGCTCCAATCTCAGCCTCAGAGCCCCTTCTCACATTCTGCTTCTCTTTCTCTTTCTTTCATGACAATGCTTTCGTAAAGTCGCGTAAATGATCAAAATTAACATAAATCATTATTAGTTATTAGGATTTGGTCTAAATTACACTGTGAATATCACACCAGCCCCATCTGCCGCCCCTGCTCTCGCAGCAATAGATTGCAGATAAAATAAATGTCCTTACCCCATTAGAAGGTTCCTGTCTCTGTAGCCAAAAGCCAAACAAAAGCAATAAATACCGGGCTTTTTCTCTCCACTATTCAGCTGTGACTCTTTTCATCAGCTCTTCCTCTAGAAAAGCTCGATAGCTGTCTGAAAATATTGCATTTTATATCACCAAAGGGCGATTAATATTGCATTAACTGTATTTAACATTTTTTAAGCGCGAGTAATCTACAATGAGTTTCTGCTAATAAGTACAGGGGGTATCAGAACTACTGCAGACCACTTAAGATATCCGTATAAACATATTATTTGTCTCACACTTTGTTTTGTTTTGTTTTTTTAAATATGTTAGAGTGTAGCGCGCGATGTTTGAAGTGGAAGAAGTGTGCTAATGGTCTCCTTAAAGTATTCTGACACTGACTGGAGACAGGCAGGTCCCTGCCTTCATTAAATGTTTATTGTCAACACTTGGCGGGGGCAGAGGAGGGATAGGGTGAGGAAAGACTGGTGTAAGTGTATTTCCTCGGCTGGAAATTGTCATCACTTTGTTTTAGTCTGATCCATGCCTACAAAAGTTTGTGTACATTATGCTGCACAGTGATGGTGCCAGGAGTCAGAGTCACCAAACTTTTGTTTGTAATTCATTTTGCTTAATCAATGTGGGCAGTCTATCTCTTTTCCTCCTCCATCCCTTCTTTTGCCGCTTCTCCGCCCGAGCTCTCTCTTAGCAACCTCAGTTTCCCTTCTCCTTCCCCTATCCTCTTGCCTTTGTAAATAAGAAAGTTGCGACCTCTGGGGCATTTGGGATTGGAGCAGAGGATGGGACAGGGTGCTTCTTGCTCCACCCCTGCGTGTGCAGGAGCAGGACGCTGGACTCACTACTTCTGCTTTGCCAGCTTCTCTTAGACCGAGGTTTTCCACCCCCCGTTTTGCCATCCAGGATTCTACTGAATTCTCCCGGAAGGAAGCAGAGTGGCCAGCCTTCCTCCCACCCTGGGTACAAATCCTTGCGTAATAAATTCAAATCCATAATAGGGCTTTCGTGGTGTGCACCTTAACCACAACAACAACAAAACAAAAACCAAGATCTTACTGCTTCCAATTATTTTTTTTTTAACGTAAACCAGTTTTGAAAGCTTCATGGTGTTTAAGGTGTCTGCTCGACTTAGGCAAACTGTGGGGAGGGGAGTATTTTTAAGCTCTGTGAGCTACTAGTCCCTTCCCTTTTCTCTCAGGACATCCTCAAAGGCACTTACATGGTGGGAGAGGACTTCTGAGAGCTCCTAATTACCAGCTGCGGAACTCCAGCTCACCTCTCCGAGGGGACTAGGAGCACGCAACGCGCATGTGCGAGCTCCGCGCGCTCCCTGCGCACTCCGTGCGCGCCCCGTCCGCCGGGCGCTCCCAGCGGTCCGCGCCCCGCCTGCCACCCGCCACCGCTGCGCAAGCGCGCGGGGTGTGCAGGCTTTCGACCGCTGATCCGTTGGGGTGTTTGGCGGGCGGGCCAGTTCCCTGCCAGGGCCCGAAGGCTGGTGGCTGTCCCGCTGTTCGAGAGAAACTGCGGTCTCGAGAGGCTGGAAGCCTCCAGGCCGCGAGTCTCCCGGCAGGCGGTGGAGGGGCGCGGACCCGGCGCCCTGCGGTCACTGGGCCGAGACTCGCGCGCCTGGGGCGCTGGGATTCCCCGTGCGGACGGCCCCGGGTGGGTGGGTGTTTCGGTGGCAGGGGGAGAACCCTACACGGGTCGGGGGAGGGTGGGTCCCTCTTGGCTGCAAATTCTGACCCAATCAGCTCTGCCTGCGGTTTGCAGCGGCACTCGCCCCATCTACCCGCTCGGAAGTCCGAAGTCTAGCCAAGATGACTAGTGAGCTGCCGACAGCAGCGGCTGGAGGGGAGGGAGCAGCCCCACGAGGCGGGCCCCGAAGTAACTCCCTGAGTGCCTGGAGCATTTGTCCGCTCCACTTCCAAGGCCCTTCCCCGCCCGCGCCCAGCCTTACAGGGCCTCCGGATTCCGGCTGAGGGAGAGGGAGGGCTGCCCGTCTCCCATCAAGTTGACAACAATTACGAAAGTTTTTAATTAGCTTCTTGTTATCATTCATTTTATTAATTTCCAGAACTCTCAAGCCATGAATTATTCAAAGGGCAAGGCAACCGGAGCGGGGCGGTCGCGCGCCCCCGCCGCACGTTCCCGGCCCGGCTCCGGCAGCGCAGCTCGCCCGCCGCCCCGGAGGGCGTGAGCCGGCCCGGCGCGGGCAGCCGCGGTGGCGCGAAGGTTTGATCAAATATTAAATAACGTAATTATTGCGACAAGGCTTATCTCGCAGGTGGAAAAGAGGCTCCCCGCGAGAATTAGAATTCGGCTGCTATTTTTAAAAAATCAATTAAGCTTTCGGTCTCCTTTGAAACCGCCCGCGAGCTCTACGTGGCTCTCATCTTGGGGCTAAGACTGTGGCGCCAGTAACACCCATAAACAGAACCATGCCAGATAATAATTGTGGTCATCACCTTTATCATCCCGCTGGCCACCAAGGCAATTAGAATGGTGTGGGGAACACTGATTTTTACCAAAGTCAGAACTCAATTCCCACTTCATGGACTAGACTATGAAAGCTCATCCCCAAGAAAGATGGAGCAGGGCTGCTTCACTCAGGGTCGGCGGGAGAGGCCCGGGCGACGCGGCAGAGGGCCATGGGCGGGGGCTGGCCAGGTGAGTCCTGGGGGCTAGGGCGCCGTCTTCTCTTGGCGTGGCTACGTGTGGTAACAGGGCAGACGTAGTCTTAATATCACGAGAAAGTATAAATTGATAGTCATGGCAGTGGGTGCCTACGGTTTATTTATGAGAGTGTAATTGAAGTTGAGAGCAATTTCAGAACACGCATTAAACAAAAATCTACTCAGAAGTTAGTTGATGTGTCTTGAGGGCATCATTTCTTAGACCTAGAGAAGGAGCAGGACCCTGAGCTGGGATTGGGGCAAAGAGAAATTTAAAATGAATGGATGGCATAAACGTGGCAGGAACATTTCATACTTATTTTTCTTTTGCCCATCCTACTCTACGATCGCCTGGATTTCCTGAGAAGCTGAAATACAAACGGAGCACAATTTTCCCACTCTCTCCAACTTACCTTAAGATTATTCTTTTAAAGTACGGGAGCCCCTCATTTTACTTTTTCCACTCACCAACTGGTTTCAGAATCTGCTTAGAGTGTAGTACCTCTTCACAACCAGAAAACTTTGAAAGGCCAAGTACCGCTGAGTGACAAGCCTTTGCACTCTCTTCAGGAGGACGTTTGTTTGCTTGTTTCTTCCTAAATCGACAAAGGTGTGTAGAACAGTCTTATTATTCCTTCCCAAGGTACACAGATTCACTCACCAGAGAGCAAAGCATTTCTGTTTTGCACAGTTTCCTACTACGTAATATAGGAAACTCTGCAAAGCATATGTTTTCTTGATGTTTTATTAACATAATATTGTCTTCTTTTTATTTGGTAAGGATTTTAATACAAAACAAATGCTTAAGTTATTATTACATACATTGGTCATCATTATATAATACAAATGTATTTGCCTGCAACATTTCCGTTTGGAGCAGATTGAAAAAAAAAACAGCCTTCGTAAATCTTTTCATTTGTTCATTCTTGGTTCTCCAACAATGAAATCCGGTCATACTTTCCTATGAAATAACAGTTTGTTGTTTTTTTCTTTACAAATGCATTTTATTAAAAACTTTGATGACATCAAGTCAATAACAACAGAAACAAATCAATTTTGATGGAAGAGATGTATTTTGAAAAATACCTCTAGTGCTTTTTTAAAACATTAACAACTGTTTAAAATCACAGCTTTTTAAATGTACTATTCTTTTTTGAACATCAAGTGTTTTGTTTCACAGATTTGCCGGTGAAATTAAAAAGATTTGGCTAAAATAGGATGATGTCAGAAGATATAATCTCAACTATTCAGAAACTTTGTACATTTGGCATCTGATCTAGTCCGGGGTCACCAATAAATAAAGTATCTCTGGTCTTTCTGAAGCAGTAGGTGGCACACTAAATGTTTCAAATGAACACAGGCATTTGACACGGTGGCTGGACAGATCCGTGGATGATTTTTTATATTTATTAACCTCCAAAGCAAAGTCATTTAGTTACAACATTTTTTAAAGAAATCTTTATAGGCTAGAACAACACATAGAAACCTTCAAATACCTCTTTCCCTGAACCTCAATTTAATTTGGGGGAGGGGGACCTGGTTATTTACTGCCTTCCACCACTTTGAAGTGAGGGCTATGGTGTCAGAGTTTCTGCAGTTTAAAAAAAAAAATGATAAACACAGGCAACTAATATAGAATTCATTTTATTGAGAGCACCGCTTTTCACATGAGTTATCCGAAAGTGAATTCTGATTCAGCAGAAAAATACATCATTCTTCACCCCTTCCTCACTTTATAACCCCCTTTCAATATCCTCCCCTGTATTTGTGGTTGAACTGAATCTCATTTTTTGACCGCCTTTACCAGGACTTGGCCCAGTATAAACAAAAATGCACCCAAATCATAAAACTGCTCTTCTTTCAGTTATGTTTTATTTGTAAGCGTACCGGGACACATCCCCCTGTTGTATTTTGGCGCACAGAAATGGTTCTAATAGAAGTGGGGAGAGGGAAAGGTAATAGAGCAAAGACATAACCAAGGAGAAAGCTCAGCAGACATACATGGACAGGTAGATCAGTCCGTGAGACATTTCAGGATTAACACTGGCAGTTTGTAACCACTGTGTGAGTGTGTGCATTAAAGAAAATATTTACAGTAGTCTTCCTTTTTTTTCTCTTCCTCTAAATACAAGAATATGACAAGAATGTTGTGTTTTCCGTGAAAACAGGCAGTAGACTGTGAAATCACACTATCCACAAAACGGTCTATCAGAAAGCTAGCCCAGTTTAGTGCTCAGTTTCAAATGCATAGTATGTTTGCGCTGCAAACAATGATATACAACGTAATTAAATAAATAATGCCTAACCAGAGTGAGACCTAATTGTGTTTCTTTCTGCACCTTTCAGATCATGCATGATTTCAGTCTTGTTAAATGGCAGAGTTTTCCTTTTCTCATTTGTTTTCAATTTTTTAGTTATTAAAAGATGGTAATAAACCATCTCCACACGAGATCAAAAGAGTATCTTGTGCACCAAGCAGGCATTTTACCTAACCACCTTCAACTCTTTTTTTTTTTTTTTATCCATCAGTAGTTCATAAGAGTACCTTGATTATTACTATGAAATACTATACAAGATTTTCTATTTGGGAGACTGATAGTGCAAATTAAAGTTCTTGCTACCCAACATTTATACCCAGCAATAAATTACTTTTGAATAATAATAATAATAATAATAATGAAACACAGTTGTTCTGCTTCCCCCCCAACATGCAGACCCCTTTGAAACAAATGGAGGGCTTTAAACCTGTCTTCCTCTCTTCTGGGATTTAGTTAATTTTTCTCCCAGCCAAGTCCTGCTCCAACTGAAAGCAGAAAGTTTCCAATATTTCAACGATTTCATGTTCTTCAAGAGAGAAAGAAAGGGTACCTAGAAGAGCAAGATGAGTCTTGTTCTGGAGAGAAAATGGGGCACAGTATCTCTCCTAGTGTCTTCCACCCCATCAGTGTATTTGAATCAACAGGGGGAAAAATCAGTAGGTAGTTTAGAATAAACCACACTCAGAAAAATAAATGAAAGGTCACGCAAGTTCTATGGGGAGGGAGGGGGAGCTTATTTTGAAATAATTTTTC
Source organism: Callorhinus ursinus (assembly GCF_003265705.2). Classification (NCBI taxonomy): domain Eukaryota; kingdom Metazoa; phylum Chordata; class Mammalia; order Carnivora; family Otariidae; genus Callorhinus; species Callorhinus ursinus. Next base: position 24,306,998 of record NW_027397069.1, on the reverse strand, counting down.
CGGATCTTAGATATATGAGCAAAAATGAAAAGAGAAAAACCTTGTTAAATTGTTTTATTTTCCTAGAACAAAGTATTTATTTCAGAGCCCCTAAATTCTGCTTTTTAGTCTCAGCTCAAAGACTGTGTGTCTCTCTCTCCCTAAACATCCCCACCAGGAGAGTGACCAGGCCACAGCAGTAGAGGCCAGATCCCCTGAAAACTTGGGACTCCTGAATAGCCTCCCTCTCCTTTAGCCCACCCCTCACTTTCTGGCCAAGGAGAGCAGCTATCGGAGTCTCATTGGAACGGAGAAAATAAAGAGAACACGGATGGGGCGGAGGTGAGACTTGGGGGGAGAAAGTAAACACAGAGACAGAACAACTAGCTTCGCTACCCAGAATTTCACCTTCTGGTTTGTTTGGTTTTTCATTTTTAACTCAGTTCATGTATGTAGGGTTGGGGTGGGTGGTAATAATAGTGGTGCTCTTTTTTTTTCCTCTTCCTTAGGGGGTAATGAAGCTGCAGAATACGGCTCCCCAGAGTTAAGTTTCTAAAGCATTTTTATCTTTTTGTTCTGTTTTGTTTTAGTTTGTCTTTGTCTGGTTTTTGGTGGTTGGTAGGTTTGTTTTTGTACATAGTCCCTTGGTCCCCAGGAGATTTTGACAAGTGTCTCTGGTCAAAACAGTCCATTTCCCTACTCTTCCCAAGTCTCCCCCCCCCCCCCAACCCCCAGAACCAATCTGCTCCTCAGAACCCCTCCTCCAGTCTCTGCTTTCCTTCCCCTCATCTCCCCACTCACCCAAATATTCCCCCTTTCTCCCCAGCCTGGCTCTCCGGTGTCCACACCCCGCACCGCAGTCCTCTTTTCTGGGGAGGTTAGTAAAGGGCAGGGAGAGCAGAGAGGGGGTAGAGGAGAGTGCGCTGGGAGGGACTCCCCAAATGCAAGCAAGATAACGGACACTCCAAATCTAGGGGAAACAGGCTCAGGGAAAGGCCCCGAAAAGCCCCTTCAGCTCCCCGCTCTGCCCCGCCCTGCACCTCCCACTCCCCCTCAGTAAGTGGCGGAGAATTTCATCCGCTTCTGCTTCTGTCTCTGGTTGCAAAACCACACCCGCACCACGTTCTTTTTGAGGTCCAGTTTCTCGGCGATGGCGGCGATCTTCTCAGAGGATGGCCGGGGTTGTACGGCGAAGTAGGCCTCGAGGGAGCGCTTCTCCGGCGCTGCGATGGAAGTCCGCTTGCGCTTCTTCTCGCCGCCGTTGAAGAGCTCGGGCTTGTTCATTTTCTCGCGCTGCGCGCCCTCGGCCTCCTCGAGCCACGCCTGCAGGATGGGCTTGAGCGCGATCATGTTGTTGTGCGAGAGCGTGAGCGACTCAAACCTGCAGATGGTGCTCTGGCTGAGCGAGCCCACGCCCGGGATCTTGAGGTTGGCCAGCGCCGAGCCCACGTCGGCCTGCGTCACGCCCAGCTTGATGCGCCTCTGCTTGAAGCGCTCGGCGAACGCCTCGAGCTCGCGCGGGTCCGTGTCCGAGTCGCAGATGGACGCCAGGCCCGCCGCGCCCACCACCGCCGCAGCCGCTGAGGCCGCCGCCACCTGCCCGGCCGCCGCCGCCGCCGCCGCCGCCGC
>NW_027397069.1:24288664-24304990 GCF_003265705.2 Callorhinus ursinus | reverse complement strand
GGGCGCCGCCGCCGCCGCCCGCCGCGCCCGCGCCACCCGCGCCGGCCATGAGCGCGAGCGAGGGCGACGAAATGTGGTCCAGCAGGTCGCCAGGCTCGAGCGCCTGGTGGTGGTGGTGGTGGTGGTGGTGGTGCGCCAGCGGCACGGTGGACGTGGACGTGCATGGCACGCTGTTCATCGTGTGGTACGTGGCGTCTGGCTTGAATGGGTGGCTCTTGCCCTGGGACACGGCGATGTCCACGGCCGCCAGCGCCTCTGCCCGCGCCAGCAGCGTTTCGTCTAGGCTGGCGAAGAGGTTGCTCTGCAGCTGCAGGCGACACAAACCAAACCAAAACAACAAACAAACAAACAAAAAAGGCAAAAACACAAAACAAAACCACACACAAGCCGAAAAGCACAAGCAAAGGGCAAACCAAACACAAAGCAACCAAAATAACGACAACGAGGGTGGGGATAGCGGAGACCGGGAAAGATGGAATGGGGAGCACATTGAGGACGAGACGGGGGGACAGATAAGAAGGGACGTGAGTATGAGGAGAGGGATAGGGGCAGGGAAGAGGGGGGCACAAGAACACATTCCGGGAACCGGCGTGGGAGACCAAAAAGGAAGGGGAAAAGAAGAAGAAGAAATGGAGATGTAACTCGCAGCTGGGGACCCGTGTCACGCACCCGAACACGCACAGAGACCGCCTTTCCGAGGCGTGAAATTAACAGAGAAAGTGGAGGGAAGTCGAGAGTCATGGCCCCAGCGCTTCCCACTCTGATCGCAGACGCCCGACAGAGGCAGAGGCGACGGGAACACGTATTAAGCGCCACCGGACAAAACGTGCCTCGCCGTGGGATTCCTCTAAAAATCCCTGCCCGCAAAACCCAGCACCGGGACCTGGCGCGCATCAGCACCCGACATGCAGTGTCTCGGAGACGGGGAGGGGGCAGGCGCGCGGGCCGGGGCCTCGGGCGTGGGGCGCTTACCGGCGGCGTGGGCAGGCAGGCCCGCCGGATGGCCTCAGAGCTGGAGTGCAGCGACGGGTACTTGTGCTCAGGGAGGGTGGGATGCATGGCAAAGTGAGGCTGCTTGCTGTTCATAGACATCATCTTGATGGCTTGGCATGTAAATCCACAAACACTCCGAAAGTCAGCCCGAAAGTGCGCACGCCGGCTCCCCCGGCCTCCCTTCGGAGGCTGCAGCCGCGGCGGTTGGCGGCGCGGAGGCGGCGGCCGCGCCGGGGGCTGCTGCTGCTCCTGTGCTGCCGCCGCTGCTGCCCGGCTCTTCCTTTGACCGTGCAGAGCGCCGCGCACCGGCCTCGCGATCCCACTTCTCCTAGAGCTCTAGCCCCGCGCGCCGACGGGATGCACTCCTCTTACACCTGAGCCCCACTTCTCGCGGCCGGTTCGGGGAGCTCTCGCGAGAGCTCCCGGCCCCGCCGCGCTGACAGGCATCAGCTGTCTCTGTCTGTCTGACGCGCGCTCTCTCTCTCCGCGGCGCCGTGCGTCTGCGCGCGCGCGCGCTCGCCCGGCCACGACAGGCGCTTGGGAGCCGCTCTTATAGTGACCACCAGCAAGGACAGCGCAGGTGATGCACCTGTAGCTACCCGGGCATGCGCACTGCACGCCTCACCTTTCCCACCGCGGCTCTGGAAAGATCAGAAGGGCTAGCTATTGTCTCAGGGTACGCACCTTTTAGGGGGAGAAAGACAAGATGCTCACAAGCACCTTGGTGCTTTGCCTCTCTCAAACTCTCCCCCATCCCCATCGCAAGCCCGGAATATATGCGCATTACTTAGGCGCACCTCCGCTCCGGGATGTCTAACAAGCTGTTATATAATGTATACAGCTGGGTATTTGTATGTTAAATTATGCCCGCGCATTCTTCTGTATACAGTATAAATAACAACACAGAAATGCAGAAGATGCTGTCTTTTGCTGCAAGAACCTGTTTCTTTCAAGGTTTATAAATAGGTTCCTGGAGAATAATCACGGTGACAGACATTTGTTTGAAGCAGTCAGACGCTATTGATTTCCATATAATTTAATTTCCTCCGCATACTTTGTTGTTGTTGTTGTTGTTGTGAATATAACTGTGTCAGGCACCGACAGTGACAGCCACTTAGGAGCCACAAGGAGCGTGTGCTTTCTACTAGGGAACCGCTGTTGAAATGAAATTGTGCATTTCTCTTATTGTTTGTCTCCTTTAACCGTGTACAAACCCACATTTCAAACGAGCTCCGGGTGATCTGAGGCTTCTAGTAATCAAAAGGAAAAATAGTTAACAGGGTGTTGTTGGGATCCTTCCCTCTCCTCAGCGTGTACACACACACACACACACACACACACACACACACACACACACACACTTTATGCTGGAAACTCCAGGAAAAGGAAATCGCTTCAGAGAAAAAAGAATTAAGATGTTGAAAAGAGAACTTTCTTTTCCCTTCCATCGTTTTGGCTTCTTTGCTTCTTATCGCTGTATGTCTGTGTGTGTAGATAGATAGATAGATATGTATATATATGCGCACGCTTCTCCAATAGGAGATGGGATCAAGCCAGTTTATAGGAAAGTGTGATTAAAATATTAATTCAAACCAATTTGAAAGAAAGAAACCTAAGCTCTGGTCCGGACTTTATTTTTTATGTATTCTCTTATTGTGAAATCAAAACCTAAGAAGAATGAATCAATTAGCCAACCTGTTATATGGCCCTTGTTTGGCAGGCAGATCAAGGGCCTCCCGGGAGAACCACAGTTCAGGTGCCGAGTCCCCAGGGACACAGAGCTTGCCCCGGGTGATAATAACAGCCCAGATGTTATCACATCTGCGGCAGGAGAGCTGGAGAACAGCAAGGGGCTACTTATGGGAGGCAAAGATCAGATAAATAATCTTTCTGGTCTCTCCCACACCAAAGAGGTCTGTATTTCCACCAAAGAGCAGATCTCATTTCTATAAACCTCAATTTGCGTTCGTGTGGATCTCTTCTTCAGATAAACATGTCCGTATTTAGCATACCCACTCAATACTCAAATTCCAAGAAAAGCCCACAGGCGTCACCATGGCTTTTTCTTTCTTTCTTTTCTTTTCTCTCTACCCTCCTCCCCCGTTGCAGCCAGAGAGGGGAGTAAGAAAGATGTTCACTTGCTGGAGCAAGAGGAGCCTCGCGTTTCCATCCATTACGTGGTCCCCTGGGAGTGCTAAATGCAACTTATCTCTACGGGGAATGGAGGAGGAGCAGGACATCTCTGGAGGGAGCAAGTGAGTCCTAAGGTAGTCATCACACCGGGTGTCCAGGCTTAACCTAATCCTTCCTGATACCCATGGCAGCGATTCCCTGAGCTCTCTCACTAGGGAAAGGAAGGGTCCCGCAGAGGGCGAGAGCCTAGATCCTGCCCGATCCCCAGGGAAACACTGGCCTTTAGAGACTCCGAAGAGTGCATGGGAGACAGAACCGCAAACAGCACAGGTTCCTCCCGATGGACCCCCAGAGAACAAGGCCAGCCCCCAGGTACTGGAAGCTCATCTGGGCTTACATTGTGACTCTGGGAGGGCACCAGGAAACCCAGAAGACAGGCACCCTGCCAGAGATCAGTTCACTGGTCTGCCGAGACTCCTCCCCTAGTTCACATTTCTTGGACAACTTTCTAGGACAACACCTTGGGGTGGGGCCAGACTTTTGTCCAGAATGTCACAGCTTTACCTGGGGCTAGAAATATGAGGGCTGTGGGTTCAATTCCCAACCCACCCGCTAATCAATGGACTGGAAGCCCATTTAGGGCACATCTGTGTCCACCATGGTACCTAGCAAGGTGTTTGTCACAGTGTAAAAATGCCCCATCAAACAACAGGAAGAGAAGGCAGATGGGGAGGGCCAAGAGTAAAAGCCAGAGCGTTCAACAAGCCAGGGTTAATGGGGAGCAAGCAGGAAGATCACTGAAGGGTCTCCTCTCTTCCTAAAAGGGAGATTGAGACTGGGCCAGAGGGATGTGTTTTCCCCATGCAGAGCTGTAAATCTTGATAGCAGTTTGTTCTTTCTCGAAGTTCAATGATTTCATCCCTCCCGCATTTACTTTCTACTTTACTCTCCTTCCTCAAATACTTGGTAATCACCAGTCTGGGCCAGGGCAAGACACTAGAAAGAAAATGAGGTATAAAATAGAGGTATCTGCCCTCCAGGTGGTGGCAGTCTCTAAGAGTGGGGCAGCCCCAGGTGAAGGGGTGCTCATGATACAGGTGCAACAGGTTCAAAGAGAGGGAATTGGACAGAAATATGGGATGGGGTGGGAGACGTTGCTGGGACAGTTATCCTGCCACATCCCTGCTGGGCCTGGGCCCCAGGCTAGAGAGTGGGGCACAGTGGCAGATCTGCATGCAGTTCCTTGACCTTATGAAATCTTTTTCTCCTTACCCCACGGCAGTGAAAGAAAAGGGTGGTGGACTGGGGCTCACCAATATGTCACTGCTTTGTTTTCCTGGTTTGGCAAGTGCAGTAACTAGTTGGCCCCTGCCTGTGCTAATGATGCACATATGGGGTCTGAGCCTTGGCATAGATTCCTGTAAAGGTCCCCCCCTTCCTTCTTATTTAATGACCAACACAGATTCTCCCCTCTCCCCCATCTCATAGCTTTGCATTTTATCAAGAGGGGGATAATGAATGCACAGCTATTGATTTCCAAGGAATTTCCGCCCCCAGGGATAGGGAGTCTATCATCTGGATCAGAGACACATTTCTTTCCCTCATTAATTAATTTTCTCCTCCTCCTTTGGCAGGCCACACTTCACATCTCCTTTGGCAGCTGCTTTCTCCCCCGAGCTCAGGGAGCAGAGATGCCTTGGTTGCAGTGAGGGCCTCCAGAGAGGCGCTGTTCAAGGGCCTGCACGGCAGGGAGTGAACTCTCCTTACCTTAGACACTCACGCAACGCCACACATCAGGAGAGAGCACCTGACAGCAGCTGCCCGCTTCGCCTGCCTTTCTCCTTCCAAACGGGTGCGGGGAAAAATCAGCGCCCCCCGACTCAGCAGCCACACACGCGCGCGCGCGCGCACACACACACACACACACACACACACACCCCTCTGGGATTGAACCCGGGTTATTTGTTCGGATTCAGGGACAGGGGATTGGCCCTGAAGAACGTCTGCTTCAGTGCGTGGAGTTTGTGTGTGTGTACAGGAGGAGGGGATCGGGCTCCACGCTCTGGCCTGAACCCAGGGATCGGGCCCCACCTGCAGGCCGGCCCCCTCGGGTTCTGGCGGCCCGAGCGGGAGCTCTGCACCTCCCAGACCCGGGGTGCCACGATTCCCGCGGGCAGTTGCCCAGTTTGAAACTAGGCACATTTCACAGCACAGCCAGCGCTCTGCGTGCAGGGGGAGCCTCCAGAGCTCAGAGCTGGCCGGCTCCAGAGACCTGTTGGGTTGTTTTTAAGCCGTGTGAAGGGGCAGGCAGGGGAGGAGCAGGCCCAGAGTAGGGGGTGGGGGTCGGTTCTCTTGAAGAGGAGCTGCGCTTGGGTGGGCCGGCGGCGGCCTCGCGCTCCGACACTTTCTGTCTGAAGGGTGGAATAGAGGAGCTACCGGTGCGGTACTTTCGCTTCCTCTCCGGCCGCCTTCCCAGGGCCGAGTCTGGGCTGCCTCGATGCTAGGTCTCTGTTAGCGCTACCCTTCGCGCAGGCCGATCCCGGCTCTCCTGCCGCTAGGGGCCCGGGCTCCTCGCCGGTCCTGCGGGGGTCCTCAGAAGCTCCCCCACGCAGACCGCCAGGCCGCAGCGCCCACCCCGTCTGATTCTGGGCGGTGGCCCTGCCTTAGGCCAGCCCCCGGGCCCAGCCCTGCCCGAGCAGCGAGTTCGGAGCCACGCTCTTGCTGCCGGGAGTTCGGAGATTTCCTGGAGGGCCCTGTCCTCCCTTTCTACCGCGCCCCGACCGCCCTCGGGCTGCTCGTCGGACGTGAGTGAGTTATTGAGGCCCATGGTGATCTCCTTAAGGCTCCCGCCCCCGCGTTCAGACTGGATTCCAGCTAGGACCTGCGGAGAAGGATCTTGAGTAAGCCTGTCAAAACCCCACTGTTTTCTTTCCTCTGGCCGTTTAATTCAAGTGCAACTTCCGTTGGGAATATTTTCCCTGGATGTCAACCACCCCACCCCGAAATGATGCGTCCCAGTAAAGTTCACTGCCGGTCATTATCACTCTTGGCGTTACATATGTAGAGATCGATCTATCTATCTATGTATCTATGTATCTATCATCTCCACCTTCTCCACCTTAATCTCTCCACGGACTCAAAATCAACCTACCTTGTGAAAGATCTACGGGCGAGGAAGGACAACTACATCTGGGTCCTAACAGGGGCATGCCCCCCTCCCCGCGCCTGCTAGTTTCGTTGTCCATGTGAACAATGTTGTATCACTAAATGAGGCCAAGGGCCCCTATGCTTTAGATCCTAAGAGGAGCAAAGTCGCCCCGGCTCCACCCAGGCTCCTTCAAAACCGGAAGAGCGCGCTGGTCAGAGAAGGGGTTCGAGGTCCCTGAGTGACAAACAGCGAACAAACCAACTCTACAAAAGGCACTCCCGCCAGTGACCCTATGCGACGAGATGGAAATTCCGTCGCCTTCCCTCTCGTCAGATAGCCGCCTGCCCACCGCTGCGATTCGGACGCATGCAGGCCGGGGTCGGAGGGAGTTCCGCTGGCGCAAATGGTCGGCAGAAGACCCCTGGCCCGGTACTAGGGCAGTTCCGGGGACCGCGAGGCGAGCGCCCCTCGCCCTCCGCAGGTTCAGCTCTACCCGCAGGAGCAGGATCCCCAGGCGGGCCCAGAAGCCGCCGAGAAAAGCGCGAAGCTGCGAGTCCAAACGCCAGAAGTGCGGAGTTGGGTCCTGTTGCCCGGCTCCGGCGCTCGCCGGCGCCGCCGCCCGCCGCCCCTCCTCCTCGCCGCCCGCACAAATCAAAGCCCCTTGCGAGGGACTGGGAAATAGTTGCCTTGTCATGTAACACATTGCCCTGATTTATTATAAAATTTTAACGAAATCATGCATATTTTAACAGCCTTTAATCACTGCATGAAAATTTAATTCATGGACTGTAGCGCGTTTAAATAAATGAAGTGTTAATTCATTAGGATTAATTAATTTGTTAAAGGATTGTGTGCAAGGTTAAGGTGGAAAGAAAACTCTTTGTTGCTTTCGCGTCTTAATCGCCAGGTTTCGCGAGTGGTAATAAAATGAAAGGAAACCGCAAAGCAAGTCGTTTCCTCGGGTGGGGCCTGGGCGGGACCAGCTGAGAGAGCGCCCTCGAGAGCGCGGGAAATTCCGGCCCGCGGGGCACCGGCGGGTCTGCCCTCCCGGGGAACCGGGGGTGGGAGGGGCCGGGGGTGGGGGTGGCTGTTGGGGGAAGAGCGGCGCTGGTTGCGGAAATCCCGGAAGGCTGGGTGCGTTGGAATCAGAGGGAGGTAGGGGCCTCAGAGCCGAGACTAGCGGGCTAGACCTCACCTCCCCACCCCCAGCACAAAGATGACCCTGAGTGAAGCGAGGTCGCGCCTTCCGGCCCTCGCAGCGCAAAGCCCCGGCTTAATGGACAGATGACGGGCCAGCCCTGCCACCTCCTGAGCCTTCCAGCGCCCAGGGAGTCACTGTCTCGCCATCAGGCCGCCGACTCCGGCGGCTAGGGCTAGCTTGGAGTCTCAGGGGACGCTTAGAAAGAGGAGGCGGAGCAAAGCCAAACTTGCAAGCTTAGGCTGGAGCAATCTAGAAACCTTTCTCAATCAGAAGCCCTGGCATTAGGCAGTGAATCCTTCAGCACCTCTTCTGAGACGTCCGTGAAGTAGGCGCCCCTACAAGGACAACGAACAAGCAGAAGAGACGTCCTTTTCCACACCGAGCTCTTACTCATCCTTAAAGACCCAATGCAAACAGCACTTCGTGAAGATGCTTGATTTCCTCTCTGCTCCATGCTATCGCCAACACCGACTTTTTCTACGCACCGTGCTTTAAGAATCAAAATGGACCAGAACTAGCTCCTCTGCCCTCACAGAAAGTCTCAGTAAATGCCTAAATCCTTGCCCTTAGTAACTCCGAAATTTTAAGTGTCACACAAGGCACACACTTCTCCACACTTGGTTAATCCAACTAACATTTATTAGAGGGGGTCTGTTGTTCCCTCTTAAGACACAGCAGACCTTACTTAGAATCTACCATTTCAAGAAGTGGAGCTCCAATTCAAAGTATTCTAGGCTGCTTCTGTCATATAAAACTGAAGATCGCCCTAGCCTGAGCTCCAGATGGGTTCTTAAAAGAAATCTGCATCTTAATAGATGTTTCCTCGCTCAGAGTGGGGTTCCGAGAATTAGACAATAAATGTTCACTATGCACTCTGAGATCATTGCTTAAAAGGTTTTCTCTCTGCCAAGTATTATTAAAAGGATTGAGTTACATCATCACAGGCAAAACTGTGTTGTAGGACTCCCACAAATAGGAATGAAAGACCTTATGAGGCTTTGGGAAACACATTTAATCTAATAGGCCATACTCCATAAAAAACTGTTAATCTCAGTTTGATGTTGTACAAGTTATCATTCACAGGTACAAAATCTATGTATTACACGTTGAATAACTGAAAACCATTCAAATATACAGAAACAAGTTGCTGAAACATCTTAGGGTTTAAGACCAAAGTTCTTCCCTTGTTCAGTGGTACCTTTAAACCAACATAGATACAAAAGAAATTATGGGAATACAAAGCAGATTTGAAATTAAGGAGCTATAAATCTTAGTCTACCATTTTCAGCTTTTGTCTCAGCTGATACATTAAAACAGGAAAAAACATGTCATTTGTGGATGGGATTAATATTTTGGGAAAATTAAAAGATGAACACTAAAGGTCATGTCAAAAAAAAATCTCGCATCATGTCACGTTCCCTTTGCCATTACATTTTAGAAAGATAAGCAATCAAAAGATGCTGTTTTTATAGGCATGATGATTAGTGTCTGCTTCCCTTATCACAAGTGCATCTTGTTCTAACATAGCCTTTAGTGCTAACCCTCCCAATAAGGGTTAAATTCATCTAAATGTCGGAGTTAATGCAATTCTTTCTAAATTTAAAAGTGGCACACAATTTTCATCACTGAGCTTCCACTTAGTAGTGGAGTTAGACCCTGGAACATTGGCAGGAATTAAATGCTACTTGAAAAGAAACATGCTAATATTTCTAAAGTAGTACTTTAAAAATAACCCTCGGAAATTTCAAATCCATTCATCCTTTGGCCTACAGATGGGAACTCTCATGCTTAGGGGAGAAGAGTACAAGCTCTAGAGTCAGGGGCCCAGCTCTAAGACATGGTTCTATCCCATTCCAGCTGTATGACCACTAATCCTCAAATCACTTATTTTAAACTGAGGATAACAGTTCTTGGCTTACAGAGTTTGAAGAGGATTAAAGGAAATAGAAATTAGTAAAGTGCTTGGTTTAAAGAAGTTTGTCTTTGTTTTGTTTTTAGAGTGTGCATACAATATACTTGAAAATACATGAAACCTGGGTGGCTCAGTCGTTAAGCATCTGCCTTCTGCTCAGGTCATGATCCCAGGGTCCTGGGATCGAGTCCACATCAGGCTCCCTGTTCCACAGGAAGCCTGCTTCTCCCTCCCCACTCCCCCTGCTTGTGTTCCCTCTCTCACTGTGTCTCTCTGTCAAATAAATAAAATCTTTAAAATACATGAAACCACTACATTTATCATGCTGTATCACAGATTATGTAAAGGGTACAAATGAGAATATGTGATTAAAATAAAATCCTGGTTATTCCCTTCAACTGAGAAATGTCACAGGTTTGATTAATTTAATATATGAAATATTGTTTTGGGAAGGGTGGAGCAACGTTTCTGAAGCAGCTGGGAAATACTTTGGTCCAGAAGAGACACTCTAACCCTGATTAGGCATCACTAAATCAGGTTACACATTCTGCATTGCCATGGCACACTGTCAGTATATATTTGGATTAATGGATTAAAAACTGACACATTCATAGTAAAGAAGAGTTACGGACAGAATTAGAGTGAGGCTTACCCACAAATTTACTCTGTGATTACTCAGAAAAATTATAGATTTCTACATTTAATAGAATTTCAAATATATTACCACAGTGTCAAAGATATCTAAACTACTTATCTCTAAAAGTATCCACTGACTTTAACACATCAAAAGAAAAAAATAACACACATATACTTATTGGAATATGTATGTTAAAATTATGCTTCATGTTAGCTTTTATTTTTGGCCCTTATTATTTCTAAAAGTGGAAGGCATTATTCTCCATATCATAAAAGTGATTTGTTACACTTTTATAGTTTCATTGAATCCTTAGAGTCTATTATTAACAGGGGTCAGCAAATTTTTCTGTAAAATGCCAAATGGTAAATATTTAGGCTTTGTGGGCCATATGGTCTCAGTGGCAACTATTCAACTCTGCCACTGCAATGTAGAAGCAGTCATAGATAATATGTAAACAAATGAGTGTAGCTGCATTCTAATAAGACTTTATTTAGAAACACTGAAATTTCAATTTTATATCATTTTCCTGTATTATGAAAGATTTTTTTGATTTTTAAAAACTTAAAAAGTGTAAAAACCATTTTTAGTTCACAGGTTTTTCACAAGAAACAAGTGTAGGCCAGATTTGGTCCATGGTCCACAGTTTGTCAACTTCTATAAGATCAATTAAAAATGTAAGTTTTACTGGTCGTTACAGGCTAATTCAATATCTAAGACAACATCAAGGATTACAGTGCTTATGACATCCTTTATTCAATTCACATAGAAAAGCATGCAGTATTAATGTAAAACAGTACAGTATTAATGTAAAATGTTCAGTGCACATTAGATAAACAAGTCATTAGCATACAAACCATTTTTAAAGGCCTATATAGGCATACCAAACATGTTTAGAATATACTTTTTCAGAGCCTAAATTAAAAATTGTGCTTAGCTCACCTATTCTCATTTCAACACTCTTCATGAAAAAAAATTCTGTCCTACATAAAAGATATTCTATTAGCCAACTAAAACTTCTTTTTCTTAAGTAAGGAAAACAGTGCAAGCAAGAATGCTACCATGCATACAGTTTCCACAAAGAATAGTAACATGCAAACAAGAACTTCACTCCAAAAAAAGCTCCCTGGGATGAAAGTGGATCAAGCATTTGGCAAAGAGCGCTTCTGCACCTGTGTATCTGGAACAATGACGCTACCATGTTTAGGCTCCTCCAAACCCAACCAACCATTCTATGCCTTCTTTCCAAGGTAGGCTCAATTTCTGATTTTCAACACACACAAAAAGATGAGGAAATGAAAGCTACCTGACATAAAACAAATATTTTCATATAGAAAATGTGTTCTTTCATTCTAGCAAAAGGTTCTCACAAAAACTGTACAAAACACAATGTTAAAAATGCAAACATACATATACAAAACCTAAAAAAAAAAAAAAGTAAATGAATACTGGACTAATATAGAGTGCTATTTCTCCACATGGCCCTGCCTAAAAGTTGAGCCATCACTAAATATAAATAAAAAAGGGCAGGCAAAATTATTCCCACCCTAGGAAAGTTTTAAAGAAACTCAAGTGTCTTATGAGCAGTGTGTAAACAACCCAAAAAGTTTTATTTAAGAAATCCAAGTTCTGAAGACAACCGAGGCTCATTAATAGGCCACTGTATCTTAACAGCTAAACCAAGACCAAAGAAAACAAAATACACCCAAACCAGATACATATAATATTCATTAAAAGAAACCCTCTCCCTATCTTTTCTGTTTAAAAAGATGCCCAAATGAAACTGAAAAAGGACAAATTCTTTAAAATGAACAAAAGTATTTTGGTTACAGGCTAATCCACCATTCTGACTTGACACTTGACTACAGATTATCAATTCAAAATTGTATAGAACTTTTATGAGGGGAAAAAAGGAACTTTAAAAACTTATATTCCTCTCAGAACAAAAACATAAATGACACCTTTCTAATGAGTCAACTTTTAGTTGCTTTTGATGGGCTGGCATTGGAAAGACTGCTCTGGATTTTTCTTTTTGTTGATTGATTCATATTTTTATTCCTCTTCTCAGGCACAAAGGAAGTAGACCAAGGAGACTGAAGGTGGTTATGAAGACCATGCATCTCTGAGGTCATCTTAAATAAAGATGACCCAAACCTCTGATCTTCAAATAGCCGGTGTGAACTGCTTAACAAAACACCCTGGGAAAACTCAGTCTGAAACAAACAGCTTGGGGGTTTGATTTCATTAGTTCCTGGGTTAGAACTGGTATGGAGAGAAAAATCTTCATTCATTTCTTGGTCAGATGGAGAGAGGAGAAAAAAAGAAGCGGGTTTCCAATCATTTCCATTTTCTAACTGATCAGTAGTTAGAGAACCTTTGGAAAGGTTTGGCTTAGTTCTTTCTTCCAGCTTATCTGGTTCCTCAAGAAATTCACTGCCTTGAGACGACTTTGATAACCCATCCAAATCCACTGACTTAAAACCATTATTGCAAGGGCTCTTGCTGTTGTCTGATTCCGACATCATTGAATCCAACTCAGAGATTTTGTCAAGGTAAGCTGCGTCCATGGATGCTTCACTGGATGTTCTTGTCCGATTCATTTCAAAAGAGCGAATAGAATTCAACCTCTTAGATAAGCATGAGCCTGATTTCTCACTTAATTTTAACGAAATTTCTCCAACAGAATTTGCTATTGTGTTCCCCTCTGAGCTTTCAAAATCCAAGTTTTGGGCATAGCTTGTGGAACAACAGTCCCAAAACCCTGTCTCTGAGGAAGTAAAACACTCTGATTTCTTTTCATTTTCACTTCTATCATCTTCTGATGAATCTTTATTACAAACATTCGGAGAATCACAAAAATCATCAAACACCAATTTTCTGAGATGGTTTGGGTGCTTTTTGGAACCTACTGCTTTGACTACAGAGCTCTCTCTATTTTCTGGAGTACTGAGCTGAAGGCAACTAAGGGATAAAGGAGTACAAGGAGCTGGAAGATCATAAAGTTCTTCATCTTTGTAGGGTATACTATCACTTGGCTTATTACCCCAATCTCTTTCCAAATAAGTATCCATACTTGTATCTGTCACATCTAACATTATTTCCACCTGTTTTTGATACAGGTCTTTGTTCTTAGAACAATTCGGTTCTGTTTTGCTGGTGCTTTCCTGCCTGGCAGAACTGCTACAAGGTTTTGCCAGGTGAGAACTTGAGGTGGATGAGCCAAGCTGTTTTCTGGCACCATCACCTTGATTCTTTGATGCCATATCCTCCTCGTTGACTATGCTCCCCTTGCCATCTGTAGAAAGTGCTCTCTGGCAAATGGAATTCATAGCTTCCTTCTCTTCACTTGAATTTTTTAGCTGTGCAATTTGAGATTCTAGTTCCTCTATATACTTATCACTTCGTTCCAGGGCTTTCTTGAGGCGATTGGTTTCACGTTCATGCTGTTCTACTTTGGACTGAAGAGCAGCTACTGTAAACCTTCCAAACCTGCAAGAAGTGGAAAGATAGTTAACTTTACAGTTGCAAGCTTTTTTCTTTCTTTTTCAAAGTTTAAGAGTGCAAACTGTCTCAACCCATTTCAATTTCACATACCACTGACATTTCAGACCACTCGATGAACAGGTCAAAAGCAATGCCAGATGTAGTATCTTCAGAAAAGAGTTTTTCCATTTTATGTAATAATATGCATATGATAACAATGGCAAAGATCTAATAGGATACTTTTGTGGTCAAATCAGATTAGCTGTGGCAGAAAGGCAGAAACTCACTGCTGACTTCCCTTCCAAGAGCCAGCTCTCTCAATTCAGCTCATATATGCATGCAGGGTTATCCCCTAAAACAATGGCAAAGATTTATGATAACATTTGAACAGTGGTCCACATCTTGAAATATTTACATTCAATCATTTTCCTATCGTACAGCAGTGTTTTACAATACATTTCTTATACAATGTCACCTTGTCAAACATAAAATGCCAATTTGAAATTCAGAAATCTTAGCAGTCCCAGCAGGGGTGGTTTTAAATACTTATTTGGACCCTTTCAATTATAGCCACTCGATCTGAAGCTTTTACTTGGCCTTTCTGAACACTGGGCTTTAATTCATTCCAGCTCTACTTATTTTTGGCATTTTACAACTGTGTGGGACATCAATCTCATTTCTTCCCACTTTGAAATACAAAGTCAGTGCTTGTGGTTCCAATATATTACACATAAAAACATTTTTACATTTTCTGAAAAGGAACATTTTAGAGAGTAACTGAAAAAGAACATATCAAAAATTCACTTCTTTTACTCAGGATTATCTTGTTTTCATTATTCCCTTAAGAATGGGTACTGGGGGGTGTCTGGGTGGCTCAGTTGGTTGGGTGACTGACTCTTGATTTCTGCTTGGGTCGTGATCTCAGGGTCATGAGATTAAGCCCTGAGTGGTGCTTTGCCCTCAGCGTCTTGTCTGCTTGAGATCCTCTCCCTCTGGCCCTCCGCCTGCATGCTCACTCACACGCTCTCTCTCTCTCTCTCAAATAAATAAAAATAAATCTTTAAAAAAAAATGGGTACTAGGTTCAGCTCAGAAAACGGTTTTGAGCACCTAGTATGGGCTGATGGTATATCTGGAGCTGGGGATACAAAGATCAATAAGACTGTCCCACCCCAATGGATATAAAATGTCTACCTTAAATTCCATCAGAACATCAAAGAAAATCCTATCTTTTAAGAAACTGCTTCTTATGAGCCAATAAACATAAACCTTGCATTCTAACCCCATGAAAAATACTTCTCTCCACAAAAGTTCTTTTAAGAAGCCTCCTTCTATAATCTTTTTGATGACTTAAATATTGATCCATCTTTTTTTTTAAAGATTCCATTTATTTATTAGAGAGAGAGACAGCGAGAGAGGGAACACAAGCACGGGGAGTGGGAGAGGGAGAAGCAGGCTTCCCGCAGAGCACGGAGCCCGACACGGGGCTCAATCCCAGGACCCTGGGATGATGACCAGAGCCCAAGGCAGATGCTTAAGGACTGAGCCACCCAGGCGCCCCTCCCCCTAATTGTAAAAGTAATTACAATTAAGGGGCGCCTGGGTGGTTTCTTGGTTTAGGCTCAGGTCCAGATCTCAGGGTGGTGGGATCGGCCTGCCTAGGCTCCCGCTCAGCAGGGAGTCTACTTCCCCTCTCCCTCTGTTCCTCCCACCCCCAATCATGCTCTCTCTCTCTCTGAAATAAATCTTTTTTTTAAAAAAGTTATTACAATTAAGAGAATGTACTAGGTATTAAAAAAAAAGACAAGAAACCCACAGTAATTACCTTTTAGAGACAAACACTATATGTGTATGTGCTCTCTCACTCAATGCCCAACACCTCCTCCTACACTACAGCCCAATTCACTCTCTAGCTCACTCTAACACAATTCCTGCTCTGTTCGGTATGGGGGCGGGGGGAGCAGAGCAAAGGTAAATATAGATTCATAAAATCTCAGGATTATAAGAGCCTTAAAAGAAAGGGTGCTGAATATTGATCTACCCACGGCAATTAACTAACTGAACTCCCAGAAAGAGCACACTCCTTCAACCTCTAAAAAACAAAGCAAAAACCACAGGTATAACAAAAACAAAACCAACTACAATAACAAGCCTCCCTGTTTTAAAACCAATTTTACTACTATGAGTATCTGGTTAAATGAATGATGGTAGTTTTTCCTTCTTTGTTAGAGAAAAATGTTTTAGTTTATAAATGTAGTATTTGACAGAGCTGTGGTTTCTGCAAGAGAATTTTAAAGACCGGACAAATATCTTAAGGACATCATTGTAAGTTCTTGATTGTAACTACTCTATAATCAAACAACCCACATATTTTTATTCTTAGTTTTATTTTTTATTATTTTTAAAGATTTTATTTATTTGACAGAGAGAGAGACAGCAAGAGCAGGAACACAAGCAAGGGGAGCGGGAGAGGGAGAAGCTGGCTTCCCGCAGAGCAGGGAGCCCGATGTGGGGCTCGATTCCGGGACCCTGGGATCATGACCTAAGCCGAAGGCAGATGCTTAACGACTGAGCCACACAGGCCCCCCTACCCACATATTTTTAAATGGAAAAAACGTGCAGCATGTTTACTTAATGCAAACAGCAAAAGTGACAGCCTTAAATTTGCTTACCAAGATAAAATTTATCTTTTTAAGTGCAATTTTTACAATAAAGGTAAACTCAGAAGAAAAAAAAAATCAAACAATTTTTTTTTTTTTAAGATTTTATTTATTTATTTGACAGAGAGAGACACAGCGAGAGAGGGAACACAAGCAGGGGGAG
>NW_027397069.1:24237360-24288654 GCF_003265705.2 Callorhinus ursinus | reverse complement strand
TTTGACAGAGAGAGACACAGCGAGAGAGGGAACACAAGCAGGGGGAGTGGGAGAGGAAGAAGCAGGCTTCCTGTGGAGCAGGGAGCCGGATGCAGGGCTGGATCCCAGGACCCTGGGATCATGACCTGAGCCGAAGGCAGACGCTTAACGACTGAGCCACCCAGGCACCCCTCAAACAATTTTTTAAAGATTTATTTTAGAGAGAGACAGAGAGAGAGACAGCACAAGCAGGGGGAAGGGCAGAGAGAGAGATAAGCAGACTCCCTGCTGAGCGGGGAGACCAATATGAGGCTCAATCCCACAACCCTGAGATCATGACCTGAGCTGAAATTAAGAGGTGGACGCTCAACTGACTGAGCCACCCAGGTGCCCCCAAATCAAACAATTTAAAGTCAAACAATGCTACTAGATAGGAAAGTCAGCTATTACCAAAGGATGTCCTTGGGAACTCAGACGCTTACATAAAGAAAGACTAGTGACAAATAAGAAATGTTTCCCAAAATATTAGCTGCATTTTATTAGAAGGTTTTAACCTGGAATTTCAAACATCACTTTAAAATGCTACATTTGCCCCTATGTTTATTTTTTTAATTATGTTTTTAAAAGAAGTTAGTAAATGGTTTTGAGTTGAAGTCAAAATGACAGCCCCAACAGTGTATTGTGTGTTACTTCAGAGAGAAAGCTGAAGTGCCATGAGAACTAACAACAAAGGCCAGCAAAGGAGCACATATGACAGGGACAGCAAGCAGAAGTCACTGATGGAGCTGGCTGTTTTCTAAAAGGTCACTGTCCTCAATTCCCCAAAGTCCCCTTTCAATACTTTACAAGTCTGTAATACTCTGAGTGATCAGACCTTTTTACCATGCTAGTAAGAGGCCTGTGCTGGTGGGCAAATGAACAGAAATGCATAGTGAAAGCCATGGAACTGATCCATTAATCAATCAATCCATGTAATTTTTTGTCTCTCTCTCCCCCATTCGAGTATAAGCTCCAGGAAAGCAGGGAGTCTGACCATCTTACATTCACTGCTAGCTCCCTAGAACAATTCCTGGTATACAGCAGTCCTCATTAAATACTTCTTGAATAAATGTTATTTTCTTACTTTAAGATGCATCAGTGCCTTAATCAAGACAGAACCAACAGCACAGGATAAGCCAAAGGTCCTTGGGTCCCTTTTACATCTGAGTATTCTGAATCACTATATTACTAAACTGGATGTTTCATACATTTCACTGTTTTTCTTCTTTTTTTTTTTTTTTTCCACTGACACCAAGGAAAACAACAGAGAACAGCATATTCAGAGTATAGTTCTGTGGCTTTTTTTCTTCTTCTTACTACAGGCTTGCCATCTTATACTGCTCCTTCTAAAAAAAACTGCCACTTAGGACACCTGGGTGGCTCATTCAGTTAAGCATCTGCCTTCAGCACAGGTCATGATTCCAGGGTCCTGAATCAATCCCTGAGTCCTGGCTCCCTGCTCAGTGAGGAGCCTGCTTCTCCCTCTCCCTTCCCCTCCCTCCCCCCCGCCCCCCGCTCAGGCTCTCTTCTCTATCAAATAAATAAAATCTTAAAAAAAAACAAACAAACCTGCCACTTTAACCTCACCAAAAGAATGGAAACATATGAGACTTTTGACATAGCCATTAGGAATTTTAAGCTTACCCTTGATTACTGTATTAGATTTGGCAAAGGGAAATTATCAAGTTATATAGAAATAACAATTAGGGCTGCATATCTGATGCTATACTTCCATAAAAGAAGACAATGAAGATAAGAGCTTATTTAACTTTGGGTTTTAATACTCTTATTCACACTAATTCCAGATATTTCCAGAGTACATAACATTAAATGAATCAATGCCAAGGCAAGCCGGAGGGAATTCTAACATCATTTACCATACTTCCTTTTCCTGAGCAAATTTCAAAATGGAGTATTTTTATAAACATTCCATTAGAGACCAAAAGGCTTTGATTTTCAAAGTAGCAGTGATGGCCAAAGGCTTCATTATGTCAGAGAAAACATCGTAAAGCAGTTTGGGAGCTGCAACTGATATATCGGAAGTGTGCTAGAATCCGGGAGAAGCTTAAAGTCTTTTTCAGCTTGCAATGTTAATGAGTATATACATTCTGGATTAGGGCTCCCCTTGTCCAAAAAGCTACAGAGGTACAAGACTGTTCCTGTACCTACTAGCAGTAAGAGAAATGAAAGTCCTATCAGTTTGACCTTTGAGGTATTACATCTAGAATAGATTATCACTAACAATGAAAAGCTCCTCAGTCCACATTTTCTCATAGCCCATTACATAGGAGTAATAGGACGTGCTTGAAGGGGATTAAAAGAAAGCAAATGTGGTAAAAGAATAAATGCCAGAACCAAGTACCAAAAGACCTAACTTCTAGTGTTATGTTGCCATTAACTAGTTGTGAGAACTTGAGCAATGAACTTGCCTCTCTAGCTCTCAATGGCATCCCCAACAAAAGGGATAAAGTCAGCAAGCCCAGTGAGTTGCTGAGACCACTAAACTCCCAAAACATCAGGACATAGGGGGACATCAGGGAAATAAACCCACCTGCCCCCCATGTATCTTTGATTTCATATCTTTTCCTTACTTGCTAGATGAGGTTGTATTTATGAAACAAAGTGAAAGCAGTCTTTGGATCCGGACTAGCTTTTATGATCTGGCCTATGTGACAGTTTTCCAGCATTGATATCCTTGCTGCACATGCTTCCAATACTCATAAATTTCAGTTGCCACAGTTTAGGTAAATAATACCACTTACTTAACAAAGTGGCTCAAATTTACTGCATTATATTAACGGTAACTAACTGCATAAAATAAAAATTTCAATACTTGCTTTTCAGTTCACAAAACAGTACATAAATAACAGATGTGCATCAGTGACCAATCGGGTCACTTCTTTCTAAGTCTGAAAGTGGATGGTCACTCTGCATCTGTTATTCAGTTCACACACAGACAGTAACACATGTAGTACTGTCACATACATTTTACAAAAATGGATAACCAAAAGACAGACTGGCCAACAAAAATGAAGGTGCAGCAAAGAAATGAATAGTGATCAATGAAGTACAACTGGAATCAAATATAAATGTAGTTATTGAAGAACTGACCATGGAAATGTTGAAACCGTCACCATTTGAGAGACCCTAGCGATGCCTGAGGAATCTGGGAGCTGCAAACTTATTGACATAAATGAGAGAAGTAGTTGTGGTGAAAAGAATAAAGATGTCTAGAGGAAGTGACAGCTTGGCAAAAAACTTCACATTAAAGCAATCTGGAGATATTTCACGACATTGAAAGCATTAAGGATGAAATGTTGGAAGCTGATGCAAACTTAGGAGTATGACAATTCGTCAAGACATTAGAAAAGATGCTAGTAGCTTCATTTAATAAGTTCTAGGATAGGAAGACAAGCACTATTCAGATTATTCTCCACAGGTTTTTTACAAAGAAATAAAATACTTCACAATGTTTCAATGTTTTAAATTCTACTACATAAATATTAGTGTACTAAATATTAGTTTTTCTTTTTTCATTTCCATATACATTTATAACTGACAGTAAGAGATTTAATGTTTTGACAAAAATTATTAAAGTTTATAAAGCAACTTGATTTTTCCCATTGATTATTAAGACTGCTTTTCATTTTTACTTGAATGGCCTTTTTTATGGTCCTCCACAACTGTGCAGAGTGAGGATAACCTATACTGAAGGAATAGTTGATATGTAAGAAAACCAAGTAAACTTCAGTGAGTCTTGAATGTTTTTTTAAAAGAATAACCCATTCATAGAGGGAATTTTATTGTAGAGTTGCCCGTTTACACAACTGCAGTTATGTATCTTCTCAATTCCCTGACTTTCAGAGATATTAGAAAATATCTTATTTTAAACATAGAGTAAAGGTAGGGTTTCCAACGAAAGAACATTCCATTATTCCTTTCCCTTTCCTAAATATTTTCTCCTAAAGCCAAATTCACCAGTTAGAGATTCCTTAAATTTGCAAACTCCTCATTTTGATTACACGCAATGGAAGTAATAAGCAGCTTGTAATATGAACTCTTCAGAAACATGAAATTTTGATAGGAGTCAGAAGAAAAGGGAGAGGCCCAAGTACTGTGTTCTGCCTTGTGCTTATGTGTGCAGGGTGGGCAGAGGGGCATATTTCAGGGAAAGAGGGCACAGAGGTCCAGGACTGTAGGAAGCTCAAAACTGTACTTGGTGGGGTGGGGGGGGGGCTTTCACTCTCACCTGTTTCCAAAGAGTAGTTTGTGTGTTTACCCATATCTATTTCACCCTTGTGTACGTGTCAGGAGGATGGTCAGGGGCATTCTGTCTTTAAACTACTACGGAAGCTTTGGGAAGTAGCTGATATATTTTTATCTGCTGCAGAGCTGTATGACTTGTCAATATTTCAAGAGTTTTCTCTTTTTAAAATTAAATACCCAGTGAAGAAAATGCTACATTCTTAGAGAATTTATTAATCACAAAAGTACTGTCTATGACCAATCCTAGCCACACAAGTTGGTTCCACAAAAATATGTTAAATAATATGAGCCATACTAAGAGAACAGGAAGAAATTCTTCCCCCCTGAAGACTCAAGACAACACTTCTGTTTTCTGGACCATCATCAAAGAAAGAAAGAAACAGCCCAACATCAAATAAATGAATGAATGAATGAATACATACATACATAAATAAAGTGAACTTTTGTGATGGAATTTACCAAGAGTAAGTGTAACAAGTAAGTCTTTAACAGTAGCCTGACCACTACTGAAAATGACAGTGACAAAATAACTGCAGAAACCACAATTTATTAAATGTTTACTTGAATCAAGCACATTGCTATATGCTTGTTATATATTATCTTTTTTATTTAATTGTCCTGTCAACCCAATGAAGGAAGATCTGTTATTTTTATTGTAAAGATGAGAAATGAGAAGCTTAAAAAGACTGTCTCTTGTTCAAGGATTTGCAGGAATGGGATTTGAATTCAAGTGTGTCTGAGTCCAAACACCATGCCTGACATTATATGAAGTGCCTAAACATGAGATCCCTTCTTCAGTAATATAAGTACCTATTTATACTGTAAAGTAATATAAAATACAAGCTAGGATTGCTGAGCACTGTCAGTCTGTACACACAGTTAAGTAACTAGGATTGTTGTAATATTTACTAAATACATACATTTGCTAAGAAAACCTGGAGTAGAAATAAGGGATCAAGATGTGGAAAGACATACAGATATGTATGCACAAAATTGAGAAATATTTATCAAAAACCTACTATGTTTTAGACACAAGTTCAAGAATATTTTGCAATTTCCAAAGATCATTTACTGAAGTGGCCTTGCAGAAAACTATAGCACAGACAGGTCACCCTGACAAATGCTAACCCAAAGAGGGTAGCTATTTTAACCAGAGATAGGAAGACTAAATCAGAACCCAAACCACAAATTTGAAAGCCCCATCTTTAAGTGAGCTAACGACAGAAAGTATACATGATCATTTTGTCTACCTCATGCATAATCAGCAGGCATCTTCAACTACAAGGAAACAGTGCTACTTACGTGAAATGAGCAAAATTAAATGCAAAATTTTAGGGCCTAAGCATCACATAGGTACTTGTCCTGGGGTCTTATACTGAGGAATAAAAAACACAAGCTATACTATGCTGCATCTAAGTTTTACCATAAAATAGAAAGTGCTTCAACATTTGCAAGAATAAAAAAAAAGTCACAATATCCTCCTTAAAGACAAAGGTCACATGGACAGTGGAACTAGATAAAGAATTAAGGCCCACACAGCCATTCTTCCTCTTTCTACCTCCCAGAAGTACCGTTTAAAGATTAAGGTACAGTCTGCTTTGTAAACTTTCAAACAGAGAGCAGGGTTTTAAAATAACAGCTCACATTAATACAATTTTAAAGGAAGTTTTGTGTGTGTGTGTGCGTGTTTATTAAACTAAACCATGCCTTTGTAGTTGAAAACTGTGATGTTGAAAATTCTTGCTGAGATACCTAGAAATTCTTAACACAAACAACCTTAGTGTTGGGCTGCATATGTAAATTGAAGAACAGATTCTCTTTTGTGGTCTCTAAAAAGGGCTATTAGACTGCCTCTGAAGATGGAGTACTCTTTTTACTATGGAATAAATTCCATTTTATTTGATAAATATATTTCATTTCAATTCCACATAGAAATGCCCTAATTTTCTGCCCCAAAAGAAAAAATCAGCCTTGAAGTTTACAGGACATCAGTGGGGATCTTAATCTTTCGTGGAAAGAAATAACCTATGACATGCTATTTCATATCTTTTTACAGTTCTAAAAAAAGGACTTACATGTTTTCCCAAATATAATAACCTTAACAACAAAATCTCAACAGTATAACAGGACAACTACTGTTATATGAAAAAAAGCATACTTAAAAATCTCCTGACTGGTATCTATCTATTTTTCACTACAGTTAAATCAACCTCTCTCTCACCATGAGGAACAATCTGTTTTTTTATTCTTCCAATTCCAAAGGGAATGTTTACTAACATGAGAAACAATCTAAAACAAAATAAAACAAAAACTGTGATCCAGCCACCCTGTAATTATTACTCTGATGACAGTTACTGAGGACTTAAAGTATGCTGAGAGGATATGAGAAAGGAAAACAAAAAGTGTAGAACACATTCTATTTCTCAAGCAGGTCCTAATCATCCCAACAACCTTATTGCTTAGTCATTAGCATGCATTGCAGGCTCTTAAAATATCTTATCAATACAATAAAGACAAGGTGACAGAAAACTGCAGAAACTGTCCATCCCCAATTAGCTGAATACCCAGAGAAGGGCCCCTCAGGCGGCTGAGGGGCCTGAGCACACCTGGCTGTCACAGTCTGGCCCCAGGGTATCATCAGGCTCCCCTGACAGTCTAAAAGTTCCCCTTCCGGGAAAACCAAAGGGCATAGCAGAATCAGTCATCAGATCAGGCTGGGGTCAAATACCAGGAATCATGGCGTTTGTCAGCGCAGAATCATTAGAAGAAAAAAGGCCAGAATAGGTCAAGAAGGGACAATAGCCAAGGCCAGCTAGACCAGAGGTGCTGCTGAGGAAGTCGAAAGACAGGAGTAGTCTGGATGGTACTGACATGTCTTGAGACACAGTTTAGGAAGAGGAGAACTGTGAACCCAGGAGCCACAGCTCAGAGTCAGCATGGAGACAGATCAAAAGGCAGGATAAATCCAGTTCAAGAAAGGCAACTCAGACAAGAAATCTCGTCCAGAAGCCCAGCAACATCACCTCCTCCTTTCCCCTTTCTTGCTCCCAATCGCTAGTATGACTCAGGAAAACCTCAGAATCCCTCTGCTCTCATTTGGAGAAAATGCCAAGAATCTTGGGAGTTTCTTGTCCCTGTAAACTCTTTGTACTTTAAGCTTCAAGAGAGCTCAGAATCTTAACTCCCTGATTAGTTCCTTCCACGTTACAGCATGGAGTATTAGAGTATAAGGACTCCTTCCTTCTGCCAGTCTCCAGAGAAGGAACACACACACACACACACACTCACACACACACTTACATGTATTTTATACAGATATACATATGGCATGCATTTTTATAAATATGTCTTAGCTCCAAGAAGCTAGCCGGTAGATTAACTGAGCATGACAGCCATGGAACTTGTCAGTATACCATGTGATAATAATATAATAATAATATATGATAACAATATAAGAACAATGGGAAGAACAAGAGGAAAGTGTTTCTTCCATCTTAGGAAATCATGGAGGGCTTCACAAATAAGAGTAACAACTGCGGAGGAATTAACAAAGCAGAATAAAAAGGGAGAGGCTAATGGGAAGGACCAGGGAAAACAAACGAAAAGGCATGAGCTAAGGTGCAAAGGCCATGTCATAACATGGTGAATCTGGGCCCAGGGAGAAATTCAGCATGGCCAAAGCAGAGTGTAAGAATGGGAAGGTTGGAGAGGACACAAAAAGGCCAAAGCTAAAGTCATATTGTAAAGAGCCTCACAAACTTATGAAGAAATTTGGGCTTTAATTTGAGGACAATGGGGAATCACCAAAGGTTATTAAACAAGGAAGTGAGATGATCAAATTTATATTCTAGAATCTTGGCAACAATAAGGCAGATGCTTTAGGGTTAAGAGTGGAAAAGAAGAGGAAGCAGTCAGAAGGTTGTTTAAAATAGACTAAGCAAGAAATCATGTGGATCTAAACTAGTGGGAATGAGAAGATGGATTACAAAGACATTTAAGAGGTAGGACAGATAGAATATACTGAACAATTAGGTGTGGGATGAGGGGAAGGGGTGGAGAAACAGAAGACTGAGGTTTTTATCTGAGGCAACCAGATGAGTAGTAAAGCCATTAAGGAGGATAAGGAACAAAGCAAGAGGATAAACAATCTTTTGAGTAGAATGGATAATGGATACAATTATTTAGATACACACCTCTACCAGTTCTTTGTGCTACACGTTGTTCCAAGGACATGAAATTATTTCTGTTAATCCTTGTAGTAACACATCATCTACATTTTATATAAAGAAAATGATGGCTCCAAGGGATTAAGTAATTTATTGAGTGTTATTTATCTATTCATTTAATTATTCAACAAATATTTATCAGATGCCTTTTAGGTGCTGAGGTTTTGCAAGTAAAGGAAACAGGCAGTAAGATTCTTACCCTTGCAGAGCTTAGAGTTTAGAATGGAGGGGACAGACAACAAACAGATCAAGCTATTAAGTAAACAAGATAATTTCAGACTGATTAGGGCTAGGAAGACAATAATACTATAAACTAGCTGTGGGCTCTGTTATAAGCACATTTCAAGTTTTAATTTATTTAACCCTTACTACAACCTATTAGATAGATACTACTTTTGGCCTCATTTCACAGAAGACAAGAGCAGAGATACAAAAAGGTTAACTGTCTTCCCGCAAATCACAGAGCTAGTAAGTAGACAAAACCAGAGTTCAGTCCTAGGGAGTCTGGCTCCGGAGCCTGTGCTCGTAATCACACTATACTGCTTCATCATGCCATGATTTTATTTATTACTATGGTATCACAGTAAGACAGAGTAAGGACTTAGAAGGTACTGAAGCAGAGGGCTGCTTTAGAATGAATGATCAGGAAAGGCATCTCTGAATCTGATGACAGAAGGAGTCAGCCACATTAAGATCTAGAAGCAGAACATTCTAAGCAGAGAGAAGAAGTCCAGCATGTTTTAGAAACAGAAGGCCAGTATGGCTGGAGCAGGATGAGTTGGGATAATAACATGAAGTGGAACAGGCAAACACAGACTAGTTTGTGAAGAATCTGGATTTTATTTTAGGGAAAAACAGGACAGTTTTAAGTAGGAGATTTTTATGTAATTTGATTTATATTTTATAAAAAGACCATTTCAAGTATGGTGAAAATGAATTCGGTAGGGGAAGGAGGGGCAGAGTGGAAGCAGGGACATTTGAATCCAGGTAGTCTGTCTCCAGTGCTAAGCATTTATTTAAACACCATGCTATATGGTTGAATTTAAGGTATAGGATCTTGGGTGAAGGTATAAAACAGAAATATGAATCTACAACTGAAGAAAAAAGGTAAAACCAAAGATTTATTAGACTTTATTTTATCTCTGACATACAGGTAGATGATTATTACAGCTATGGGAGTAAATGCGATGGCTCATCAAGGAACACAAATACAGCAAAAAGGGAAGAAAGCCCAGGTCATAATCTATGAAATCTGTCCTTTCCTCTTCGGAGTACTTTTTTTCTTATACTAATAAGAGAAAATACTGTTCACTATCCAGAGAGTATCTGGAGGCTTTATCTTCCCCCAGAAGGAGCAGGGGCATGGAGGAAGATTGGTCCATAATGACAAGCCTTGGGGTTGCTGTGCAGTAAAAGAGCTGCATGCAGGGAGACATTAT
The DNA here is from genome assembly GCF_003265705.2 of Callorhinus ursinus. Lineage (NCBI taxonomy): Eukaryota > Metazoa > Chordata > Mammalia > Carnivora > Otariidae > Callorhinus > Callorhinus ursinus. Next base: position 24,278,705 of record NW_027397069.1, on the reverse strand, counting down.
CAAATCCATAGATCTCACTAAAGACACAATGACAAGAACACATAACATTCCTGAATACATATTTATAGAAAGGAAAGCCATTAATCCAACTATAACCAAGTTTGATATATAGAGTTTTATACATGGAGTTTAACACCCTATGCTGTTAAGGTAAGTTAGTAGCCGAGGGCCAGAACTGTTGCTCCACTAAAGCCTCGTAATAGCCAGCACAAACCGCAGAAACCCTGCCTAGTGCACCTAGAGCAAAAAAAAAAAATGGCACAACCGATCAGAAAGATCTCAGAGAGAGGGCATGAAACCTTTAAATGCTTTAAAAGTCAATTCTTCGTATCTCTTAAAGCAAAAAAAAAAAAAAAAAAAAAAATACTAAGGAACTCCTAACTCTATCAAGGACAAGTGTATCTACATTTCTGGGCAGTTTAGGAACAGTAATTGAAGCCAAGGGTATTTAGGAATATTAACACCCCTTAGCTTCTTCTCATTTTTGTTGTTTTTTACCATGTGGAGGTGTGACACTCTTGGCATTCCCCACTGAACAGGAGACTGAGAACAGGCCTTTCTGTTTAAAGCACAGAGTGATGGATACAGTGGAGTCATGCTAACCAGCTATTTAAGTGGGGTGAGGATAGTCACGATGGAGAGCTATGCAAATTACATAGAGGAGTTCTGCTCTGATCAGTCTGAGAAGGAAGCCACCATGTTTCTCAAGCATAACTGTAGCTACTACTAGAGACAAGGGGCTAGAACTAAAGGGACTACTTAGTATTTCTAACAGCTCAAGCTGTTTCCCTCTAGCTCAGAATGCCTTCCTCTTCATGGAAATCACCATCTTTCAAAGCCAGGCTCAAGTCCTGCCTCTTTGATAAAGACTCTCATCATTGCAACGCACTAGTCATTCCCTAAACTCCTACTGCAGTCTCTACTGTTTGAATAAATCTGTTCAGTATTTAATTGTTTCATGTATTTGTGTCTCTTGACTTCGTTAGATTATGAGCTTCCTAGAGGCAGGGGCCATGTTTCATGGGTTTTATTTTTTTATTATACATCCCCTTTCCTCTATTAAAATACTCTATAGTCTATATTTTAGTATTCATTTCTAAAAGAAAATATGGACATTTTCTTAGGTAACCACAGCTACCTAAACAAAATTAACAGTAATCTCTTGTTATCACCTAACATCTAGCTCATATTCAAATTTACCCAATTGCCTCAAAATGTCTTCTGACATGCTGTTATGAATCAACATCCAAACAAGATCCATATATTGCATCTGATTATTATGACTCTTAATTCTCTTTTATTGTAAAGCACACCCCCCTTCCCATTTTGTCAATGATTTTTTTAAATTTAAAGTCAATTAATTTAAAATCAACTAATACAGTGTATTATTAGTTTCAGAGGTAGAGTCTGTGACTCATCAGCTGCATATAACACCACCTAGCCATTTTTCCTATTAAGTGTACCACATTTGGGATTTGTCCGTTTCCTCCTAGTCTTAAGAACTATGTTTATTGGGGTGCCTAGATGGCTCAGTGGGTTGAGCGTCTGCCTTCGGCTCAGGTCATGACCCCAGGGTCCTGGGATCAAGTCCTGCGTCGGGCTCTCTGCTCAGCGGGGACCCTGCTTTTCCCTCTCCCTCTGCTGCTCCCTCTGTTTGTGCTCTCTCTCTCTGTCAAATAAATAAATAAATAAAATCTTTAAAAAAAAGAGCTAACTTTATCATCCATTTACTACAAATACATTATTAGGAGCAGAATATGAACCAGAACTCTATAAAATGCAGTGGCTACAATAGTGAATGCAACTATAGTCCTGGCTTAGACAGAAGAAAGCCGTGAAATAGCTGTACAAAATATTAACTACTAGCAATTATGATATGTGCTATGAAGGGAAAGTACAAAGTAGTAAGAGAAATTATAGCAAGGGGACCTAACCTACTTTAGGGATCAAGAAGAGTATTTATTTTATATAGTTCAATGCACCTTGTACAGTGTTAAGTAAATAAACATTCAGTACTCCCAGGCTGGCTGGGAGAGTAAGTTTTCTTCAAATTATCAGCCTTATAAACAAAAGGACACATCACCATCTCTGTGGAGTTATGAACATTAGATGTGATTCTCTTAGGACTCCATGTTAAAGAAAACTGAAAAGGCAAACAAATGGTGGTTTTCCCTAGTGAAATAAACGATTTTAGAAGAGAAGAAAAATTCAGGAAGTGGCTATATAAAATCAAAAGAAAAAGACCCCATTTTCTGGACCACCAGTTTAGATATTAGGACAATGGATTTTTGACAAGGAACAGAATAGATATTATTGAAGCCTAGAAAAATATGCTTAGTAGAATATCTGACATACTGCTAAAAAAGGCTTTTAGGTTAAAGTTGAGGAAGGAAAATTATCCAGGCACACTTTAAGATTGGATATAATGGATGGAAACAGACAGAACAGAAAAACAGTAACAGAGAAGATAAATAATAACCCAGATTTTCATTTTAAAAGCTTATAGCACTGTTTTTAAAGTATTATAAAATACATTACTTTTATACAGAACTCTCTACTTGAGACCAATGTAAATGTTTAAGTCACCCTTGTCCACATCATGTTAGTCTAGTTGGGGGTAACAGCATGATTTGAGTGTCTTGAAAAGAAACACCTTCTGCTATGGATTGAACTGTATTCTCCACCCACAGCCAAATTCACGTGCTGAAGCCCTAACCCTCAGTCTGACTATATAAAGAGAGTCTTTGGGAGGTAATTAAGGTTAAATGAGATCATACGGATAAGGCCTTAGTCTGACAGAACTGGTGTCCTTATAAGAGGAGGAATAGAGGGGACACCTGGGTGGCTCAGTCGGATAAGCATCCAACTCTTGATTTTGGCTCAGGTCATGATCTCAGGGTCCTTGAGATCGAGCCCTGTGCTGGGTGTGGGCATGCGGCCTGCTTAGGATTTTTCTCTCTCCTTCTGCCCTTCCCCCACCCCTTTCTCCCTCTCCAAAAAAAAAGGAGGAAGAGAGACCAAAACTCCCTTTCAGACATGTGAAGACACAGTGAGAAGGTGGCTGTCTGCAAGTCAAGAAGAGAACCCTTGCCAGAAACTAAAACTGCTGAACCTTGATCTGGTATGTCTAACCTCCAGAACTGTGAGAAAATAAATATTCAATGTTTAAGCCACTCCATCTAAAGTATTTTGCTGTGATAGCCCAAGTTGACAATTACACTTTTCTAAATTTTTTCCTCTCTAGTATCTAAATCTTAAAGCTCTCTCCTCTGCATGATTTGTAGAATATGTCTGCGCAATTTGAAGGATACATTGGAAACTAAAGCTATGTGCATAAAAAGGCTACCTTGACACCTAACCAAGTAGACCAAAGAAAAATAATTGGTTAAGGAACTTCCTAATCAAGGGAACAAAATGAAACAGATGGTTTTATTTGCTTGCATTTACTTTTACACTCTTGAAATTTCATATTTTTTCAATACAAATAGGAGCTCTCTTCAGGTGACCAGATCTGGGTATTTTCAGCTGTGGTCAGCTTCTCTCTGAATCCCACTAGGGTTTGGTGATGCAGAGTAAACAAGGCTATAAATCAACTGCAATGCATTTAATACCTCAATGCATTGCAAATTGATCTGGAATAGGGATCAGTTCAAATCGTTTTTTAAGTGAAATTGTTCCTTTCCCCTGAAGGGAAGGAATGGAAGTTAAAGATAGAAAGTCCTAAAGTTATATGGGATTCAGAAGTGTGGCTGTTTGTTAGGATAGTCAGAGGCCAGGTTTCTTCAGGTGAGATTCTTCTGTTACTTACCAGGTTGGAACCGTGGATATTTAAAAACACATCCTGGTGGCTGGCATTAAATCTGAAATCTGGTGGGCAACTTTTCAAGAAATAAAAGCTACAGACAAAATAGCTTTAGTTCCATTCAGCACACTGTGGGAAATGCAGCTAATGGACAAGCATTACTATGACTGGCAAGGCGAGGTGCCAATAAATGAGAGGAGCAGAGATTCAAACCACCACATAACAGCAACATTTCCTAAGCTTATTCCACTAATTTGTCAAAGTAGAACATTATCTGAAGTGAAAGAAAAATGAGGTTGGAAAGCACAGGGGAAGGAACTATTTAAAAGTAAAAGCTATGCTTCTTTCTCTATTGGTTAGTTATCTCTGCTTTGAGTAATTATGGTTTAATTCTACCATTTCCTGATACCACACTTGGTTTTACTAAAGGCAGTGTTTTCTCTTTTTCATATGGTAAGCAGAGAGCTACTTCTGGTAGGACAAATTTCCAGTTGTTTATGTCTGCCTTGCCTTTTTCCAGTAGGAAGAAATGAAGTCTAGTCATTACAGAAGGAAAGTGTGGAGCTCTGATATGTCACACCTCACAAAGGGATGTAGGGCTATATTCTCTGCTTACCCTTTTTTCCCCCTGAAGAAGAAAAACTTCAAGTGCTATCTCCCATCTTCTCTCCATCTTTAACTCTCAACTCTCAATTGTTTCTTATAATTTTAAACAAACTGTTAAACAGGGCAATACTTGTACTCTCTTACTTGGAGTGGAATGAAAACTATCCCATCATAAAGGAAGAATAGATTCACTTATTGTATAATTAAAATCAGTCTAAAATTCAATAAATAATGCCTTAAACTCTATTTCAGATATGCTTTTTAGTATAATGGTTAATGTAATAGTGTAATGGTTCTCTGTGTAATGTAATACAGCATGGACTCTGGGACTGGACTACGTGGGTTCAAATCCTATTTCCATTACTTACTAGCTGTACAGATTGGATAAATTAACTTAATCTCTCTATGACTCTGTCTCTTCATCTGTAAATGGAGAACACTAATAGTACATCACAGGTTGTTGTACCTGGCAAAGAGAAAGCACTATACATATGTTAACTACTATCAAGATTATTTCAGAGAATATCTAAAGGGCATTACGTTAATCGCCCTACTCTCTGTTAGTACTATTAAACAGTTACATACAAAACCAAGTGAAACTTTTTCTGTCTTAGGTCACATAAAACACTCCTCTTGCTAATCAGATAAGGAAAAAGAATAAGAATGAAATCCTTTCTTCAAAATTAGCCTTAAATGACACAAAGATTTCACCAATAACATAAGTATACACTTGACTTTTAGAGGCAAGACATTCTATTTAAATCCACATGTTTCAATGAAAAGAGTCAAATGAAAAACACATACAATAATAGCAGCTTATTCTAAAACACTGACATCACCTGAAACATTGCTTTATGAGCAAAATACATACTTCTGGGGTGATCGGTTATCAACTTCAGCCTTCAGTCGTAAATTCTCCCTCACCAGGCCACCATTTTCCAATTTCAATTTTTTATTTGCCTTTAAAAAAGAGTTGAAAATAATTAAGCACGAACTAAAACAAGTGCCTTACAAAAATTATGTCATGAGCCATCTGTATTTTTTAGAGTGATATCAGAAAATTGAATACTAGAACAGAACATGGTCCTCAGAAACTTAAAATCACCACTGGGAATGACTTGTGAAACTGTGAACACAGCCAAGCATTTTTAATCCATAATCCCCAAGCACTTTGCAATTCTCCTATCCAGGGAAATAAACAGCTATGTTAGTTAGCTTAGCGTCATTAAGGGACTATACTAATGGCAAATATTTTTTTTTTCCTTTTTCACATAACTGAATATTCTAAGCATGGTAACATTAGACTATATGCAATTATTTGCAAAACTAATGCTAAGAGTTAATTCTCATGAATTATGAGCTGTAAGCTGATTTTGGGTTGCTACTTAAAAATAGCTTTTTAGTGATAACAAATCTAATATAATTAAACCACTTGCTTTCTTTCTTCAAAAGGCTTTCCCAAATGCCTTGGCTCACAACTTCTGGGACTCTCAAAATTGGGTCAATATTTTCTAATAAAATTCTAAGAATTCTCTTTTGATTAAAAAAAATCCCAACTATGACTTTCTTTTTGAATTGTATGATACCTAAAAATTGTCTAACAAAACATTAATTGCTAGAAAATTTAGAAGTTGAATATTGATTCTAGACAAAAAGTAGTGTGCCTCAATTTTAGAGTCTTCTTAAAAGCTATTTAAATTCCTCAGTCATGGCATTTTTTAATCCCAAAGAATAACACTCCCTAGCCTAGAAACCAATCTGACTAACTTGGCAAGAGAAATGTATTTTGTTTGACTAGAACACTGACATTTGAAACATTTTAAAGTGAATGGGTCACGAAAACTGTCAACAAAAAGGCTTAACCCAGAAGACTTAAAAACAGATTTCAAAAATTTGACCAATGTTTTTGAATAATTTCCAGAACTTCTGACTATACTGCTCATCCACCCACACACAAATACCCCAAGAGGATGACAACAGAGGAAGGGCAAAAAACATTCTCTGGGCACAAAGCCTAGCTAGCTCTTGCACTTACACTCATGGAGGTTCTTTTTGGGCTCTTGAGCAGCTACTTACCCTCATGGTTGCAAACTAACCAGTACTGTGGAGGGTTAATTCTTTAAGTGACTGATAAACACTATTACTGCCCCTCTGAAGATACAAGGAAAGTCATTTACTTCCTCATACACACACACAATGAATTAAGCTCTCAAACACAGCACCATAAGAAGAGGCACTTAGTGAATGCGTTCTGATGATGATGACAAGCTTAAATTAGAAACTCATTTGACTTCTCTTCCCCATCCCTTCCATACTGTATCACTACATTTCAAGGTCTTTCATCAGTCCTGTGGCTCTCTAATATCCTCATTATGGACTGGCTGGTTCCTCAACTATCAGAGGTATTTTCTTTTCTTTTTTTTTTTTTAAACCATCAGAAGTATTTTCGGTTTAGGTGGGTCAAGATTACAAAGCGCAAAGTTCTGCCCATTCATTGCACCTAGGACTTCACATAACTATTTTGCATTTGCAATACTGATTGCGTAACGATACTGATCTCATAATGGTTTCAAAACTTACCTAGTCCTGGAAACATCAGAAAACAAGTCCATTTCAATCATGTTGTGTAGTCTGAATCTTTTGTACTCCTGTATTTGATTTATAGTATGTTATTTTGTACCTCACATTCAAATTTTGCTTCCACGTTTTTTAATTCATTTGTGCCCCCGTTTATTGCCTAGTACTACCTAATACCACCACTAGGCATCCAAAATGGGCTTGTTAAATATCCCAAATAATTCTGAGGTCTCAGTGTAGCTTTGGGTATTGAATTTAACATGTGACCTTTAAAAGAGCAAAGAAAAACTGTGTTTTATGTACTTTTCTTTCACATACACCACCTACACCACTTTTACAAGCCCAGAATAATGCTTTCATACAGATCCTCATCTTCAAAGAACCATTTATTGCCAAAAATTTAAATGAAGTTTAATAACTATAAAAGAGACCACGTAGAACTTAATGATAGCTCAAGAAGACGAAGGGAAGTTAAAGGGGACATAGTAGATTAATAAATACTGTTAACTTTCCAGCTGTCCTTCCTTCTTATATCCTCTTCTTGGACAAACCAACCGGCTAATGTTGGCCTTCAATACCCAAAGAAACTACACACTTCCCCTAAACTTGTAACAAACTCAGTGTAATTCTATCCATAGTTTCTTTTTTCTCTGAAAGCACTAAGTTCCCTTCTTTCATTACGGCCTTTCCTGAGCTCAAACATTTATTTTATAGGCAGGTATGTGAAGACGACTTAGTATTTACACTAAGTTGCACACTTCTATGCTACTCAGCTTTACTGAGGATCCGGGGGTCAGTATGTGGTGGTAGTTCTTTAAGGAGCTCATTAATGTTTTCAAGGAGGCAGGACTCAATAATTCAACACAGTAACAATATTTTAAGTGAATGCAGACAGGTTAAATGGGAGGCTGTGGACATGGATACCACAAAACCAACTCCATTCAGCACAGCAGGATTCCGCTGTGGAGGACTTCCGCTGTGAATAAACTTGAAATGAAAGCCAAAGCCTGGTCCCTCTGGCCAACAAAACTCTACAGCACTTGATTATAACAACTTCTCATACTGACGGCATGGATCTCATCTCTTTTCCTAGACTGAAAAAGCCTAGAGGTTGCCTTTTCCACCTATGCTTTATCTTCTTGGGTGAAAGGAATAATTGAAAAAAATGAACCCACTTCATAAGCTACAATACTTTCTTACATGGAGTATTCCAAAGCAGCTACTCAAAGCTTCCTTGGAATTAGTCATTCAGTCTTTACTTACAATATTAAAAATCAGAGAATGGTAGTATTAGAAAAGATATGTTCCAAACCTTCCATTTTATAGGTAGAGAATTGAATACGTTTGTTTTTATGCATATAGGGCATAAGCTTAAGAAACAATTAAGGCAAACCACAAAGAAGAAATAGAAACACATCCTTTAAACTGATGTCACTCTTCTACAAGAAGATGCAAACTCATACAAAAGCACTACAGTCTTCAATTATGGTCACAAATGGAATGACCTGATATTTCTTGGCAGCTAATGACATTTAAGGAAAAAAGTTCTACTGCTTATAAATGCTCATCCAGAGATTTTTGTCCTTCCCCAAAAATCTTCTAATGAGTGAAGATAATATGGCTATTTTACTTTTGAAGGTACTTAAAATACAGAATTTTAAAAACTACAGTAGAATTTTAAAAATAACCACAACTTACTTCCTTTAACTTATCCACATCATCTTTTACTTTTTCATAGATTTCATTAGCTGTTCTAAGTTTTTTCTTCCACTCTGCTACAGTTTCTGGGTCAATTTTATTTGGATTATCTGCAACTGGATGCTTGTCTTCATTCTGGTTGCCTTGCATCAAGGTTAAAGGATCCAGAATAGTCTTGATTTGTGACTCTAGGCTAAGATTCTTACTCTTAAGATCTTCTACTTCTTTCTGCAGACAATCTATTTCATCCTGAAAAAGAATTGCATGGCCATTAGATAGATACAGATCCTAAACACATACATATGCTAAACTGAAGTCAATGTGTTTTTAAATTTTATACTCAAAATTCTGTAGGTACACAGATTCATTATGCATCAGAATAGCTTTGTAGGCAGAAATTCTCAAAATGTATTTGACCCTGGTAAAAGCTGGCATTTCCACATTTTAATTCAGTGATAGTTTGTGGTTAAAAAAATAAAAATGTTGGGGCGCCTGGGTGGCTTAGGTGGCTGAGCATCCGACTCTTGATCTTAGCTCAGCTCTCGATCTCAAGGTCATGAGTTCAAGCCCTGCAGTGGGTTCCACACTGGGCATGGAGCCAACTTAAAAAAAAATAAAACAAATAAAATAAAAATAAAAATGTCAAATCTTTGATTTTATTGAAGAAAGCCAGAAAACGAGACAAGTCACGTGAATTCAACAAGGAAGTAGATTCCGCAGAAGAAAATTCTTAGGCATGTTTAATTGCTTTAGTAAGGGGAATTAAAAAAAGACAGTGTTGATCAAGGTCACAATAGTTTTGATGTTTACATTTTTGCTTCTGCATTTGAAGTAGAGTGTAACCCTATACCATATCCTTCCACTTTCCTTCAGAATACATGTGGTTAATTTTTAGTTTTACTTTAACTTTTCTATATTCTGGTTCTTCAATTACCACTGTGACTATTTCAAGTATTAGTTTTCCCCATCTGGAACTGCTGTCTTAAATCCAATTACTAAACATTTGGTCTAGAACTCTTTTTTGTGATACCATTTATTAATCTATAATAGATATTTCATCTTAAACTAAGATTGTTAGAAATTCTGTTGTTAGAAAATAAACTCCAAGCAGTTCAATATGCCAGTGAACTCTTAAATGATTAATCTGATTAATACCTAAGTATGATAAATATTAATTATGTAAGAATACATTTTAGAGTTAACAGTACTATTTATTATTTTAAATTACAGTACATGTCAAATTCAATTGCGTTATTTAAAATAAGAAAGTAAGTTTTTTGTTGGAATTAATACATTAATAAACAAATACGAATTGGAAAACATATATGAACGAACATTTATGCAGTCATTTATTTATGCCCCACTTTATTTCAAAATATTTTTGAGGCAACTGAAAGTTTCCATGTATATACTTTAACTTAAAAATATTTTGTGTTAAAATAAGAGATTGATAACACCCCCTCTCTTTAGTCAACATAAAATAACAACTGGGTTTAATGGTTACTATTCAAAACCATGCATACTCCAGGGGTGCCTGGGTGGCTCAGTCCCTTAAGCATCTGCCTTCAGCTTGGGTCATGACCCCAAGGTCCTAGGATTGAGCCCTGCATTGGGCTCCCTGCTGAGCAGGCACCCTGCTTCTCCCTCTCCCACTTCTCCTGCTTATGCGCACTCTCTCTCTATCAAATAAATAAATAAAACATTAAAAAAAAAAAACACCCAAAACATACATATTCCATTAGCATGAAGCTAATTTGGAAAATTTCCATCACCATATCAAATCACCTTCACAAGAAAGAAAACTACTGCATGATCTCACTTATATGTGGTATCTAAAAAACCTGGATATATATAAGCAGAGAGTTAAACAGTGGTTACCCAGGGTGGGGAGGTAGGGGAAATGCAGAGGTGGGAGAAAGGAGATGGGTCAATATGTACAATGTTGTAGTTATGTAGGATAAATAAGTCTAGAGCTCTCATGTACAGCATGATGACTACAGTTAATACTGTACTGAATACTGGAATTTGCTAGCAGAGTAGATTTCAGGTGCTCTCAACACAAAAATAGAAGTACGTGAGGAGATGGCTATGTTAGTTAGCTAGCACAATCATTAGTTAGCACAATCATTCACTATGGATATGTATAGCAAAACATCATGTTGTGGGCACATAAATATATAAGATTTTTAAATTTTATTATTTGAGACAGAGACAGAGAAAGAGCTTGAGCACGAGCGGGGAGACCTACATGGGGCTCCATCCCAAGACCCTGGGCCTATGAAGTCAAACACTTAATCAACTGAGCCCCCCAGGTTCCCCAAATATACACAATTTTTATTAAAAATCAAAAACAATAACCTCACTGGTTAACATGCAAAAAAAAGGAAAAAAGGAAAAAAGCATATTTCACACCAAAATCTCTTTGCTGATACTTGACATAGGTATATTTATTTTACAAAAACTAATCAGGCATAGAATTATCAGGGAATTTATAGACAAACAAAATGGAATGAAAGTTACAGTCACTATTTACCAGAGCATTCATAATGCCCTGTGGGGGCTGGAAGACGGACTTTCAGAAGAGGGTTTCTTTTCTCTCCCAACTTGAGGAGAAAATACTTACAAACTGATGTGTCTATTGAGGACAAATTTGAAATTAAAAAAGAAAAAAAAATGCTTATATTTGTTCCTGTCTTCTATTTGAAATAGAAAAGGGAAAAAGAAAAAAAAATTATCAAATAAGATATTAAGTAGGCTCCATACGCAACATGGGGCTTGAACTCCTGATCCTGTGGATCAAGCGTCACATACTCTACTGAGCCAGCCAGGAGCCCCTCAAATAAGATTTTTTTTTTTTAAAGATTTTAATTATTTATTTGACAGAGTGAGACACAGCAAGAGAGGGAACACAAGCAGGGGAAGCGGCAGAGGGAGAGGGAGAAGCAGGCTTCCCAAGGAGCAGGGAGCCCGATGTGGGACTCGATCCCAGGGTCCTGGGATCATGACCTGAGCCGAAGGCAGACGCTTAACGACTGAGCCACCCAGACGCCCCCAAGTAAGATATTTTTAAAATAGCATTTAAAATAAGATTTCATTGGATATTTACTCTAAGAAGTCCAGAGACTGAGATAGCTAAGTTTTAGCTTGAATTCAGTGTTGTCCTCATTTTAAATTATAATTATTATTTACCTCATACTCTTTGTGGAGTAACTCAAGTCTAGTTTTCCGAAGGTGCTTCCTGACTGTATGGCTTAACATAGGTTCACTTTCGCTTGTTCCTCCTACAAGGGGGAAAAAAAAATCTAACTTTTATTCTGATTTAGGCAGTATGAAAACAAAGATAAACAGTTTTCTTATTGTCTTATATAGTTCTCCAGCTTAATTTCTACCCTTTCCCTTATATACACACTTGGGGCTGCCACCTAGGCCTTTTCTCTATCTCAATCTAGAGAAAAGATAAGTATCAAATAACGCCATAATACCTTCAGTAAAATATCATGGGTGTTTACTTACCTGTGTATCTTATTATAATAAACTCAATGAAGGCAAAGGCTGTATTTTGTTAATTATCACATTTGGACTACTGCAAAATTTGAATACCAGCAACTGTTAAGTGGTAATAAAACTAATGATTATATTTATATTTAACCAATTAATATATTATCCATATTATCAATTTAAATTTCACATAAATAATTATCCAATATGTTTATCTATCTATATATACATATGCGTTCATATTATGATATATATATTATTATAACCAAAGTATTCAAACATACCTAGTTACTGGTAACACAAATAAAAAGATTAATGCATCTTTTAACTGAATCTAACAACCCAGTTACAATGGATTATGAATCACAGCATTAACTGTATGCCCGTAACGCAATACAAATACACTCAAAATGAATTCTTTCTGAAAGCTCGTCACCTATGCTGTGGTTACTTTCTTTGTACCTCTTAGTATCATGACAGCAAAGGCACTTTACAGATGTTCTTTTTCAGGACATTCTATCCAAATACAAGATGAATGAACTATTTTACTTGAGTGAATTTATGAAATATCACTTAGATATGAAGGCAGGAGAAGGTATGTGAAGAGAAGCTGGGGAAAACACATTCAAATTATTTTAATCATCAAAGTTCACACAGAAAAATATTCCTCTACCAGATTTCACCCAGGTATCAAGAAAGAAACCTTGGAATAATCTCTGATTCCTCCTTTGGATTTCTTAGCTCCAAAATCCTACTAGTTCTTCTTTTGTTCTGGTATTTATCTTCCTTTCCATTTGCACTGTAAAAATCTTACTAAGTCCATTTTCCCTAAATTGGGATTATTACAATGACTTCTTACGTTTTCTGAAAAGTGTTTTCTATACGTAGCCAATGATAGATTCACTTTTAATTTTTCCTAAAGCAGAAACAAGTAAAAATCATTTTAATTTCTGCAATCTAAGAATGATAACTTAATGAAGAGAATAAAATCCAAACACTAAAAACGCTCTTTAAATGTTTAATCCTTCAAGGATCTTCTAGTTCAAGTTTTATCTCCCTTTTACCCACACTGGTATCACACTGAATGTTCTTTTTTGTCCGAAAACCAGACTCACATTCCCCCTTAACTGGGCTAGAGCCTCCTACCTGACATACTCACATTGTGTCTCTCCCCTTCAACCCAACTCACATATCATTCCTCAAGCACATTTTGGATCTTGCCACTCCCTTGTTCAAAATCATCGGCTCACTCTACTCTTCTTTTCACCCACAGAGCAAGTCCCTGAATTAGTTTATTATTCAAGATTCTCTGCACTTAAGTCTCAATTTATATTTTCAGTCTTATTTCAGTAGTCAGACCAAACTTAACTACTGATCATTTCTAAAAACATTCTTTGTGTTTTCCTACTTCTAATCCTTAGTTCATGCTATTCTCTCTGTATAAAATGCCCTCCCTAATCTTTACCAGTTGAAATTTTATCCATTCTTAAATCTCTTAAGGCCACGTGCTTTATGAAGCCTTTCTTGATATTCCCAGCTGAACTTCCTTGCCTGAACTCTATGGGCCTCTTTGACCTTTAGCACCTGCTCCTTTAAACCATTAATATCTTGGTTCACATGCATAGCCTCTTACCATAATGTTAGTTCCACAAGGCTCTAAGATTTCTCATAGTGGCTTGTGCCCCTCATGCGTTCATTTACAGATTATACAAATGACCAATCCATCCGTATGACAGTGGCAAAATGACATCCATGAAAATTGTCTATTTTAGTCTTTCTCCAAATATACACTATTTAGAAATTGTTTCAAATCTGTTTTTATGCGTTTATAAAATAGGCCCTTACCAATAATCTCTTTGCAAGGATTTTCAGGCGTGATGGGGACTCTGCAAGCTGGACACTGGCTATTATTCTTCAACCACAAATCGATACAAATTGAACAAAATACATGGTTGTTGATGCATATGACAGGCTGGCGTACCTTTGAAAAAAGAAACACTACTTTTAGTACAGGGCAATAGTCATAACTGGGAGAATCCCAATAAGTTTAGTTTAGAGCAAACAAATAGTTTCTCTAGAGTACAGCAGAGTACGTGCTTTAAGAGGAAATTATTCAGGATTTATAAAAACACTGGTTTATAATTTAAACAGCAAACAATGCTGACAGAAATACTGACATGCACTAAATATAAAAATCTTTGACTCCATTTATATAAGCACAAATACTAATACTTTACATTTATATAGTCTTATATTTTACAAAGGGCTTTCACATTACTTTCTCTGTGTTTTTGTTTTGTTTTAAATAGTCCTGTTTTGTATTTAACACAGTTAAATATACCTCACAAGGAAACCAAATTGTGAAGAAATTAGGCGGCTCGGTCAGGATTAACTAGGTGTTCTGTGTGTAGCTGTTTTATAAGACAGAAAATAAAAGAAAGAAGTTACTTTAGTTTTCTATCTGATGTTATGTTTGCTTACACATTTAATGTCTATCTCTCCTATTAGAAAGGAAGCTGCATGAGAACAAGAACTTCCCTCATTTCATTCATTCCTAAATCTCTGACGCCTAGAAGACAGCCTAGTACACAGTAGGTACTCAATAAAAACTCGCTGGATTAGTGATTGCTATTAAGACAGTATTTAACATTAATTAGGGAACTGCCAGAGGAATAATAACTTAATATTCTTCAAGTAGCAAAAATTTTAAAATAAAAACCAAAATAACATGGAAATGCTTAGGCTTTCATTGATTCACAAGGTAATGTTACTGTGGACTCAAAATACTTTATAGCATTTTCAATAGTTTCCTGTTATAATAATAATAAAAATACCACTTTAGAGTCCTTCTACACTCGAGATCAGAAGATTAAGAGAAAACAGAGAAAGTAGAGGGAGAAGAGACAGAACCACCACAAACCACTTTTTAAAAATTTTTCCAGCTTATTTTTTATTATGTTCAGTTAGTTACCATATAGTACATCATTTTTGATGTAGTGTTCAATGATTCATTAGTTGCATATAACACCCAGTGCTCATCACAACACATACCCTCCTTAATACCCATCACCCACCACCTCCTCCCCCAACCCCCTCCCCTCTGAAACCCTCAATTTGTTTCCTCACTGATTTCTCCCCCTTCAGTTTTCCCTCCCTTCCCCTGTGGTCCTCTGTGCTATCCTTATGTTCCACATATGAGTGAAACCATACGATAATTGTCTTTCACTGCTTGACTTATTTCACTTAGCATCATCGCCTCAGTCCCATCCATGTCGATGTGAATGGTGGGTATTCACCCTTTTTGATGGCTGAGTAATATTCCATTGTATATATGGACCACATCTTCTTTATCCATTCATCTGTTGAAGGGCATCTCGGCTCCTTCCACGGTTTGGCTATTGTGGACATTGCTGCTATGAACGTTGGGGTGCATGTGCTATGTCTGTATCTTTGAAGCAGATACCTAGCAGTGCAATTGCTGGGTCACAAACCACTTTCTGCAGAGAAAACACTTACGCTGCTCTATGTCTGCCTCAGAGAGATAGTGTGTATTCATTAATTTGAAAGGGGTCTCTACCTTAAAGAAATCACAGATGTATGGCGATCCAGACAGGCAGGAAATCATTTTAAGTGTCACTGTAAAGAACTCCTTGGTCTTAGTGTGGCTTTCTAAACACTGAGATGCTCCCTTGATTATGCACATTAACATATGAAAACTAAACAGAAAAGATGATTCAGCATTCATTTAGATTTCCTCTTGGAGAAATGAATTCTAATTCATTCAGTTCAACTAATTTGAATGAATGAATGAATGAATGAATAAGATATGAAGGACAGCTTCTCATACTCTTCTTCCAAAGTGCTCCTACCTACAGCAAGGAGTGAATGTTTATCTAGAAGGTATTCCTGGTCAGAGTCTCAAGAGGCAGACAAGTCTAAATTTCCTTTACAGGTCCTGTTTTTTCCTAAAAAGTCATGTAATTCGTCCAAGTTCACCATTATATATTCATGGGTGTTTTCATCTTTAAAGTCATGAAATGTTTTAAGAACAAAAAATTTCTCAAAACTAAGTACCAGAAAGATACTGCCCAATCTATTCTATAGCTTTCTGCAACACACACACACACACACACACACACACCCTAAATTCCTACTATACTCCTAGAAGTATGTGTACCCCTAAATTAAGAAACTCAAGTAAAGAAAGAAAAGTTATGTCCTTGGACTTTAAGAGCAGTGATATAATTTCTTTTAAGTCATGAACTCATCTAAAATGGATGAAAGCCAATGGTCAAAACATGAAACTGTGCACATTTAAAAAGATTCAAGATGCTCTCCTACTTCTTAGAGGCTTCCCTCATTAGAAGCACATTTAAAGGCAATCAGTATTTTCTATGTAACTGCTTCCACAACAAAGGTTAACTATCTCCCCAATCTAAAAGATGGTTTTGGATAACTCAGTAGTTGATGCTATCACTAACTAAGGTGAGAAAGATGGAGGAAGAGAAGGTCTGAGAATCACTGGCATAAATATGATGGCATTTATTTTTTTTTTTTAAGGATTCTATTTATTTGACAGAGAGAGACACAGTGAGAGAGGAAACACAAGCAGGGGCAGTGGGAGAGGGAGAAACAGGCTTCCCACCTAGCAGGGAGCCCGATGTGGGACTCGATCCCAGGACCCTGGGATCATGACCTGAGCCGACGGCAGATGCTTAATGACTGAGCCACCCAGGCACCCAATATGATGGCATTTAAATCCACAGGACTGGAGGAGATCCCTCCATGGGCAGAGTAGCTTGAGACAAGGCATTCCAGCAAGCAGAGGAAGGAAAAGGAGGAACTGCCAGCAAAGGGACCTAAGAAAGAGGGGCCTGTGCCAGACGACAGGAGAGTACGGTCTTAAAGAAGCCAAGAAAAGAGATTTTCAAGAGGAAGACAATGGCCAAGCATGTCAAATAATAAGAGAATGAGCTTGGGGTGCCTGGATGGCTCAGTCAACTAAGCGTCAGACTCTTGATTTCAGCTCAGGTCATGACCTCAGGGTTATGAGATCAAGTCCTGTGTTAGGCTCCTCATTGGGCACAGAGCCTAGGAAAGGGAAGGAGAGGGGAGGGGAGGGGAAGGGAGGGGAGGGGAGGAGAGGATAAGAGAGGAGAGGGGAGAAGAGAGGAGAGGAGAAGAAAAAGAATGAGCCTGATATGGAAAGAGAAATGACTATACGATTAAATTACATGGAAGTCATTGTGATCTGTTACTGACAAGCGCTGCTTCAGTAAATGGTAAGAATGGAAACCTGACTGAAGGTTGAGAAAGACAGGGAAAGGTTAAGTGACAACAGAGAATATAGACAATTCCTTCATGTTTTGCTGTGAAGGAGTGAGCATAAGAATTAAGACCATGGTAAGAGATGCCAATGAGAATGACACAGTAAAGAGGGGATATTAATGACGGAGGAAGAAGAGGAGGGATTAGAGCCACAGGCAGCAAAGTCCCTAAGAAGTCAAGAGGGAATGAAATCCAAAGCACAAAGCAAAGGTTTTGGCTTTTATGGGATTGAGGATCTGTCTTTCATTGTAACAAAAGGGAAGGCCAAGGGTATGAGAACAAATGCAAAGGGGTTAGAAGATCTGTTGATGGAAAAATGAGAGAACTCATGTTCTAACTATTCCAATTGCTTATATTTTAATCATTAAATATGAGGTGAGATTCCCAGCTGAAAGTGAGAAGTGGGTAGGGATATCAACTTGAGAAAACAGAATAAAGCAGTATTTTGAAAAGGGAGAAAGTAAATTTACTAGTAATTTACATATAGCAGGATTGCCAAACATTGCTGAGTTCCTATTTGAGATCTGTGATTTTTACTATAAACAAAAACCAATTAACACAGGTGTTTATTTTTCTTAACAATTTTTACCTGTTCAGTTTCAGGCAGGAAGCAAATAAGTAGATGGGTTTACCCAGAGTTGGGTTTTTGCCAAGAAGATAGAGAGAGACAAGGGACTGATGATAATAAATGACCATGGTTAACAAGGGACATGAGTATATGAATGGTAATGATGACAGTGAAAAAGTGATATTCACAGAGTCAACGAATTGGTCTTGATAAGGCTGAAGTAATGCTGGAGAGTAGGTATGATGAAAAGAGGATCAGAGTGAGATGCTTATAGTCAAAATACCAGAGTTGGTACAGCTGCTTTCTTTAATGTTTTTTTCCTGGGCCATCTTATCTGGCATAGTTCTATTTTCTCTCTTAATCTCATGTAACACATGATGTTAACATCTTTTCTATGACAACTCCTGAGAATCCTCTTGTAACTGGACCTCAGTAAGTGGCAGAGCTTAGGTTGTGAGAGACAAACCTGGGGCTAACTCCAGCTGGGCCACTTGAGCTGTTTGACCTTGGGTAAGCCCTTTAGTTACAATGATCATCGGTTTCTGTCTCTGAAGATAATGGCTTAACTTAGTATACTTTTCATCCAGGCATTAAGATTTAATAATGTAAAGATACAAACACAGAGGGTTCCAGATAGCAATCCCTCAAAAAAAGAAAAAAAGAGAAAGAAAAGAAAAGGTAACAGTATTACTATATCTGTGCCTCAGAGCCAACTCCATGTAAGGATCTTGTAGCTGCCTCAGTTATCACATGTCCAAACCCAAACTTGGCTTCCTCCACACATTTGCTCCTCCTCCTGCACTCCTTCTTATCTAAGGTAATGGCACTACCACCTCGTTACTTGAACTAAAATACTCAGAGCTGTCTGTCTCACCCTTTTCACTTAGCCTCACCATCCAGTTGGTCATCAAATCGTGGTATCATGTATCAAGTCTAAGTGGCCAGAGATTTTAAGATGGACCAATATTTTCTGTACCACTAAGAAAAAAGTATGAAAAATGTGCCAATTACAACTGTAAGATGCCATCACTTGATACAGCCAGGTTTCAAAAAAGTTATAGTATGAAAAATTACATCCTATAATTGTCAAAATTTGGCAAATCTACCTCAAAGTGTTTTTTGCTTTGTTTTACTTTTACCTATCATCTATCCCTTCTTTTCCATCTTCACCTCAATGAGTTCAGGCTCTCATTCTTTTACCCATGGACCTATTGCAATGACCTCCTCCCACCCAAGCTTCCTGGCTTCCAAATATTCACTTCTGTCCACTTTTTTTTTTTTTAAGATTTTTTACTTATTTGTCAGAGAGAGTGCGCGCACACGCACGCGCAAAAGCAGGAGGAAGGGCAGAGGGAGAGGGAGAAGCAAGCTCCCCGCTGAGCAAGGAGCCTGAAGCAGGACCCTGGGATCATGACCTGAGCCGAAGACAGAGGCTTAATTGACTGAGCCACCCAGGCGCCCCTCTGTCCACCTTTCCTACTGACGCCAGAGCTATCTTTCTAAAATATGGATCAGCAGCTTTCACTGTTCTCCTGCAAAACAGCAATGATTTTTCCCTGTTCACAATTTTTAGCATTCAAAGAACATAATCTGGTTCTTAAACAGCCCTCTCATCTGCTACTTCAATACTGACCTTCTATTTCAATACTTGATATAACCTACACTTCAACCACACAGATCTACTTGATGTTCACCAAATTAATAGGAACAGTGGAAGCTCCCTGTTTATTGTGCTCTCATTTCTGGGCTTGATATAACCTGCTGGTCTCCAGCTTCCCCAATCAAAATAGAGTCCCTTCCACCTTTTAAGATGAAAATCAAATGCTACCTCTCTCTTCTGCAAGGCCTTCATTAATCCTTTTTAAAATTAACTGGGTCTTTCTCTGATTTTCATAAGGGTACTCCTTTATGCATTGATTTAATGTTCATTTCTTTCTGTACTGTACTTAGAAAGTGGTTTACATCCTGCTTCCCAATTGGATTTCAGGCTCCTTAGGGTCAGGGGATGGGCATGCTCATCTTTGTATTCACCTACAGCACCTGATATAATGCCTCACACACTCTAAGATTAATAAAACTGAATTCTGATGTATTAAAATGAAAGGCTGAAATAATGTTCCTAAAAGTGTCTCAAGAAGCAAAAGGTCAATGGCCACTAACAAACTGTGTAAAAGCAAAAGTTTAAACTTCCCATTTAATATGCCAAACTCTTTAGAAGAACAATCACAGACAGACTACTTAGCTCTCTCTGCTAAGACCATTGGCAATGCCACCCACAGGAGAATCATTTTCACTGTTTGATACATGGTATTGTCACTGTCATTGTGGTAGAGTTTTAAAGAGTAGACTAATTCACTTCTTTGGAACAAGTACTTATCAGATGATTTCTAAACAATGGTTTAAATTTAGCTTAGGAGAAGCGAAATCTATAAATAAATAACTACTAAAACAAATGACTTCTTATTTATTTGACTGTAACCTACAGGAGCAAAATACAAAGAATCTAGCCCTCCCTCAATTCCTGTACACCCCTCTTCCTCTACCCAGATCCTGGTATATACAATACCTAAACACGCACATAATTTTCCTTAATATGATCTTACTGAGATATGGAAATAGTCATAAGTTGCCTGTTATTAGACTTTATATCCAATTTACTCTCAAATGAGATCTGTGGCAATAAAACAGTATTCTTACGAAATAAAAATGCAAGATGACAACAGCAAGTAACATGTACAATGCCAAACTCATCTGGAGTAAGCATGTCAAAATGATATTCTAGGGTAATACTCCCTGAGGCTGGGAAGGAAGAGGAGAGAGATAAGAGAAAGCAAGGTATAAAAAGTGGGCTCTTATCACTAGAATGGGCCTGAGTGGGGCAGTCCTAGGTGCAGAAAGATTAACCCTAAATCTGTAATTCTACTGCATAGTTTTCATTTCTTTTATTTGAAGATGTTTCAGTTTTTTTTTAAGTATTTATTTATTTATTTATTTATTTATTTATTTATTTATTTATTTATTTATTTGACAGAGAGAGATATAGCAAGAGAGGGAACACAAGCAGGGGGAGTGGGAGAGGGAGAAGCAGGCTTCCCGCTGAGCAGGGAGCCCAATGCAGGACTACTGATATTTTGGACTGAGGAACTTTTTGTTGTAGGGAGCTTTCCTGTATATTGTAGAATGTTTAGCTAGCAGCATCCCTGGGCTCTACCCACTAGACATAACTAGCACACCCCTGGAGACAATCAGAAACATCTCTAGGCATTGCCAAATATCCCTGGGGGATGAAATCCATCCCACCGCTTTGAGAACCACTGGTCTAGGATATTCACATGAATTTCCCAAATAACCTAATGGCCTTGGTAGTATCAAATTCATTTTCAGCTGTGGAAACTGAGACTCAAGGAAATAATAATACAGGTTATAAGTGGCGGAACCAGTATTTAACCATCATTCAATGTGACTCAGCTGAAATTGAGTGCTCTTTCAACTAAGAAATAGATTTTTCTTCCTTAGGGTAGAGTTAGTAAACAATAGTCTGAGAGTAAGAAATAGAGGGCACACGCCTGAAAGAAGCAAAAGATTAGGATCAAGACTTTGGGATCAGTAGAGGCTACAGAAAAGGGGCACTGATGGAGGTGATGGGAAGGAAAGACAACCAACTAGCCTGGCAATCACACTTAAAAGTCAACTCCTCTGTCTCTTATCACCTTTGCTAGAGACTAGAGCTAATCTTTCTTCAAATAATATTCTATCTTGCACCTATGTCAACATTTTATGGGCTTCATGAGACAAAACCTAGAAAGACTGTGAAAAAGAAGGCTGAGGTAT
This sequence comes from Callorhinus ursinus, assembly GCF_003265705.2. NCBI lineage: Eukaryota > Metazoa > Chordata > Mammalia > Carnivora > Otariidae > Callorhinus > Callorhinus ursinus. Next base: position 24,256,797 of record NW_027397069.1, on the reverse strand, counting down.
GGAAATGATGCTAATAGCTCCCCTACCATCACCAACTCTGGGAATTTGGAAACTTTTCAAAAATAAAATTTCTGGATTGTTCTTGTTATGTTTCAAGAAATCTTTGGCTCTAGACCAAAATTTCGGTCCTAGAACTTTAAAACTGTGTTATCCTGAGAACTAAGTTGCTTAATGCCTGTTGGTCCGGGTCCCCATTTCTGTCCAGGTAAATGGAAAGGTAATACATTTTTGCCTCCCCTACCTTAATCCCTACTTGGAATGCTTTCAGGAATCTTATTTGTTTAGTAAGTATGCTAGCTATTACATACCAACCTTAAAATTATTAGGATATATCAACACTTTTTTTTAGTGAATTTTTTATTATGCTCTAAGTATGTTAAAAAAAACCCCACATTATTATACATTTTTTAAAGTGTCTGCATTCTTTAAACTTAATTTGGAAAAGAGAAAAATGGTAGTCCATATGGCTTTTTTCAAAGCAAATTACTTGTGACAGTTATGTACAAGGCTGGTTCTTAAATCCACTCTTGGGAACTGAGAGGCAGTCAGGACTCAAATGTGGGCTCAGTGTACTGAGGCTGATAACATGCTAGCCAATCAACAGCCTCTGATGAACACTGATGAATGAATTTAGTCAACCTATAATGAGGACTCAAAGTTGCATAAAGCTTTGTAGCTAGCCTTACCTTGTCAACATTTTTAATCAACAATATGGGTGGAAAGCAAGGCAAGAAGTCCTCCCTGAAAAAAAAAAAAGGATTCTTCCTGTAGTACTCTAAGCTGGAAGCAGTCCGCCCTATTACTGGACTCTACAAGAAACAGACACCCCACATCCTAAGGAAGCTGATTTCATCTCAGATTATTTCAGCCAGAGAGCTTGCCCTTACATAAGTACAAATCTTAATATTGTAGAGCTACATAAAGCTTGATTCCCTTCCAAATGAAAAATAGTCTTTAGTTAAAGATTTACTATCATATCCATTCATTCCAACACAATTCCATTCCGCTTATAGTCAAACCTCAATTTCAACTCCTTTCCAAATGATTTCAAAATACTCTCACTTACTTATATTTATTTTAAATATTTAAAATATATTTCAAACTGGACTCATACTCAAGTGAGGAATAACTGAATACAATATACTAATGTTAAACAGCATCAGAAGTCTAGTTGCTTGGCATTTCACTTTAGAACCTCCTTCATCCTTTCATAAAACTAAATATGGGCCACATTGGGAGACATGTTACTCATGAAAAAACGCAAAGTCAATAAGGGTATTACATGCAACAATCATTTGATTTCACAGCTTGAATCCTAATTTCGAATTATCCTGAGATAAACTGGTCTGTAGCAATCTGATGCCAGGACCAAAATGTCATTTAACAGATATCCTGAACTAGATCATTCCTATATTTCTGCTTGCTGGCCCACTAGTCCAAGGCAAAGGGAAAAAATTAAGGAGAAACAGGCAATAAAATATGTTCCATAAAACTCTTCCCACAGGATGTGTACCGACCTTCTTCAAGCCACACAGAGCTCTTATGATACTGGCAAGGTTGCTAAACGTTACTGCGCAGAGAGAATCCACCTTTAAGACTGGGGTAGAGACAGGCAGAAAATGCAAAATGTCTAAACTGTCCAATTTTAAGAACATTTGTATCGAAAAGACAAAGTATTGACAATGTGCATACTTAGGCTATCTCCACTACTTCTTTACCTTTCCATTCTCTCCCATCCCAATCAGCATCTATATTATCCATTTAGATTTGAGGTCTCTCCTACCCCAACCTTCTCCTTTAAAGTAATATGCATTTTTTTTTTTTACAGTGACCTTTCAGGGATAATGGCCCCTAATTCTGTTGAACAAGCAAAAGAAAAGGATCTTGCTGATGGTGAGATTTGGGGACAGATAATCTTGCTGATGTTGAGATTTGGGGACAAATAATGAGGATGGCAAAAGAATGGTTATCTGGGAGAGGGCTAGGCAAAAAGGACCTTAAAGGTAGATCTCAGAGTTGGCCAGAGATGCTGTGTCAGGGAGGTGGAAATAACAATGGGAACCTACTACCCCAGGTTATGCTATCTCCAGTATCCCACAAATACCAGTATGTGGGGAGGGTAAATGGTCCAAGCAGATCAGATTTGCTTTAACTATACAAAAGGCAACAGTTATATGAAACCAGTTAAAACCTCTGGACATCCTGTGGCAATTTCTAGAATAAACTCACTCCATTGGGAAAGCAAATCTTCAAGTAAATGCACTGCCTCAGAAAGCCACCGGAAAGAACAGTTACTTGAAAGGTTGGTCTGCTCACAGGAGGGCCTGTCTCAGCACCCACACTGAAGGTAAACATTTATTGAATATTATTCTGTCCCAGGCCTTATGCTAAGCACTACATATGAATTACTTGATTTATCATCCCAAAATGCAAGGAAGGATGTTGCTACTACTACTATTCCCATCTTACAGATAAGGAAACTGCTCTGAAAGAGGTTAAGTAACTTGAATGAGGTCATATAACTAGTAAATGGAAGAAGCTAGAACTCATGCAGTCTGAACATAGAACTCAGGCCTTCAACCACCACACCTTTATGCCTCCATAATAGAAAAAGATGACAGTTCACAAATCGTTAATCTCTTATTAGCAGATTTCATTTTAGAACACAGCCAACAAATACAGGAAAAAAAGAGAGAGAGAAAGGAAGGGAGGGAGGGAAGGAGACCCCCAAGAGTGTCTGCTCACAGTTTTTAGGAACTAATCTACTGAAGACACAAATGATAACGACAAAGGTTCAAACCAGAGACTATAAGCCTTAGTTTTATGTTTAAAAAAAAGGGGGGGGGCAACCAACCTATCTATCTCACAGCACTGGTGAGAAGAGTAAATGAAGTAATTAAATACATACAAAAGCATTCTGTAATCTTCAAAGCACTGTACTCTACTAGAATCATTTCTGTTACACACAGAAAGCATAGGTATGGAAAATCAACCAGGCAGAACACATTTTCAACACAACTGCAAAAGGGCCTATTAACTAAACTAATGGAAACAGATATAAAGCATACAACTAAGACCAAGTGAAAATTATTTCCCAAGATATTTTTATCAGCTCTTAATGCTATTGCTGGGAGCATATTCACTCAGAATTTAACATATACTTGTGGGAACTTCATGTCAGAAACCAAATGTAGAAGAGCAAACACAACATCATCTCCTCCTCCCAGCTATGTAAGTAGGCAGTGTCAGCAAATGCCAGCTCAAATACCACCCTCCATGCAGCCATCCTTGATCTCTCCAGTCAGAATTGATCACGCCATCCCCTATATACTCTCACAGCACATCTGCTATTTCCTTGGCATTTCATTCTGAGGGATATCAAGTTATCAGTTGCTTCCAAGCCTGACTTCCTACTTCTGGAACTCAGTAAATTCACACAGAACCCCAACACCTAAGGCAGATGATCGTGTTGGCTGGCACTCAAATGTTTGCTCTCTGAAGTTCGTATGTCTCAATTCTAAATATGCGGCTGTAGTTTCAGTCTGCATTTCAGGGTAAACAGACACACCACAAACGTAAAAACAATTCAGGGTGGAGAAAAAGCTCATTGTTCATACATAGTATCTTCTTTTCTTGATCTATGCGTTAAAGAAATGCTCTTTTGAAAACCGAATGGGAGGCACAAACGGAAACGAAAGAGCAGACAAATGCTTTAGAACCTTCAAAATTCCGTTTCTAATTCAGAACTACTCTCTCCTAATTTCACAAACACATTAGGCACCTTTTGCAACACAAAGAGAGGGTATTCTATCTCATCGCTGATCCGTTCTTGGAATAAAAGACCATGACTTTCATTTTTAAACATCACTTAAGGGCGGGTACTATTTACTTTTCAAATTTTGAATCCAGAGCAAAGGACACGGCTGGGTTAAGCAAAGGAAAGGAGGTTGGAAATGGAAAAGACTCCCCAACTAGCACTGCAGGCAGGCCCAAGGACAGAAACATTAAACTTGTGTAGGGAACGAAGGAATCTTAGGCAAGGCTCCCAGGAAACGTGCTTCAATGGGCTTCACCACACGCCACACGGGTGGCAAAGGGGCGTAAAATACTGTTGAGATTCCTTTCTAACGAGGCCTCCTTCGACGCCGGAGTCGGCCGGGTGAGGCCGCCGGCGGAGGCAGAACAGCCTGGCCGCCCTCCCTTCAGACCCCAGGACGCTGTCATCCTCCTCCAAAAGGCACACAGATGAACCCAGTAATCACGACGCACTCCCGTCCCCCAGGACGCGGCCTCCCATTGCCTGAGGAGAACGCGGGTTAGCGTCTGCACCCATCTCGGCGCCTCACGCCCCGTCCCCGCCACATGGAGACCGCCCTCGGCTCCGGAGGGCGACTTCATACCCGACCCTGTAACGTAGAAGTGCCCAGAATCACCCATTACCTTCCCCAAGCAAATGTGGCACGTGATGGGCAGAGTGAGCGACAATGTAACGTTCTGCACGGTCTGAGCCATGGCAGCGTTCAGAATCCCGCCAACACGGAAGTCCCGCCGACGGCGGCTCCTCGCCGCGTCTGGGGCCGCGCGAGGCCGGCTACGGCAGCCCGGCAGGGCCACAGCCCGCCGGGAGAGGAAACGAAAACGCGCTTTCAAAACGCGCGGTCACCACGGCTTTTCTTTCCTTCCTTCCTTCCTTCCTTCCTTCCTTCCTTCCTTCCTTCCTTCCTTCCTTCCTTCCTTCCTTCCTTCCTTCCTTCCTTTCCTTAAAAAAAAATTCCTGTGTTGGGGAGCTGCAAGATCCTTGAGCATAAGAAGGAAGGCAGTATACTACAGGCATTGATGGAGGATCCTGAAAGTTTAAATGCAAAAGTGCGGGGCCGAGAGGAAGATGGGGAAGGCGATTTTAAATGCCTTACTCTTTCCCAGAGGGTGGAGGGGGAGTTTTCCGCCTAAAAATTAAACCCTACACAGTCTGCAAACACATGGCGCAGTCAAAACAGGAAGAGAAAAGATGTTATCTATATATTTTAATTTTTCAAAACAACTTTCTGCCGCTCTCAGGTCTTTTTCCATTCTGAAATGATGTAATGTCCCTTAAAAGCAACAGTGATTGTCTTTTGGTCTGTTTCCGAGACAGGTTAACATTTTATCGCAACTTTCCCTGAAGACATTCTTTTAGTTGGCCCTTCTGTGGTTTCTAACAGAGACTTAAGGGTCCGAGCCACGGACTCTGATTTACACCCACCAGTGAGAAAGCTGCAGATAGTGCCAGGCGTCCACACTCCCGGAAGGCACTTGCACAAGCGTTTAAAGCCTTCCTTTCAGGTGCGTGTTGGGTAAGGTATGTATCATTGAGCTGTAGAACTCGGAAGGACAGTGTGTGAGGTTCTAAGTCAGCATTTTCTACCAGTGAAAAAGAAAAACTAGAAGTCCCTACATGAATCTTGAATATAACAGATTTGGAATTTAACAGCAACTAACTTTAAGTGAGAAAGAGCCAATGTAATTAATTTATGCAAACAAATACCATTTGTGAGTAGGGAGTTTTAGAAACAAAAGCAATGGAACGACTTTTGGTAATCTTTCGGAAAAAGAGTATGATCACGAGAAGCACGTGGTCAAAGGAAAGGGGTTCTGGACCTGTACCCGTAGGGTAGCATTCCCTGCCCCGACAACTTCCTACTCTACTGGCTTCAGACAATTTATTTGACCTCTCTGCTTCTTAGCTTCAGTTTTGGTAAAGTGCGTGTGCATGTGTGTATTAAATGAGGTCAATGTATGCTTACTATCCTGTTTCAAAGAAACAGACAATAATGGGACTGGACCAGCCAGTAATTCACCTAAAGAAGCCCAAGTCCAGTTCAAAATCGCCTCACAGACAACAGTGAGAATTCTTCCAAACAGCTGAAAACTTCATTTCCTTGGAATTGGAGGCCATCATCTGTTTGGAATTGGAGAATTAGGCAAAATAGTCACATCGCTTGTTTGGTTAATGGCCACTTTTTCAAAATGCCTGGCATAAAGTCACCTGGTTTGGTTATTTTCTGGCTATTTGAAATAATATTTTTATGCGGTTTGGAGTTCACATGTTTTGCTAATATATCTTTCCTGTCCCTAGATCTCAGACTTCAGAATGAGAAATCTCCAGGTCATTTATTACCCACTGTCATTCAAGTTTCACCTTTTCCTCATCCTGCAGTGTTCTTCCCTACTCTCACCTTGTCCATTCCCTGTTCTCATCTCACTGATACCTAAGATGGTATGTTAGGACCTGTCATTGCCACCCTCTGAGTAGGATGTAGGACTGAGAATGTTCTGCCTCTCACATCCATCCCTGGAAACAGTGCAGCAGGGAGACATGTTGAAGACAATTTTTAAAAAAATTCTTTTCCGTTGTTAATGGAGAAGATTCATTTCTTGTTAATCACCTTGGTGATTGGTGTTAATAGTCACAAAGTGAGTTTAAAAAATTGTAATGTACATTTTAAGTAGAATGTTAAAATCTAGAGTATTCCCAGCCTCTCTTTCCCCATTCACTATCATTGTCACAGCTCCTTCGTGCTGTTGTTGTAGTTTGTCCATATAGTTATTTCTGTGCTGATCACATCGTATTATAGTTGGTTGTTTATGTGTTTGCCCCCACAACAGACCGTTTTTGAGGTCGAAGATTGTGTCTTGATTTATCTCTAGTATCTGGTACTAGGTGACTATTCCACAAAAGGTAATATTTTCTTTAGCTACAGACTTGGGCTGTTTTAAACATTGCCTTTACTTGTTTTTCACTGCAAAATGGAAGACTGTGTTGCTTTTTTGCTAATTATAAAAATAATAAGGCTTGTCTTAAGAAAATTAAGCCATTTATAAATATATAAAATAATAAGCAAAAGTTCCTCTGTACTTATGCCTCATCTTCCTATCCTGTGTGGTAATCACTATTAAATTCTAAAGCATATCCTTACAAACAGTTTCATTCATATATTTGTGCATAAGCACAAAAGGATCATACCAAAATATACCTGCTTTGTTTACTAATGCTTGTGAATAGGCGTGCACACACACGCACACACACACACATCTAAATAATATTGTTAGCAATATGGGCTGATAAGGACTATCTCTAGGTCCAAACTGATTCCAGACCAATTCCCAGGCATCACTTTTAATAATACAAATGGTTTAAGGCCAAGAACTATCCTTTCCCTCTGCTCTATGAACAACATTTCTTTTTGTTGACAAATCACGTTCTAAACAGATGTCATTTGGCCAAAATTGTTAAATAATGTTGCTATTACTCTAATAGGAAAACAAAGATTATATGGCTCCTTGACTTTGTGCTTAATCTGTGTCTTGGCTTCTTAGTAGCCTTATGGAGAGTCCTGTGACCTGAGGGGTACCATCAGATATAGCACCTGGAATGGGTTAAACCCCCCTAAATTCTTAGAACTATAAACTTTTAGAACTAGAAGGAATCTTACAGGTTTTTATGCAGGTCTCTCCTTTCACAGATGAAGACGTTGAAGGTAAACCACCAGAAAATGGTAGATTTGGAGCTAAATCCTAGATCTTACTTGGATTCTCTAAGATTGTTGGCCTGTTGCCTTTGTGTAAGTGCAAGATGTATTATTATTAATAAAGGAGTTCGGTAATAAAAAGTCAGTCATAATTGAATTTCTTTGCTAAGAAAACCATCAAATAGCTATGGAACACCTTTTACCCCTTGTTTAAATCAGATTCATTTTTATGATAAATTATTTAAAAGCAAGTTTAAAAAAATATAAAATCTTAAGTGCTATTAAAAATTGATTAGGCATGCATTATTCTCTCATTGACCCAGTTCAGATTGTTTTTTAATTTTTTTGGTCAAAGCTAATAAATTTGAGTAGATGTTTCAGACAGACGTTTTGTAATCATTTGGCCATCAGTCAATTAATCACAACTTCATAAATATTGATTTCAGATTACATTTATCTTTCAATCCTGAAACACAATCTTTTTTGTTGTTGTTTGTGTTTTTTTTTAAAGATTTTATTTATTTATTTGACAGAGAGAGACACAGCGAGAGAGGGAGCACAAGCAGGGGGAGTGGGAGAGGGAGAAGCAGGTTTCCCACTGAGCAGGGAGCCCGATGCGGGGCTCGATCCCAGAACCCGGGGATCATGACCTGAGCCGAAGGCAGACGCTTAACGACTGAGCCACCCAGGTGCCCCTGTTGTTGTTTGTTTTAAATTTATACTCCGCCACTTGGATTGTGGTTAACACTGAGGAAACTCATAGAAGTTGGACTTAAAAAAAAATAATCATAGGTGCTGGCCCAGCTACATGGACGTCAAGCATAGAACAGTCTTATAGGCTGGGAATTCTGAGCTAAAATATCTCAGGATGGTGGCATGAAAGATGCTTATTACTATAGCCGAAGTTTTTCTTGCAAGTTTTTTTTTTTAAATAGACTACTGGAAGTTAACATGAATTTGTATAATGTATTTCTACTAAAAACATTAAGAAACAACTAACTGCAACAAAGTTCTGTCTCATGGAGCCGTCCTTCCAGTGGGAAAGTTACACTGCATTGGCTTAGAACCAAATCTTGCCCTCTAGAGTAGCAGATGAGGTTTTAATGCTGAATCTACATGTCAAATTTGTATGTAAATCACAATATAAGTGATTGCAAAATGAATGAATGAATGAATGAATGAATGAAGTTATGTATTATTCCACAAGTATTTAAAGTTTTTTTTTTTTTTTTTTTTTAACGTGGCAGGCACTGGTCTAAGAGCCTGGTACTCAGCTATGAATCCCTGTCTGCTTTTGTTCATTCAACAACCACTTGGCTGACTACCCTTGAGGTGCCAGCCACTGTACTATTTTTTCTTTTCTTTTTTTTTTTAAGTATGCTCCACACGGAAAGTGGGGCTTGAACTCACAACCCTGAGATAAAGAGTCACATGCTCTGCCAACTGAGCCAGCCAACACCCCACCACTGTACTATTAATAAGCCACTTTATCAATGGAACTACAGAGCCCAACTCTTCTATTTCACCATAAAGTGCCTATTCCTACAGTAATTTCTCTTCTAGGTGTTCTTATTGTGGATTAGCCTCTGGCATTGTGACACAGCAAGTTACAGTTTTAAATATTTTAAAATGTTGCAAATTGGGTGATTGTTTTAAATTAGGTAATTTTTAAAAGAAAATTTTAGTTCCACCTAAGGCTAAGTGGTACTTCACAAATGTTTGTTGAACGCTAGAGAATAAATAAAGGAAACATTATCTCCGGGAATATTGTAACAGGAACCACAAATACAAAGAAGTTGTGGCATTTGCCACAGTAACAGAATAGGGAACCCCGCTCTGAGATCCTGACTGCTTTTGTCTTTAAATTGCCTGACAGACCATATTCCTTTTTGCCCTAACTTCCAAGGTGAGATCCTCCATTAAGAATTAAAAGCCAGGGGTGCCTGGGTGGCTCAGTCTGTTAAGCATCTGTCTTTGACTCAGGTCATGATCCCAGGGTCTTGGGACTGGGATCCCCACATGGACTTCCTGCTTGGCGGGGAGCCTGCTTCCCCCTCTCCCTCTGCCTGCCACTTCCCTTGATTGTGCTCTCTGTCTCTCCCTCTCGTTCAAATAAATAAATAAAATCTTAAAACAAAAAAAAGAACCAAAAGCCAGACCCTTGTTTTCATGTTATTTACTCAAGCCCTATAAATAATTGCATTCGGAGGACACCTCTCCCACAAAGGCATCCTGCAGTTGGCCATAGAATCATCAGCAGCTGGCTGCAGTCTTGCCAAGTTGCTTTACCCTTTTGAGGTAAAGCATCCGACACCTCCTTTACACACTCAACACTCCCAGTCATTGTTTTAGCCACTGAATCATTTATTACAAGTGTTATTTAAGATATGGCTTCATTTCCCCATATCTCATCATCCTCAACTCTTTGATCTGTGATTTTTACTTCTTTTCCCCCTCATGGCATTCCTTATATTCATGATGAACAAGTGTCAACTTTCATCTCACTCATGATGCTTTTCTTGTCACCCCAGCCTCCTCATAACCCCCTTGACTTTCAAATTCTGAATCCCTACTAATCTATATCAACCAATTTTGTACCTCAGGAATTTATTCTACAAGCCTCTATTTAACACCAACTGTGGCTCAAGCACAGTGACAGATGCTAAAGGTAAAAAATTGAGACTGGCTAGAAGTCTGAGATCAAGGTGTCACTGGGCTGGTTACTTCTGAAGTCTGTGAGGAAGAATCTCTTCCATGCTTTGCTCCTAGCTGGTGGTTTTCTGGCATTCTTTGGAGTTCCTTGCTTGTAGAAGCATCACTCAGATCTCTGCCTTCATTTTTACATGACATTCTCTCTGTGGGCACGTCTGTGTTCTAATTTCCCCTTTTTATTTTATTTATTTTCCTTTTTTTCTAATTTCCCCTTTTTATAAGGATGGCAGTCATGGATTAAGAACCCACCCTACTTCAGTATGACCTTATCTTGCTTAATTAATTAAGATGTGATGACCTTATTTCTAAAGAAGGTCACATTCTGACATAATAGGGTTGGGACTTCAACATTATGAATGGGGTGGGGAGCACAATTCAACTCATAACAGTATCCATGAATACTATTTAATATGATGTCAGTTTCCTCCCTCCTGAGCACATGACTGGCCTGCTCTGCCTTGCTCTACTGTCTGTGGTGGGACTTTGGGTCTAGTTTAGCAAATGAGATGCAAGTAGAAGTAATGTGGTTCCTTCTTGGCTGGGAGCCTTTCATTATCTGTTTAAGGTTGCTGAGAGCTCTCTTTCCCTCTGCCATGGTGACCAGTAATGTGTAAGATGGAACATTTAAGTAAAGCAACATGGAGCAGAGCTTTGAGCCTGATAAGGCAAATAGCCTGAAAGAAAACTAAACCTTTATTGTTACAAGTGACTAAGAGGTGTTACCATAGCATAACCTAGTCTTTCTGGATACAGTAACTTTGGGGGATATGATTTATTTTTATTTTCACTATGGACTGAATCATATCTCCCCAAAATGTTTATGTTAAAGCCTGATCCCTCAATGTGACTGTATCTGGAAATAGGGTCCCTAGGAAGTAATTAAGGTTAAATGAGCTCATGAAAGTGGGACCATAATCCCATTGGACTGTGGCCTTGTAAGAAGAGGAAGATCTGTCTCTTTCCCTATTTTTATTTCTTACTCTATCTTCATTTCTCTCTTTCTCTCCTTCCCCCATGTAGGGACACATAAAGACAAAGGCTGTCTTCGGGGTGCCTGGGTGGCTCTGTTGGTTGAGAGTCCGTCTTTGGCCCCCAGCGATCCTGGAGTTCTGAGATCCAGCCCTGAGTTAGGCTCCCTGCTCAGCAGGGAGTCTGCTTCTCCCTCTCCCACTCCTTCTCCCCCAGCTTGTGTGTTCTCTCTCTCTCTCTTGCTCGCTCTCTCTCAAATAAATAAATAAAATATTAAAAAAAAAAAAAAAGACAAAGGCTATCGGCAAGCCGGGAGGAGAACTCTCATCAGAACCCAACCACATCTGGCACATTCTGATCTGGGACTTCCAGTCTCAGAACTGTGAGAAAATAAATGTCTGCCACTTCAGCTACCCCAGCCATGGTATTTTGTTTTAGCAACCTGAGCTAAGACACCTCTTTTACTTAGTTATACTGATATATAGGTTTTCCTACTTGTACTTATTTAGACTCTTATTATGATTTTTTTTCTTACTTGTGCTTCTTTCTAATCTATAAAAAATACTAATTTTATAAGCAGGAAAGATTTAACATTAAAAAAAAATCCTTCAAAGCATGCATCATTATGCCATATATTTTAGTAGATGTGCTACCCAGGTTATCTTTACAATGAACTAAATTCAAAGGAAAACGTAAATTCAATTTCATAGAAATGTGTTGAGGGCCACAACTCTCACGGCCACTATCCTTAAGAGCCTCACACAAATCTCCTACCTCTCTTTCTGCAGATATAAACTTTTAATGATAACATACCCCATTTCTGTACTTCATGAGCTTCAATGGCAATCTGTGGTATTGTTCTTCATCTCACTCAAGTGTTCCTTGAGATGAATGTAACTGTGGTAAATTGTATACCTGTTCACCAAAGTCGGCTTCCTGTCCACGTCCTGGGTGAGGGTTCTATTTTAGAGTCCCACTGAAGTTGGGCTTGATCAGGCCAGATTTTCCTTGGCCAGTGAAATGTGTGCAGAAGTGACCTAGATCTCTTCCACACCAAAGCTATAAGAGCTGCTGTGCTTTCTTCCGCACGCCTTTTCCCCTTGCCCTGGGAACTGGAAGGCTCTCAGGGGCAGGTGTGCCCTGTGCCTGGGTCACAGCGAAGACAACGCAAAGCAGAGCCTCAGGCCACGTCCAGTGGACTTGAAACATGAGCTGGAAAGTCCTTGTTGTGATAAGCCACTGAGATTTTGGAGTGCTTTTTTTTTTTTTTTTTTTAAGGGCTGCAAATCCTAGCCCAAGCTCACGGATACAATGTTATGTAAGACCGTGTGGTGTGTGTGTCTGTATGTCCCACACAGGCTAGCTTTTTCTTGGGACAACATGTGTGATGGACACAGAGATAAACCACTCCCTTTTTTTAAAGATTTTACTTATTTATTTGAGAGAGAGAGAGACAGAGAGCACGGGCAGGGGGAGGGGCAGAGGGAGAAGCAAGCTCTCCGCTGAGTATGGAGCCGGAGGGGGTGGTGGTGAGGTGTCTCTCAAACCCTAGGATCATGACTTGAGCCAAAGGCAGACTTAACCATCTAAGCCACCCAGGTGCCCCTAGGGGAATCTTGATGCGGTTGTTGAGAGAATTGTCAGCAAACGTCCTTCCATTCTCAGCCCCTTCAGGGTTTGCCACAGCTGCAGAGAAGCCTCTCAACCACATCGTATCCATATCCTTCCTAGGCTGGCTCGCATCTGGTAGCTGATGGAGGTAGGGCTATAAAGGCTTAGCCAATGAACGACAGCTCTGTTGGGTCATTCAGCTCTAGAGCTCCTTGTGAAATGGACGAGGTGTTGATGGGCCTGCACCTCAGCTTGTCTTCTTCCTTTGCCCAGTCCTACTTCCTTCCCTTCCTGTCCACAGGTGTCAACCACAAGGACCCTTCCTGACAAACATTTTGCACATTCAACACCGTTTCAGTCTTCTTCCCAAAGAACCCAGTCTGCCATCAACATGCCTACCTTTAAAGAAAATAAGAGAAGTGAGTGAGTGTGTGTGTGTGGGGGGTGGTGGTGGTAAGTGTACACACATATGCTCCCAGTGGGTCTCTGTGTTGGTTGTCTCCCCACTTTCCTCCTTTGGTGACCCATTTGCTCGTAAATATGCCATTATTACTAATTAGCTGCAGCCAACCTCTGCTCCTATGGGCCTTGGAGACCGTCTACCTTCTTCTAGCAGACATGTCAAATGTGCAAGCATAACTTTCAGAGTGTGACCTAGTTTCTTTGCTTAAAGTCACTGGGAATAAGAAGGACCATTCAGAGGTTGAGAGGCTGGGCCATTTTAATTTTTGCTTTTTATTTATTTTTAAGATTCTTCAGTATATTAAAAAAATGAAAAAATGCCAAGAGAGTACCACAAATTTTGTGGTGGATTTTGAATGTTTACATTTAACAGATTGATTCCTTTAGCCCAAAATACAGTGCAATGGAATTACTTCCACATTGCCCAAAATAATTATAGGATTTATCATAGAATATGAATTCCTGGCACTACAGGTAATATTGTCTTGTAAAATTTTTGTTTTTGTTTTTGTTTTCTTCAATCCATGGGTCACATCCCCATTTGTGGGTCATGAAATCAATTAGTCTGTGAAGAACAGGGCAACCAAAGTGTAAAAAGCTGATTCACGCTCTCTCCCTTCAGCCAGGGTGAATTAACTGAAAATTTTTATGTGGGATTTGTGATTACCTCTTCTAGCCAACACAGGCTCAGTAATTTATCCTGACTTTCTCCACTTTTCCCATCCCTTCCCCTTCATCAACATCTGTCCTCGGTGTAACCAACAGTTTAAGAAACTTTCAGTTGCACACAATGGAACAAAAATACACACTATATTGCATGTGATAATGGTAAAAGTGCTTTTTTTTTTTTTGCTCTGTTTTTTTAGTAGTTTCCATGCCAAGCATGGAGCCTTAACGCAGGGCTTGAACTCATGACCCTGAGATCAAGAACTGAGGTGATATCAAGAGTCAGACACTTAACCAACTGAGCCACTCAGGCACCCCAATGGTAAAAGTATTTTTTGTGCTGGGTTGTGATGTAAAATAGATTTCTTACTGAGATGTGTATTAAAACATTTGAGAACTAGTACCTTAGTGTACATATCTGGGTTGAATGACGATGTCTCCTTTTAATATCATCAGTGTCTCTATGATGGAATATTATTTACATTCTTTTTGAGATAACGTTAAATGTCGAAATTTGAGTCATCTTGATAAAGGAAGTCTTGGGGCAAATGAATCTTCTAGTCCTCTTCCAAAAGGGGCTTCTTTGCTCCTATTGTCTCCTCTTCTTACCCCTTCTTAAAGACAGAAGGTTAGACATTATGTGTTTTCAGGAAATAGTCTCAACCTCATTGTTGTGGCTTTACAAAAACCGAGGAGAAGCAAAAGGAAAGGGTCTTTTATTTATTTTTTATTTTTTTGATGTATTTATTTGAGAGAGAAAGTGCAGAGAGCACACAAGTTGGTGGAGGGGCAGAGGAGGGAGAAAGAGAGGCAGGCTCTCCACTGAGCAGGAAGCCTGACATAGGGCTCAATCCCAGGACCCCAGGATCGTAACCTGAGCCCAAGGCAGATGCTTAACCAACTGAGCCACCCAGGAGCCCTGGAAAGGATCTTCTGTGGCAATTTTTTCCTCAGACACATAACTCCAGCAGAGTTGCAAAAGGTAACTCAATGAGAATGATGGTTCAGTCCAGCAGACATTTCTGGTGTACCTACTACGTGTTCCTTACAACAACCCACATACTATGTGTTCCTTACAACAACCCTGGTAGATAGCCTGCCATTCTTCCTGTTTTATAGTCAGAAAACTGAGGTTCAGAGAAGTAGCAAAACCACATAGATATTAAATGCCATAAATAGATTTTCTGATTTGTATTCCAGTAACTGCTTATTCAACAATAATTTGTCAAGGATGCACCATGTTCTAGAATATATGTGTTATACCTGGAGGGTATGAAACTCAGACATGGTGTCTGCCTTCAAGGAGCTTGAATCACTCTGGTGCTAGAAATACATTTAAGACTCGATCAAAGTAAAGTTAGAGAATACAGCCGTAACAGCTACCACTGACAGAGCACTAATTCTGGGGCAGGTGTGAGATCCACACAGTGCTGTGAAGACCCTGAGGAGAACAGTTGTTTCAGGGTAGGGATCAGGTAAGCTTTTGCGTCCCTGGGAAAGGATATCCAGTAGCCAGAGGGGAGAGCAAGACCCCTCAGAACAGCGGGAATTGTGTGTACAGAGGAACTGGCTGGGTGAGAGAGAGCCTTCTGTTATCAGGAGGCAAGTAAGACTTGGGCTGTGCGGTAGGGCAAGGAGATCAGGAATGTTCCAGAATTTCCACTTGGACAGCAAGGTGGGAAGTGGGATAGAGGTAATTACTGAATTTTAGAAGTTTGCTCGATTCAGTATTGTGATCCTAACATGGATATTCACTGTCTAGAAGAATCAGCACTTTTGAAACTGTTAAGTTTATGTTTGCCATAAATAACTAAGTTGTGGGAAAAGCCGGTTAAAATCAGGGGTTTTCGTTGTTATTGTTGTTGCAGAACTTATTTGGAAAAGAAGAATGTATCTTGGTACATTTGAATATGCAAACTTTTCAATGCATGGCTCTTGTCTCTTGATTTAAAATCTGTATCTAAAAGATTAATGAAATAAGAGAACTCAGTTTTATATATGTTTATGTTTATATAGACTTGAGAAAACCAATGCGGTAGGTGGATAATGGACAGGGAATTACCAGAAGACACAGTCTTGTTGAATGAAAACAAGATCCGGTTAAAAATAAAATTTGAATTCAATGATGTTTGAATAGCCCTGTGATTACTTTGTTATTTGAGTGATTATTTGGATGGATTTACAAAGGATAAGACATCATCATTTAAAAATAAACTTTTATTTTATTTTTTAAAAGATTTTATTTTTAAGCAATCTCTACACCCAATGTGGGGTTTGAACTTACAACCCTGAGATCAAGAGTTACGTGCTCCACCAACTGAGCCAGCCCAGCTAAGCACCCCTAATAATAAACTTCTAAAAGTATGAAAGCATAAGTCTGTAGGAGTCAAAGCATGTATTAAATGGAAAAAAAATTTATATATTTTAGAGAGAAAGGGATAGAGAGCATGCAGGGGGAGGGACAGAGGGAGAGGGGGAGAATGACAAGCAGACACTCCACTGAGTGCAGAGCCCCAGGTGCTGGGGGGACCCTGAGATCCTGACCCCAGCCAAAACCAAGAGCTGGATGCTCAACCAGCTGTGCCACCCAGGTGCCCCAGAAAACATTTTTAATGACTGACTAATACCCTTTTTTAAACTGGTGAAAATAGAGTATGCTGTGTCAAGATCAATATCAGTGTTAATTATATTTTATTATATTATTTCAATATTGGTCATCCAATATTCAAGGTGGAAAAAGGTGGTTTTTTTGGTTTACAAAAATAATCAAGATATAATGTTAGTATATGGCATCAGCGAGCCCTTGTCATTCTCTGGTTTACTGTTTTGTTCTCTAAGTTTTGTTCTGTAGTTCTGTCTCTAGTAGTTACAAGTTCTGATCTTTGGTGATAATGCTTGATTTCTTAGAGACATCTTGGGGCGATCAACATTTGCCAGAATGTGCTTTCTAATTCTCCCTAGATTTGCAAACATAATAACCAAGATTGGGTGTTCAGGTTAGATAACCCGTTCTTTTGGAGCCCTCTCCTCTAACCTAGCTCTAATTTGAAGGGATGAGAAGAGGTTTGTTTTGAGGATAGTAATAATGGCCAGCATACTGGATTCCACTTAACTGGATTTCAGTCGCTGTTAAGAGCTCAAAGTGCTTCTGTTCCTTTAATTCACAGTACAACTCTATGAGATTGTTAGTGTTTTACTTTTGAGAAAGCTGAGGGGCATTCATTCATTTAACAAGTGCACATTAAACACACACTATGTGCCAGGCACAGATCTAGGTTTGGGTCCACAGCAAAGAGTAAAATAGATAAAAAATTCCCACCCTCTTAGAGTTTACATTTGCTGTAGCTTCCAAAGAGGTTTTGAGAACTTGGGAACATCAATCTGTAGTGCCTTTTGAACTTTAAGCCAAAACGTCACAGAATCTATATTGTTCAGCAAGTATTTCTGAGTGTCTACTGTGCTGTGTGTAGTTCAATGGAAATAGCACAAGACCGACAGTCAGACATCCTCGTGGTTGTGTCTTTGACATTAGTTAGGGGCAAGTGCCCAAACTTCTCTGACCTTATGGGTTCTAGATGAGATGTCACTGAGTTACTCTAATTTAATGGTTCTATGTGTCTAAAATTCTTTAGATACAGTGTATAAAAATGTATATACTCAGGAAGCATATGCCAGACGCTGACTTGGGGAATATAAGCCTTCTATAGGATTATGCAATTTCAAAGCTCATTATTATGACTCTGAGCAGATTGGGAAGATGCTATTATTTCAGTTTTACGTTTGTAAAAACTGAGGCCAAGTGGCTTGCCCCAGGACACGAAACTAACGAACATTGGGACAAAGATTCAAATTCCTCTCTTCTCACAAATGCTGGCCCAGCTCTGCCCCCTATTTGGAAGATAAGATTGAGCTTGTCTTGGAAAGAATTATTAATCTTTTACTATATTCAAGACACTATGAACAAAGACAAATGGAATATGGACTCTACTTTCTAGCACCTGTAGCTCAGCAGAGGGGAAAACAGTTACACATAAAACTCCTAAAAAGGAATAAAATGGTAAGAGTTTTAAGGAAGATTAAATGGGAATTGGTTGGTGGGATAAATTATTTTAAGTGGGCATAAAAGAGAAAATTACATAGAAAAACACCATTTAAGTTCATCATATATGGACGTATGGAGTAAAGGGAAAATATTCTAAGTGAAAGTGATAGCATAAGGTAAATTATCGAAATAGGAAAGGATTAAGGAACACCCCAGAATTCAGTTTAGCTGGAGCATAAGCTGCGTAAAGGCAGCAGCAGAGAGGCTGGTGAGATGGGCTTGAGGCCAGTGGTGGAGGTCCCCCAGGACTTTGGACTTTGCTTTGTAAGCTCTTGGGAGCCAAAAGACATTTCTGAGTAAGGGAGTGTATGATCAGAGTTATGCTTCAGGAAATCCAACCCATCAACAGTATATAAAATAGATTGGATTGTGGAATAAAAAGGCAGAATATTATGCAGGCTGCATGTCGCCAGGAATAAGAAAGATGGATCTGTACAGGCTAGAATATTGAAGGATATCCTGGAGCAGGGATAACTTGGTCTGGGCTTAGAAAAATGGTTAGATTTGCTCAAGAGAGGTCTTGGTGGGTAAGGATGAGGATACGTGAGATTATAGCATTCATTCTCATGAGGATTCTGGTCATTTTAGGAATCGAGAGATATATGCCCTTTGAACAGCAAAGTAAATAAACAGAAGTGCCCCCAGAGTGAATCTGAGGGTTCAGAAAGTTCTGGAATCAACCCGGATGCAGAGTTAGGGGCCAGATCTGCCTCCTGGGCTGCACGACCTAATCCTAGGGCAAGTTTAGTCCACGAGGAATGACTACCAAACACCCTGGGGGCCACAAAACTGTAATGCAGCTCTTAAGGAGAGCACCAGGCTTTATGGTATTCTCAGTAGCATCAAAACTCAATCAGCCTTAGATTTGCAGAGGATGGATGGACAAAATTAGACCAGGTGGCTGGACAAAGCACAGAAGCTCAGCCTGAAGCAATGTAGCTCTGCTGTAAACAGCTGGGAAAACAGCAGCAACTGACAGCCCCTACTGGCAAGCTGCTGCTAGCGACAGGCATGCTCCGTACTGGGGGAAGTGACGGGAAATCTGCAAGGCTGAGCACTGGGCATCAGGCCTTCCAGGTCAAACCTGAGACACACATTAGGAGGCAGGCCTCTTTCTGCTGGTTGACTTAACGTATTTCACTTGCCCAGGAAGGAAAAATGCCAGCAGATTACCCTTCTTGCTTCAAAGGGAGATCAGGAACCTCCTTGTGAGCTTCTTGGGTCTTATATGCCATCCTTGTCTACACCGCAAGCCTTCTGCAATTGACAGACTTTGGTTTGTCAGTGTGTTTGTGTTTAAGAAATTGTCAAGATGTTGTCCAAGAATGGGGCGCCTGGGTGGCTCAGTCGGTTAGGCGTCTGCCTTTGGCTCAAGTCATGATCCCAGGGTCCTGGGATCGAGCCCTG
>NW_027397069.1:24117060-24237260 GCF_003265705.2 Callorhinus ursinus | reverse complement strand
TCGTTTATCTTTGTTGAGGTGTCTGCTCAAATCTTTTGCCCATTTTTAAAAATTGGAAGCTCATCCTCTTTTGAGTTGTAGAGGTTCCATGTATGTTTTAGATACAAGTCTTGATCAGACCTATACTTCACAAATATTTTTTCCCAGTTTGTGGCTTCTCTTTTTATTTTCTTAACAGTATCTTTTAAGAGCAAAAGCTTTTAATTTCGATGAAGTTTTTGCTTTCTCTTTACCTCATCTCTCTGATTCTTTCCAATGCAGGAGTAAGGCAGATTCCTCCGGCTCACCGTGGCTGATGTTTGGGCAGGGTCACGTTGGGGTAAAATTGCTCCCGAGTTTAGTTCAGGCATCCCCCTTTCTATATTTTTGTGATTCCGTGGTTTTTGTGGCAAAGAGTAGAGGAATAGAGTGAGGACAGGGTAAGGTGGAGGTTTTATGGGAACTATCATGAGATCTTCAGTTCACCCAAGAATGCTACTGAACCCATTCCAAAGGATTTTGAGGGATTTTCTCTTCCATTCATTAAAAGCAGATTCTTTCTTTTTTATTTTTTAAATCAGAAGGGAAGATGAACCATGAGAGACTATGGACTCTGAGAAACAGAAAGTTTTAGAGGGGAAGGGGGTGGGCAGATGGGTTAGCTGGGTGATGGGTATTAAGAAGGGCACGTACTGCATGGAGCACTAGGTGTTATATGCAAACAATGAATCATGGAACACTACATCAGAAACTAATGATGTAATGTATGGTGACTAACATAATAAAATAAAATTTAAAAAATTAAAAAATCCATTAAAAAAAAAAGCAGATTCCTTGACAGCTATCTTCTTGGACTCCCTTGCATCCCTTGCAAAATGTGACTTATGTAGGAAGGGAAGATTTGTCTGAACCTGGTGACTTGTGATGGTAGATTTCCTTGAAGACCACCTCAAGTGACTTCAAAATATCGACTACTCCTGATATATTTCAGTCATCCTCCAAACACTTCAGAGGCAACAAGGTAACTTTTTGTCTAATAAATTTATTTACTTGGAGAGGATTGAAAGCCAAGGTTAAGAATAGCTAGTCTTAATTTCCAGAAAGTTACCTGGAATATTCTTTAAAAACTGTACTTCATGATCCTCTAAAAACTGTTTCTAAAAATGTGTTCCTCTAGTAGAACCATCTAAGTAAAAGCAGATCACTGTTTCCAACCCCACACTTAATGAATCAGAATTTCTATTTTGTGGGTCTCCATGTGATTCTTAGGTACACCCAAATTTTAGAAACTGGGGAGAAATGTCTTTACTTGTGCGTTTGGTCAGTTATATGATATGAATGCTGGCCTTTGGGCTGGAGAGAAAGAGTCATAGGAAGGGGGAATTTATAACCAGTGTCATGCCTTTTATAATCAAAATTATGTGCTTCTAGAGAAAGTGTAGGAAAGCAGGATGAGAGTCCCATACCCACCTCTGGACGAGAAGGAGTTAACTTGCAGGATGTTAACTAGCATGGCTGGATTATTACCTGCTCTAGGCAGGAATGCACCTAAGTCTACTGGCTGCAGGCAACAGAGTCCTTAAGAGGTGTGGGGCAGAGGCATCTGTGGTTGGGAGGCGTTATTTACTGCCTATTCTGTGGGGCTGAGAAAAATGGATGTCATTTTATTGAAGTCCGAAGGAGTGAAGGAGAATGGCAAAAGTCATTTCCTAGAGGTTTGGCATTTGGTTGCTGAGGTATAATACATGTCAAAGAATGGCTTTTTTTTTCCCCCTAACAAGGTACAAACCTTCTTGTAATGCTAAAAAGGAAATGGCGTTTAGCACAAAATACAAAAAACTGCAGACAAGAGAGACATCCCATTTTTCCACCACGTGAGACCTTTTAAACCAAATAATAGAGGTTTTCAGCCATATTGGATATACACTGTACTTTCCCACCTCCTCATGACTGTCTATTTTCTCCTAACATTTATCAACATTCTATCCATCTTCCAAAGATAGTCTTAAATGCCAAGTACCCCCTAACTGTACTTCCGTCCCCCATCCCCATCCTCCACATCTTGCTGCTGTATGCTTTCAACTCTACCTCTGCAAACTCATTGCCTTGCCCAGATTAAGTCTCCTCACTGTCCTCACAGAGCCAGACACAGGATCTATTCCACCGTACTTGTCATATTTTCCCCATTGTCTAAAACATCTTTCCCCTTTCTGCCCTTTTAATACCACCCAATTTTAAGACCAGAATAAATCCCACATATTTCTCAAGTTCTTGCCTGACCTTGGAAGACTACCATTATTTCTGCCTCCTCTGCTACTCTAAGGATCTTTACCTCTTCTTTGGTATTTTTTCATGATTTGTATGATTTATTATCTTTTCATGAGTTTTATCTTTCCGACCAAATCGTAAGTTTCTTGTAGGCTGTATGTCTTTGGCTTCTTCACGTTCCTCCATAAGGTTGTCATAGAAATCTGGCAATTGTAATGTTTCCTGGTGGAATTCAATATTCAAAGGGGAGATTCTAGAGGCTAGAGTAACACACACACAGTTATATTCTAATCTGTGGTTTAGAACATATCTGAGTCATGCCTGTCCTTCTCATATCTCACCAGATGGTGAGCAGCTAGATGGCAAGGAGTCTCATGTATATCTCTGAATTCCTAGTTGACAGTAAATTCATGTTTGTTGAATTGATGATTAGGAAGAACTTTCTTGTAACACCAAAACACAGGATATACTCTACTCCCTCTCAGCATCCTTTCTTTTCTTCCTTCCTTTCTTCTTCTTCTTTTTTTTTTTTTTGATGTGCTTTTAAAACTGTAATATCAATGAACAGAACTGCTTAGGATTCGATATAATACCTCACATATACCCTACTGTTTCATACCTCTGGGTCTTTACTCATACGGTGAGTGCCCTCTGGAATGCTCTTTCTATCTTTCTTTATTTGGCTAGCTTTGAATTGTTCTTCAAGTCCCAGCTCAGAGTCTCTTCTAGGAAATCTCATTAGAACCCTCAGGAGTTATGTTGTCTTTCCTTTGTATTTCCAGAACACCATGTACACACTTCTATTTTTACCCTATCACATATTGTGGAAATATTCTGTTCGTGTGGCTGTCTCCCTGGTTAAACTATACTGCTCCAGGTCACAGCTGTGTCATGTTTTGACACAGGTTATTTCTCAACCTGTTACCCATCCCCCACCCCTTGTGCAGAGTCTGGTATAAAATCATAGAAATTCCATAAATATTTGTTGAACCGTTGGCCAGTAATTCTCCACTGGGAGGAGAGTGATTTTACCCTTCAGAGTTTGGCAGTGCCTGAAGATATTTTTGATTGTCACAACTGGGGGGAGGGGGTGTCACTACTGGCATCTAGTAGGTAGAGGTTGGGGATGCTGATAAACATCTTACAGCACACAGTACAGACTATTGACTCCCCCACCCTGCCCTTCCCCAACCCCAGGAATTATCCAGTTCAGAATGTCAATAGTGCTGAAGCTGAGAAATCCTGATGTTCACATTGTGATAGGAAAAAGTGTTGTTCACTAAAAACAACGCTTTGGAAATTTTAGAGGCTGTGCTGTCATCTCTATATTATTTGGTTTTCAGGAAGATTTTTAGATTTGCATTCACAGATGGGAATGAACTTAGGAGAACAGCAACTTGTGATATGCTAGTGAAATGGCTTGGTTTCTAAGGGTGATAAAATGTTGGAAATTAGAAGTTAAAAGCTTTTGTTCATGCAGGGTTCTGTGGGTTTACTAAAAAACTGTGCAACTATTTGAATTAGTTTCAGGTGAATTTTAAAAGATCAAACCTTTGTGTGTGAAAAATCAATCCCACAGGGATTCAGAATAGCTTCTCCTGGTCATTTATGAACTGAACTGGGGAACTTTTTTAATTTTATGTACTACATGTAGCCATACTCCCACATAAAACTGCAGGGGGAACTGTACTTACGCAGGAGAGACTCTGGTATGTAACTGCACGCAAACATGGCTTTCAAATGACTTCAACTCACCTACTTAGACCAAAGAGGCTGTCAGTTAATTTAACAAACTATCCCTGTTCCCTGATCTTTGGGCCATAAAAATTGTTCATCTGCTCAGTCACAGGCCATTTAATTTTGGATGCATCGTTGCCAGTTGGTTACAGTAATTAGCATTCCCTATATTGTGGCAGCTTCCCTGAAGCTATGCTAAGTAGGGTTGCACTTTTGTGTGGAAACATAAGCTGGGTTGTGCAAATGAGCCTGGCCACCCATCTTAGAGACAGAAGCCCTAACTACCATCTTCTTGGCTCGGGGTGCCTTCCAGGCCCACCTGCAGATCTTATTTACTGATTATTAATGACAAGAACTGTAGGCAGCTGTGAAAGGCACAGCATGGCAACTCAAAGCTGCAACTCAAAACTATCCTCCGTGGGACTGTAATTTTCTTGAATGACACCTGACTTCATTTTAATTTCTTTCTTTGCTCCAAATGCACTTGTGCTGGAGAAATGCAATAGAAATTCAATGAGCTCCATGTTTAATAGGCAGACTTGCAACATTTGTTGGTGCATCTGTTAGTTTCCTGGCAGAAGTGCAGCATTTGGAAAGGAAATATACATTTGTGTTTGTTCCAGAGTTGGCACACAACCTGTAAGGAGATGATTCAGCAGGGCCCCTGGTGAGATACCAAAGAACAAGGTTACCTAGTGGTTCACTAGTTGCCAGTCTGTGGAGATCACGTATTATATGGGCTTAAAAATCAAATTTGACTGAATAAATGTTAATTTTCAAATCACGTCAATGTTCACGCTTAGGAGATCAGATTTTTATTCCAATTTAGAGGGATGCGGTATTCTATGTATAACTGAAAATGAATTGGCTTCATTAGGAATGAAAACGGGATAGAGTTATTTCAAATGCACACATCTGCATTTTAGTTTGTACATCTGCAGAGTTTCAGTTTCCTGGGAAACCACCATGCAAGAGTTTGTAAGAAGGTTCACCCACTGCACGTTGCTTTATATCCAGAGTGATTTTATTTCTTTTTCTAATATGCTAGAAAGTAATATTTCATCAGTGGAATTCATTTTCGCATGTTTAATTTTCAGATTAATAGGATGAACACCTTGAATGTAATTAAAAATAGGTTATGTTGTTTTCTTCCATTGACTGATGCTAATGCAAATATGGGGCTTTAGCTCACATTTGTTGCCTTCTTGTTTTTTACTGCAAGGCTGAATTGTTCAAACGAATAAAGGCATCTGAAGTTGAAATTTTGGGGGGTAAGGAACTTATAAATTTTATGATGGATTGGCCATTTTGCTGTCTTCTTTAATCACCACATTCTCTAAGCACAGTGAACTCTGCTAATTAAAAAATGATCTACGTAGTTTGGGTACAGTTAATCTTTATTTGCATAAGTTCTGAGGAAAAATCAAGTAAATATTACAAGTAGAGGAAAGAGCTACTTTCAGCATTTGGCAACTGTGCATGTGGCGGAAACAGTGACGAGGCCTGACAAGATGAAGACAAGGAATGTGCTCGTTAGTGTCGCTGTTTCTCGCTTTTAAAACAGGAGTCCACAAAGGATCATTTTCATAAATGCCAACGCAAGCTTCAGAACCCAATAAGAACAACGGATGTTTGGGGAAAAAACCGAGCCCACGTCCAGTAATTTCTCATTTTGTTACTAACAAAACAAAACAAAACAAAAAACAAGCCCACGGAATGCTCAACAGAATAGCCACAGCAGGGGAAGCAAGGAGCAAAAGGGATTCAGGACCCTGTTTCGGAAATTCCTTTAGCCCACATCACAAGAGCTACAGTAGGAGGAAAAAGTGGGACAAGTTCTCATTGTCCATGATATATTTCTGTTAGAGCAGGTAGCTTTTAAAACCATCGCAGGATGGAAAAGCTAAGGTCTGCTTCTACTCCTATTCATTTTTTAAGGTAACAAAAATAGTCTTGCTTTTGATAGGGGAGGAGGAAAGAATGTAAATACTTGTCTGAGAGTATTGTGGTGAATGGCCTTTGGAAAGCTTTATTGACAAGAGCAACCTCAATTATAAATGAAGGGAAAGGCAAAGTGTTTGTAAAGGCAGTCTTTTTATTGGGGTCTCCTAGCAGGTTATTCTGGTCAATGTCCAGGATGAATCAAGAAAGGGAAGAATTCAGAGCCACTAAAATTCTGTGCTCCATTTTACCTCCTCAGTGGCTGTGGGAGGGTGGGGAGACTTTCTTGAGGGTGAGCAATTTCTTAGGTGGTTGCAAGGAACTTTTACTTTGGTCAAGAAGACTTTTTCCTAGGGGCCCCATGGATACAGGATAAAACAAAGCCCTAAGTTTTTGAACTTCACAAAGTTATTTCTTGTATGGAACAAATACAACTATTTTGCTCAGTCCCATTTGTCAGTTCATACCTCCTCATGGTATGTCAGCAAATTATAAAAAGTGGTGAGAAAACAGAACGATGGTAATAGGCATCAAATCATATAACTTAAAAACTGAAAGGAAACTTGAACATCATCAAAGCATAGAAAATAAATTAATAAGAAAGTGAGTCTCCACCTTAGGAGTATCCTCCCAGAAAAAAAAACATGATTTTTGCTCCATTGTGGCTTGTGTTTAAAGCAGTGGCCAGGCTTCTTCTTAAGTCTCTGTATGCTGTTTGTTCTGCATTGTTATTGACTGACTGCAGGAATATAAAGGGACAATTGTAAGATCGTTGAGGCCTGGGGTTCCAAAGCTCTCTGAAGGGAACATCCTCTCACTGCAGTTCAGAGGTGGTGTTAGGAGTTAGTTGGACAGTTAGGTAGTCAGGGTCAGGGTCCCCAACAAGAAAACAGGGAGTCAGGACAGCTAAAATAAAACAGTACTGACATCCTGTTGTGTAGCTTAGACAGGACTGCACTGACATTCTGCTTTGTAGCCTTTGCAGAAATGACTTCTGCGCGAGGTCCTAAAATAAAACAATCACAAAGCATTTGTCACCATCACGGGCAAAGGGCAGTTAGGACATAAGCCCCCAGACGTCAGCCAAAAAAGACCATCAGCATGTGGACATTAACCTAATAGATAGATAGAATACGTGACCAAAGCCCTGATTGGCATGACTCAGCACAACCTGACTGCTTAAGAAACTTCTGCGAAAGAGCTCATAAAACTCCCTAGACTTAGAAACTCCGGGGGCAACCCACTCAGGTCCCCTCCCTCTCCAGGAGCTTAGTACTTATGCTCAATAAATTTTGCGTTGCTGCCTACCACTCTTCGTCTGGTCTACCTCTTCATTCTTCCAAGTGGCTTGACCAAGAACTGCGGGCGCTCAAGGCAGAGAAATCCTGCAACAGTGGGCGTGAACCTGGCCCAACTTTCCATGTGGATGATATTCAATCCTGGAAGTTATCTTTGGGAAGCCAAATCAATTCTCTAGTAATTGTAGATACTCATGTCTAGTACTAAGTAGATTTGGAGTGGAGGTGGGGAGATGTTTATCATTAAGGAATGCATTTGTACTCTGATGGTGACACTTTGGTTTATGGAAACTTAAGGGGGTATTCAGCCAAAAAAAAAAAGTCATCTGAGACAGTTTTAATGTGCTGATTGCATTAAAATGTAGCCTAGATTTGTTTTAATCAGGTATGGCGAGGCCAACAGATTGGGAGACAGCTACCATCGAGGAAGAAGCATTTACTCACAGTTCCCCAGAAACAGGAGGCGTGGCACATAGGGCCACATGGGGAAGTACACCAGGCCCTGTAGGTCAGGAGGCAGAAGGGGCAAAGGGAAAGCATGGCTGCAAGCCTTTATTGGGTTTCTGCAGGAAAAGCAAGGCAGGGCAGGGTAAACAGTTTAAGATCAAATAGTTTAAATAATTTCAGTGAGCTCTGGCCTATGGGGGTGGCTTCTAATTGCCTGATACCTGGCCCTGAGGTGATTTAGGGCAAGCGAAATACTGGCTTGGTGTTTGAAAGTTCGTTTAGAGGTGATTGGCGTTATGGGTTTTGGATCCTGTGGTTTGCGTGTCAAAAGCAAATTCCCAGGCCAATCGTATGCTATCTCTAGGAATCAGCTAACCCTGAGAGGAGCAGTCCCTCGTCTGGGCCCCCAAGATGCTAAAGAATCATAAAATATAGAAAATAAAAAACATGATTAACGCACTGGCCCTACTTCAATCCTAAAGCCCTGTCCTGGAGGACTGACCGGCAGTCAAAGATGAAATCTTAAAATTGACCAGATCCTGATCTTGCTCTCTGGAAAAGAAAGTGGGACCTTGACAACAGATGGCAGTTTGTTTTGAATGTTTGGCCAAATAATTCTCAAGGAAGTGTAAGAATCATCGTAATCACTATTTATTGATTCATTACTCTGTGCCAGGTACTATGTTATGCCCTTGGCATATATTATTTATTTCATTTTTGACAAAGTAGGTACTGTCACGACCACTGTAATATGAATGTACTAAAAACTTAAGAGAAGTTTAACAACTTGCCTCTTGTTACGTCCTCAGTAGATAGCAGAGCAGGGAACCTTACCCAGCTCTGATTACCAGAGCTCAAGATGTGTGCCCTTACCCTCTACACTCAGGCGCTGAGATTTCACAGAGCAGTGAAAAGGAAACAGTAACAAACATGAAGAAACTGACTTGCCAGCATTTTAGTTTTGCAAAGTAAGACCATGTAATAAGGGGGGGGGGGAGATGTCACTATACTACTCCAACAAAAGAAAAAATATTTGAAACACCAGAAATAAGAAAGATGTAATCTCAGAACACAAAGGAACTGTTTCCATGGAAATAAATGCAGTTTTATGAAAACTCACTGTCATGCCCTCATTTTTCTGCTGTCACTGTGGCTGGTGCTGATGGGCACGGGTCTCGGATTGGTGTGGGTCAGCACAGTAGTCCTGACCAGTGACAAAGGCCTTCGCACCCGTTGGCACTGTGCAGGATCTGGTGTAAGGCCCTACAGGGGAGCATCCCCCAATGTTGTGAAGAGAGGCATGAGGGTAGAGTGGCCTGTGAGAGCTAGACAGCTCTTTCTAAAAACACCATTTTCAGAAAAGCAGAGCAGAGTCTTGACAAAGGATGGAAGGGATATAAGGCAAATACAAAGAGAAAGGGATGCATTCAGGATCTTATTTGAGTGAAAAGCAACAGGACAAATGGCTTATGCATGAGATAAAATTTAGCAAAGCTGATGAGGACAAAGGTGAAGGATTATTGAATAAGGGCATGAGAACTTTGTACAAAGATGACTGGTGCCCAAATGTCCTAAATCCTCATTAAGGACAAAAAAGGGACATTGCTAAAATAGCAACTGGAAGGTAATAAATCAGATATAAAGAGCACATGATGACTGTAAGGTTCCTGAAATATTGGAATTAAAAGTACGAAGTCCTGTTCTAACCCCTTAGCCTCATTAATTCTTAGCTGTTGATCTATATGAACGATGAAATTCATTCTTTTGGTCCTCTCATTTCTATTTACAGCTGAAATGAAGTCTAGGACAGGTCTTTCTTTCCCACTTGCCACTTTGCATTTTTTTCACTCTGATAAGATAGTTTTACATTTCTTTTTAGAGCTATTGTTGGAGGAGGTCATCAAGAGGACATGACCACAGGTTGACCCAGAGCTGGCCGGGGCAATGGGAGTCTCGTCATCCCCACCCTTAGAGCGTATGCCCCACCCACCATTTCCACCCTAGGAGCTGTTCTGGGGACAGCCTTGAGAGAGTAAGGTGTTGCTGAGACTTTCCGGACTGTTTACGTGACTGACCCTATTTAGGCTTCTATGTGAACTTTTAAGATTCTGGCAGGCAGGTGTGGAGATCATCTTGCCGCCGTCCAAGACAAGCGTTGCAAGTAAGTCCTCTTGCTTATGTAAGCTGCCACCCACCAGTCTAGAATGGTCTGCTTCTTTTTTCAGTCTCTCCTTGCCCTCTGTGTATGGTGGCCAATTTGCAAACCAAAAGCTATCCACAAGATTGAAATAAGGAATTCCTTTTTCAAAGTTTGGAAAGACAAATAAGGTAGATTGAAGAGAGAGGTGTCCTACCTAGGTCTCACTTTGGCCTTTAGAAAGGACAGCAATGCTATGTCTATATACACATAGACTAACATGACCTATGACTGTGATATTATGTCCAGGAATATGTAACTTGGCAATCCAGGAAGCAGCTTGGGGGTGGGAAGGAGTATGAGCTTTGCAATAAGGGCCCAGCAAAGTCAAACACGGTATGTAATAGTCTGGCACTCAGGAGACCTGAGTTCTTGTTTTTGCTTTTTCTCGATCAGTTTTAGGAATGTTACTTTCTCTCAGCACATTTAGGCCTTTGCACTTGTTACCCGCTAGCAAGCTGTGGTTATTATAAAGAAAATGACAGATATGTCTTGAGCTTCTTGGAAGAATAGTCTTAACACTAGCACCTTTTGGAGCATGATTTTACCAGGTCCCTTGTCTCTGTCCTCATGACCACCTGGCAAGGGAGGTATCATTTTCTGTATTTTGTAGATGATGAATCAGAGACCCTGAAAGGCTAGATGACTTGCCCACAGCCACACAGTAGGGGAATGAGACAAAACTCAAGACTGTCTAGTTCAAAGCATGTCTAGTATAACCCTCAAGGGCTTCTCCACCTGTAGTGTGTGTACGGACTGCCCGAGACCTTGTGAAATGCAGGCTCTGGCACAAAAAGTCTAGGTCATGGCCTGAAACTCTGCATTTCTAATGTACCCCCCCCAGTGTTGCCCGTGCTATTGGCCCCTGGACCACACTTAGAGCAGCAAGGTATTATACTACCTCGTTAACAAATACGGTAGAACTACCTCTTGTTAACAAATACTGTAGAAATCTTAATTTGCCTTCTTCCTTAGGGGAAAGTATTTTCAGTCTTTCACCATGAATGTGATGTTTGTTGTAGTTTTTTGTAAATGTTTCCTATCAAGTGGAAGAAGTTCCCTTTTATTCATAGTTTGCTGAGAGTTTTTAATCATGAAGAGATACTGAATTTTGGTGAATACATTTTCTGCATGAACTGATATAAGCACGTGGTTATTTTTTGAAGACTATAGTTACATTGATTTTTGAATATTGAGCTAGCCTTGAGTAATAATTTTTAAAAATATTTGTTTTGTGTTTAAATTCTGTAAGTTATGCTTATTGAAGGACATTCAGCAAATAGAAAAAGAAAAAAAGTAAATAAAAATCACCTCAAATTTCACCACCCAGAGATAATATGCTAATGTATTCGTGAACTTCCATACAGTTGTGAAGACATATTTATGTATTTATATTTTTACAGTTAAGAGTAAAACCACATACATATGCTATGTACATCTTCCTTTGTTTATGCGACATTTTATCTTGAGCATTTATTTTTTTTTGTTTTTTTTAAATATTTATTTATTTATTAGAGAGAGAGAAGGAGAGAGAGAGAGCATGTGTGGGAGCAGGGGGAGTGGCAGAGGGAGAGGAAGAGAGAGAATCTCAAGCAGGCTCCCTGCTGAGTATGGAGCCTGACTCAGGGCTCCATCTCACAACACTGAGATCATAGCCTGAACTGAAACCAAGAGTTGGACGCTTAACCAACTGAGCCACCCAGGTGCCCCTATCTCGAGCATCTAAAATTTTAAATATTGCAGGGATGCTTCTGTCTCAGTGACAATGCACTTCCTTTAATCTGGATTCTTTATTGACAATTAGGTTCTGTTCTGTTTATTTGTTGTTTGTTTTTAATCATTATAAATTTTTTGTTTTATCATTAAATATTATAAATATCTGTATCTATAAATCTTTGCTAATTCTTAACAAATTAAATTCATTTCTGGAAGCAAAATTTTAGGCTCCAATATCTTTAATATTCTTAATGCCAAATTACTTTTGAATAGCAGTGTACAAAACTGTTTTGTTCATTATCTTTTTTTTAATTAATAAACTATTTTTAGATTCACACCAAAACTGAACAGAAAGCACAGAATTTCCATATAGTACCCCTTATCCCCACACACATGTACAATCCCCTCCCCATCAACATACGACACCACAGGGGTATAGTTTTTAAAACGGTTGACCATATATTGACACATCGTTATCACACAAATTCCATTACATTAAGGTTTATTCTTAGTGTTGTATGTTCTATAGATGTTGACAAATGTTACGATCTCTTAAAATATTTTTTAGGGGCACCTAGGTGGCTCAGGAGGTTAAGCGTCTGCCTTCGGCTCAGGTCATGATCCCGGGGTCCTGGGATCCAGAGCCCTGTGTGGGGCTCTCTGATCAGTGGGGAGCCTGCTTGTCCCTCTCTCTGCCCTGCACCCCACCCAGCTCTCTTGCGTGCATGTTCTCTCTCAAATAAATACATAAAATCTTAAAAAATATCTTTTTATTAAATTAGCATTGCTGTTTTATATTTTAAAATTTAGATTTTTATTTCTATTTAGGAGATTCTTATATACTCAATTGCATTGTTTATGTTTGCTTACTTTGCCTATGCCATTAACATGCTCTTGTTTGTTATTCGTTGGTAAAAGCTTTTCATGTATAAAGGTTCGTAATACTTCTTTTGTCTTTATTTATGTTTCCTCCTAATTTGTCATTTTATTTTATAGTTTGCAGCATACAGAAATTTGAAATTTTTATTTAGTTAAATATATTAATTTACTGAAATATCCTAATAGTTTCAACAGTTTTTCTATTGATTTATAAAGATTCTTTTTTTTTAATTTAACATTTTTTATTTTGTTATGTTAATCACCATACAATACATCATCAGTTTTTGATGTAGTGTTCCAGGATTCATTGTTTGTGTATAACACCCAGCGCTCCATTCAGTACGTGCCCTCCTTAATACCCATCACCAGGCCAGCCCTCCCTCCACCCCACTCCCCTCTAGAACCCTCAGTTTGTTTCTCAGAGTCCATAGTCTCTCCTGGTTCATCTTCCCCTCCGATTTCCCTCCCTTCATTTTTCCCTTCCTACTATCTTCTTCTTTTTTTTTTTTTAACGTATAATGTATTATTTGTTTCAGAGGTACATGTCTGTGATTCATCAGTCTTAGACAATTCACAGCGCTTGCCATAGCACATACCCTCCCCAATGTCTATCACCCAGCCACCCCATCCCTCCCACCCCCCACCTTCTGATCATCTTATCTTCAAATAAGGACAGTATTCTCTTTCCTATTCCTTCCCTTTGCAATATGTATGCACATGTTATTTCTTATTCTTGTCTTTTTGCATTGGCTAAGATTTCCAGAACGCTATTAAAAATAGCAATGATAGTGGCCCCTGGACCACACTTAGAACAGCAAGGTATTATACTACCTCTTGTTAACAAATACGGTAGAAATCTTGTTTCTGTCTCTAATTATCAGGAGCCTAGTGTTTTACCATTTAGAATGATCTTTATCACAAGCTCCTAAAATAACTTTTAACACAGTGAGAATGCTTTCTATATCTAGGTTACAATGAGTTATTATCAGCAATGGCTGATTCCTGATTTCAATGGGAATACCGTAGATCTTTGACTCTGATACTCTCAGCACCTACACACCAGGATGGGGCCTTGAACCATAGTTTAGCTTCC
The DNA here is from genome assembly GCF_003265705.2 of Callorhinus ursinus. Classification (NCBI taxonomy): domain Eukaryota; kingdom Metazoa; phylum Chordata; class Mammalia; order Carnivora; family Otariidae; genus Callorhinus; species Callorhinus ursinus. The sequence goes on along the minus strand of NW_027397069.1, from coordinate 24,223,705 downwards.
TAAGCATGTCCTAGAATTCTTTCTGGGAGCAGCCATTAACTTGGCATCTGTGTGTGGTAATTTTCTACCCTTCCAGACCACAAAAAGCAGTGCAGACTTTAGCTCCAGACCACAAAAAGCAGTGCAGACTTTAGCTGCTGAGAGTTCCACATGCAACAGATACTCCAGAGAAAACTAAGCCCCTCAGTTATCAGATGTGTCTCCTATTTCCATCATTTGGCAGAACTCCTCAGGAACAAGGTCTCCTCTTTTTATTCTCTTCTCCTGGATTAGAAGTCCTTCAGAACAACAGTTCCTACCTTCTGCTTCTCAGCGCCCAAGAGCCACTCCTCTGCTCACCCTCAGACTGAGAACTGCTGGCTGCAAATTTTTAGGAATCCTGTGGCCAACCGACTGCTCTCTGATTCCTATCCACTTGGAATTGAAGTTTTGTAAGGGAATTAGAAAAACTGGAGGTGGAGAAGCGTGTAAGCCATTTGACCATCTCAAAAAGCATCCCTTGTACCTAGGGAGACAACTCCTCAGAATTCTGGAAATTACGGAATCTGCTTTACTGAGTGAGGGGTGGAGGGCGGAGGAGTGATTGGGGGTATCTTCCAGTCTTCTTTCAGATGAAGGGGTTTGCTCTCCTTCTTGAAAGGCGTTACAACAGAGTGGTTAAAAATAAAGATCTGGATCCTGAAAATCTGGACTTGACTCATGGCTCCAACACTTTTAACTCTTTGATCTATGTAAGTTACTTAACTTCTCTGTATCTCAATCTCTTCAGATATAAAATGTGGATAGTAAAGGTATCTCTCTTGTAGGATTCCTTTGAGAGTTTAGAGTATACATCTATCTGTATCTGTACCTACCAATAGGTAGGTATATAGATAAATAGCGTTTAAAACAAACGCATGGGGGCACCTCGGTGGCTCAGTTGGTTGAGAGTGCAGCTCTTGGTTTCAGCTCAGGTCATGATCTCAGCGTCGTGAGATCGAGCCCCACGTCGGGCTCACACTCAGTGGGGAGTCTGTTTGAGATTCTCTCTCTCTCCCTCTGCCCCTGCCCCCGATTGCTCTCTCTCTCTCTCTCTAAAATAAATAAATAAATATTTAAAACAAAAACAGATGCATGGCACATAGTAAGCCATCATTTTTGAGGGGAAGCGGGGTAGCCCTCTACTTATTGTCTTAACCCAACTCCTTTGACCTTTTAGTTAGGAGAAAAATCTCCCCAATTACTAGCATAAACTGCCACTTTTAGATCTTAGTAGTGGTGTGAATTTTTATGTTTTTAAAAGTACTTTATATATTTTCATAGATAGAAAATATTCTAGATATATTTTAGTGTTAAGGTAGGAGAAACTATCAAGAGTCTGATAGGCAGATGCCATTTAAAAACCTGCTTGCAGGGCACCTGGCTGGCTCAGTCGTTAAGTGTCTGCCTTCGGCTCAGGTCATGATCCCAGGGTCCTGGGATGGAGCCCCGCGTCGGGCTCCCTGCTCCGTGGGAAGCCTGCTTCTCCCTCTCCCACTCTCCCTGCTTGTGTTCCCTCTCTTGCTGTGTCTCTCTCTGTCAAATAAATAAAAACTTAAAAAAAAAAAACCTGTTTGCAATCTTGTAATGTGGGGATAAAGTAACGGGGGATAAAAAATAAAATGGGTTTAGTGATGTTATTGAATTTATTGTACATATAAGCACAACATGAGGAATTCGAAAGGTACTATCATAGACATACAACCACCTAACTAATACCTTTGAATGTGTGACTACTGTCAGCATTTTTTTAGATTCAGCCTAAAATTTTGGTGTGGTAGACCTTTAACATAAAACATCTGCTTGGCATAAAAAGAAATATTTTTGTATGTTAAGTTGGATGTAGAACATAATCATATTTGGCATCAGATGATACTCCAGTGCTAGATCTAGAGGCTGACAATTACAATCCAGTATCTTTTTCAACTACATGCAAATATAAATATATATCATTTACATACACCATTATACATTCGCCGGAATTGGTCACTACTGTGATTAATGGTAATGATTCTAGTTATTGATAAAGAGGATTTATTATCTCATTGCCTGCATTACCAATTTGGTAATGTAAGTACCTTGCTACTTAAAGCTTGTTCTGCAGATCAGGAGCACTGGGAGCATTGGGCAACTTGTCAGAAAAGTGGAATCTCAGACCTCTACCAAGACCTAATGAATCAAATCTGCATTTTAACAAGACCCCCAGGTGATGCACATGCACATTACCTTTTGAGAACCATGGGTCCAGTGCCGTGGTTTTTGAACTTCTCTGTACGATCGAATTAATCTAGTAAGTCTTCATCCTGGCACCCCATACCAAGAAAACCAGAATCTCTGAAGGTGGAAGCCAAGCCTGAGCAGTTTTGAAAACTGTCCATGTGATTCCAAGTGTGCAGTCAACATTGAGAACCAGTGGTCAAGAACCAGCTGAGAAGTCTTCAAAAAGGACCCTCCTTTTTTTTAACTCTCTGATTTCAAGTTGGAGTTTGGGAGCAAGGGCCATCTAGTTACCTGGAAGCCACTGAGACTAGAAAAAGGAAGTTATATTCTGTATGGCTCTTAAGACCCAGGTTCTCCAGAGACTCAAGCATTCATCTCTATATTCCCCATGACTTTAAAGTGCTCATAAGATGGGGTAAGTTAGGGGTAGCGATTTGTTTTTGACAATTTCTAGTGAATGTTAACTCAAGGTAGAAGAGTGACTAGTGATGTCATTTCCATACTGGACAGTGTAGCCTGGGCCTCTCACTGAGAAACTTTGTTACTTTCATTTACAGTGATGGCAGCCCAGAGTCCGTGAAAGGCACCATGTGAGCAGTCTACTGGGAGAACCTTCACTCTCAGTAATCAGTCTGGAGGCCTTGGCTCGGCACCTGGGTGATGGGGCTACATCCTAAAGAGCACCACTGGTGTTGCTTTGAGAAAGACCTATGCCCACAAAGTTGCCTAAGTTAATTTTTTCCCCTGCTGGGGAGCTCCCTTCATTTGCATTGACTCTCAATGACCTACCTTCCTTCAGGCAAACACTGGCCTGCTGTCAGAAGTGTGGTTTAAAATAGAACTGCGTGTTTAATGAATAACAATCTTCATATGTGGGTCTTGGTGATCTCTCATGACAGCAGCATCTACAAGCTTGGGGTCCTGGATCAAGCCGGCTGCAGGTAGGAGACTGGCAGAGGTAAGGAGCAGAAGAGGTAGTACAAAGGATAACGGGCTACTACTCAAAGCCTTGTAGACTTTCTCCCTAAAACCTCCCTTGTTCATTTCATTAAAGTGATTATAGCCTTTTCATTTTTTCTTTTATATAGTCACTTGTGACTTGGATCATTAGCACATGCCCTTTGCAACAGGGGAGGCTGACTTGAGGTGAGAGGGAAACAGCAGGAGAGTATGAACTCATAAAGATTCAGCTTTCATGGCAGCCTCGCTGCTTGAAAATAGACATAGAAAAATAGAGACAGTATTACACACGAGCAAAAGTATCGTTGATTCAAGTTTTTGAGAATAACTGCCTGGATGCAGGCAATTTTTAATGTAGAAAAATACCCTTAGGGGCTTGGGGAATAAAGGAGAGCCACCTGAGATATTTAAGTTTTGGAAAAACAACTATTTAGCATGCACGGTGGCTATTTTTTCTGCTGTATTTTAATGTATGCAAATGTAGTTCATACCGTAACGATAATCTCATGGCAGGTCCGAGTGAAGCCAATGTAGGTGGTACTTTGACGCAATTTTGATTTGAAATTACTCTTAGAAAATGATGAGTGTGTCATGTGATGGTAGCTTGCAGATAGTGCAGGGAGAGCATATTGATTTTTTTCACGCTCATTTTAAAATAGAGAAAGTGTTGTGTTCCAAATGATGTGATTAGGCAAACTATTAACATCATAAAGCTCTCCATAAGATTTGCTTTTTATGTGTTTTGGACAAACAAATCAATATTGAATTCTCTTGTTAGTCTACTTGTATGCTTGTATATTTGGGCGTTATTTAACTTAGATATAAGGGGAGGAGAAGCTCTTGATCCTGTATCACCAGTTCAAAGATTTTTTTCTACCACCATTAAAATTTATTTTAATATAAGCCATAAATATCTACTGCTCTTTAATCCGATCTTTAATCCTTTTTGGGGATCTATAGTTGAAATTATGTTGTAGAAATCCAGTTTACATAGAGGTAGTGGTAATTATAATCTGCATATTTGCAGTCTTGCTGAGATGTTTTGATGTCATCATTCGGCAATTATTGAGTGTTCATTGTATACAGAATTCTTTACTTTGTGGAGGAATCATAAAAGTTATAGAAACCTTGATCCTAGCCCGAGGGGAAACAAGAGGGAACTATCAGTTATGGAGTATTTACTTTCCACCAACCGCTAGGTTATTTTCATATTTTCCCAAATAAACCATACACGAGTCTCTGGGACAGGTATTATTATCCTTGTTTACAGATGGGAAAATTGAAACTCAGAAAAGTCACTCATTCAGTATCACACAGCTTTTAGAGGAAATAAGGATTCAAGCTCTCATGTCTCTTACATCAAAATCTTGCCTTTTCCACCAGAAAGAAAGAAGCACAGATTTAAACATTTTGCTATGATCACAGCTTTTACAGACAAACATGTAAATGTTAAGGGAATACTAGAAAAATTAACCTGAGACTTCTCGGAGAGGGTTTTTTTTTTTGTTTTTTTGTTTTAAAGCATCTTGTATGTAAGTGTTACCATCACCCTCCTCTGCCTGGTTGTTTTTCTACTACTATCTTCCGCCTCGCAGAATCTTTTTTTAAAATATCTTATTTATTTATTTGAGAGAGAGAGAGAGCACGAGCTGCTGAGGCAGAGGGAGAAGCAGACTCCCCGCGGAGCAGGGAGCCCGATGCGGGACTCGATCCCAGGACCCTGGGACCATGACCTGAGTCGAAGGCAGACGCTTAACCGAATGAGCCACCCAGGCACCCCTGCCTTACAGAATCTTGGGGCTAATTTACTAACAAAGCTGAAATATGTCCACTTTCCTGAAATTATAGATGTGAAAAAATCCTTTCTTTTTCTAGCTGTTCCTATGTACCCATATTTTAAAATTCACATTACCACTTTGCCAAATGTGGGCTTTTAAAGTAGGATATCACTAAGAAGTAGATTATTTCCCAATAATCGTAAGAAATCGGTTATTCACTCTTAAGGCAAAATGGGCTAGCGTTGAATTGATTCACATCTTATACTAGTGATACCCTGATATTATAACTCCTACTTTTCTTCCTAAATTACCCAAATCAGCAACTTTGATGGATTTATATACTTTATTGATATTCTGTGGATTTCTCACAAATGCTAGTAAATCAACTTCTGGATGATAACTCTTAATACTTACTGCGTTTACAGATAAGAGAAAGATAGGGACCCATAGGGACAGATGAAATGAACCGGGGCAAGACTTCTCATGCAGTGGCATCTTCCACGGTAAACCGGTTTCAAAATTACGCCACTATCATTTCAGGTTGGCAGAGTGTTTGACAAGGACAAGAATTCTGTTCAGTCATATGAACGGTAACACACTCAATATCACAGGTTGTGCTACTTTCCTATATTCTTGTAATGCTTGTTCCCTGCTAAATTAAATAATCTCATCTTTGGCTTATATGAAATATTGAGTTTATTAAGGCAAGCTTTCTGTCCCTATTTAGGGCATGGTCTCCTGCTGGGCATGAACGAGTGGATTCTAAAGAAACCGACAGTTTGCCTTCTACAGAATGATTTGGGGGTCTCTGAGCTCTTTGGGTGATTATCTACAGCAACTAATCCATAAATCAATACTGATATTATGATCTGAGAATGGCTTTATTGTATTTTACATATTAAAACATAAGCTTCTGATTTTTTTTCTTTAGAAAATAATATGCTGATTTATCCTTTTTGAATTCATGGCATGGATCCTAACAACACAAAATTATTTTAAAAATTCAATATTAAATAATCTCCTTGGTGTCAAATGAGAAATAAGCAACAAAGAATAGGCATATATTGCTTAGAAGAGCTGCTAGTTTGATACAATGGGAAACGATATTTAAGCTGCTGTTAGCTAGAAGTGATTCATGAAATAATTTAGAGAACTCTTAAATGTAGGGGTATCTCTTATAGTACAAGGTATATTTCTTTGGTCTGGAGCCAGGCGATTACACCAAGAGCTGGAAAATCTAGGTCCTATTCATGATTCAGTTACTGTGTAAACATCAAAGCAAGTCATTAAGACCTTGTGCCACTTTTTTTTTTCTTAAAGATTTTATTTATTTATTTGACAGAGAGAGACACAGTGAGAGAGGGAACACAAGTAGAGGGAGTGGGAGAGGGAGAAGCAGGCTTCCCGCTGAGCAGGGAAGCCGATGTGGGGCTGGATCCCAGGACCCTGGGATCATGACCTGAGGCGAAGGCAGATGCTTAACGACTGAGCCACCCAGGCGCCCTTTCTGTGCCACTTTTTATGGTAATGCTTGCCTCCCAAATATGTGAATAAGCCAAGTGTTAAGAAGCTACTGTTTATAATAATGTCTTGGCATGTTTCATTTCCTGAAACTTTAATTATATCTGATTTCACATCTACCCTTCGAAATTACTGATAATGTTAGGCTCATATTTTCCATTGGCACCTTTTTTGTTGTTGTGAAATATTATCTTTGCTTTTATTTTTTTAAGTAGGCTCCACACCCAGTGTGGAGCCCAGCGTGGGACCCCAAACCACAATCCTGCGATCAGGACCTGAGCTGAGATCAAGGGTCAGATGCTTAGCCGACTGAGCCAACCAGGCGACGCTTGCTTTTAAGAACTTTAGAATTATTCCATGCTGTGTGAATGTATTGTTCTTGCTATAACTCTAGTGCATGACTTAACTGTTTGTAGTGGTATTAACAGTTTTACCCTTTTTAGCTTCTCATGTTAAACATTTTAAAAAATATTTTTATTTATTTATTTGTTAGAGAGAGAGCACAGGCAGGGGGAGTAGCAGGCAGAGAAAGAAGCAGGCTCCCTACTGAGCAGGGAGCCCGATGCGGGACTTGATCCCAGGACCCTGGGATCACGACCAGAGCTGAAGGGAGACACTTAACTGACTGAGCCACCCAGGCATCCCCTCATGTTAAACTTTGACAGAAGATCACCATTTCTCCTTATCTATGCTTTCCTTGATTTGTCTTATTTTTTTTTAAGATTTTGTTGATTTATTTGATGGAGAGAGGGGGAACACAAACAGGGGGAGTGGGAGGGTAGAGGGAGAAGCAGGCTCCCCACTGAGCAGGGAGCCCCACGCGGGACTCCATCCCAGGACCCCGGGATCACGACCTGAGCTGAAGGCAGACGCTTAACCAACTGAGTCACCCAGGCACCCAGCCACTGGTATGTCTTATTTTTAAAAATGTGTATTTATATTGTCTTTTCATGTTAGGACCCTACCCGTATGGGTTAATCTATTAGGAAAATGTGTTGATATATCAGTGCTTCCTTTTAGAGGAAAGGACATTTACAGCTTTAAATACGATATTGTTTTAGGATATTTAAAATATTTTAAGTGCAAGTTAGGAAATGAGAGGCTGGAGCAAACTGGTTTTGGAAAGGAAGAAAAATCAAAAGAGAACCATGAAAGGGAAACAAAAGGAGGAGAGAGGGGAAGAGGCAAAGAAGCTTTTGAAAACTTTCTCCTGTCTTTCTATCTCAGGACCTGGCATGTTTGACATTCTCCAAACCCGGGGGTCCTGGGCAGAATCTCTGTTATGGTTTTAAGCAGTCCACAGGGCGAGTGGAGGTGCTCAGCCATTGCACATGCTATAAAGGATAGCAGCACACTTAATGACATGTGTCTAGTTAGTCACTAGTCACACAAAAAGGAAATGAGGCAACCCGTGTGTGTTCTGCCCCTATTCCCGCTCTTTTGACATTTGCGGCCTGTCTTTCCAGGCCTGGGAGGGTGACATGGGTCAGAATAGCCAGGACACTGGTCCGGAACAAATTCTCTCTCCAGATTCCACCAATCTTGAAGTGTTGGGGGAGGGAAGAACATGCCTACAGTAGTGCCAGGCACGTAGTAAGGATTCAAGAAATAGTTAGTGAGGGAATAAATAAGTCAAAGGCTGTGAGATGAATCCGGATTTATCTGAATTCAATCGGAAGCTTGCCAAGGCCACAACCCTAGACCGTGGAAATGCCAGGGGGACGTCGTATAGAGGTCATCCTCAATCAAAGCTCATCATCACTTACATTTTTAAAACCGGTTTCTAGGGGCGCTTGGGTGGCTCGATTGATTAGGCATCTGACTCTTGATTTCAGCTCAGGTCATGATCTCAGGGTCGTGAGACTGAGCTCTGTGTCGCCCTGAGCTGGGTGTGGAGCCTGCTTAAGATTTTCTCTCTCCCTCTCCCACTGCCCCTTCTTCCCGCTCATTTACTCTCTCTCTCTAAAAAATTTTAAAAATAAATAAATAAAAGTAAACAAAAATGACTTTATAACTAATGTGATATAACAGGCACAGATTTGGGGTACAGTTCAATGAGTTCTGACATTGTGTGGACCGATGTAACTGCCTCAAAAATATGCAGATAATTCCAATCATTCTGGAAAGTTCCCACATACCCTTTCTCCTTCGTCTCTCTCACCCCACACTCACTCTGGGCTCTTCTGTAGATTTCTTTTGCCTCTATTTGGATTTCCTCTAAATGGAATCTGGTTTCCATTTCATAGAAATGAATGTGTAACTTCTTTCACTTAACAATGTTTTTGGGGTCCATTATTGTGGGGTAATATTCTATCTGTATGGATATACCTCAGTTTGCTCATCTATTCTCCTATTGATAGACATTTGAGTTTTTTTCAAGTTTTGAGTGTATGAAGTTGTCATAAACATTAAAAATACTATCCCTAACCACTGGCAACCATTCATCTGTTCTTTATTTCTATTATTTGGTCATTTTAAGAATGTTATATAAGTGAAATCATACAGTATGTGACCCTTTGGGGTGGTCTTCCTTCACTCAGCATAATGCTCTGGAGATTCAGTCAAGTTGTTGCAAGTTATGTATAAATGATCAGTTCCTTTTTGTGGCTGAGTAGTATTCCAGGTATGGATGTATCACAGCTCATTTAACCATTCACCAGTTGTAGGACATCTGAGCTGATTCTAGTTTTCAGCTATTATAAATAAAACTGCTATAAATATTTGTGCATAGGTTTTTGTGTGAGCATAAGTTTTCATTTTCTGGGATAAATGCCCAAGGGTGTAATTGCCAGGTTATAGGCAAAGTTGCATTGCAGGTTTCATGTTACAGAAAACGGCCAGACCATTTTTCAAAGCAGTTGTATCATGTTACATTTCCCACTAGCAATGTGAATAATCCAGTTTCTCCACATCCTCTTCGGCATTTGGTGTTGTCATTATTTTTTTTATTTTAGACATTCTGATAGGTGTGCAGTTGTATCTCATTGTTGTTTTAATTTGTACTTCCCTAGTGGCTAATGATGTTGAACTTCTTTTCATGTATTTATTTCCCATGTATACTCTCTTCAGTGAAATGTTTGTCCATGTCTTTTGCCCACTTTTTTTGTTGGATTGTTTGGTTTTTTACTGTTAAGTTTTGAGAGTTCCTTATATATTCTAGATACAGGTTCTTTGTTGGCTTTGTGTTTTGTAGATATTTTCTCCCAGCTTGTCTTTTCATCCTCTTAACAGGGCTTTTCACAGAGCAAAGTTTAATTTTGAGGAGGTGTAACATCAACTTTTCCTTGTACGGATCATGGCTTGGTGTTAAATTTAAATCTTTGCCTAGCCCTAGATCCTGATGACTTTATCGTATGTTTTTTTTAAAGTTTTATAGTTTTATATTATACATTTAAATTTGTGATTCATTTTGAGTTAACTTTTTCATAAGGTATGAGATTTAAGTTGAGGTTCTTTGTTTCTTTTTTTGTTTGTTTGTTTATGGATGTTCAGTTGCTCTAGCACCATTTGTTAAAAGACTATTCTTCTTGCATGGAATTGCTTTTGTGTCTTTGTCAAAAATCATTTGGGGATATTTGTGTGGATCTATTTCTAAGTTCCTTATTCTGCTCTTTTGATCTCTATGTCTATCCTTCTGTCAATACCATACTATCTTGATTATATGGCTATATCGTAAGCCATAATATTGGGTAGAGTGATTCTTCCCATTTTCTTATTATATTTCAAGAATGTATTAGCTATTTGAGGACCTGTGCCTCTCCATGTAAATTTTAGAATAAGTTTGTCTATGTCCACAAAAACATAGATAAAATCTCCTTACTGGGATTTTGATAGGAGCATTAAATTTACAGATCAATTTGGGGAGAATTGACATCTTTTCTATATTTAATCTTTCAATCCATGAACATGGTCTGTCTCTCTGTTTATTTAAGTCTCCTTTGATTTTTGTCATGAGCATTTTAATTTTCAGCATATGGATTGTATACATGTTTTGTTAAGTTTATATGTATTTTATTTTCTTTGGAGCAATTGTATGAATGGGAATTTTTAATGCAATTGTCCTGTTTCTATCCAACCATTATACATTATGCGTATTGGGTGCAGGGGGAGATAGCTTGTCTTTTATTTTGCAGGATGTCAGACCAAGAGGAACCACATCTTGATCTGATAGAGGGGACTGGGCATCTCCCAGAATTCCTAGACTTTAAGCTCATTTAATAACTAGATGAAATTTTTGGGTTGTCTTTTTTGAGAAGTGGGTAAACATATTCTATGTATGTGAAGAAAAGAGCACATGGGTCTTTGCATGACCAAAGAGGTGGATTGTGGCAGAGATTGTCTCCTAATATTCTGTTATTCCTGTTTAGACAGTAATAGAATTTTTAGAATTTTTCACAAAATCACCCAGTTTATGACTTCATTTTTTAGTCTCATTTACACTGAAGTGTAGCCATGTGATTAAGCTCTGGCCAATGGGATATACGTGCACATGATGTATGAAATTTTGGAGTTGTGTCTTTAAAGAGGAGGAATGTAGCCATCGTGATTCCTCTTCCTTCCTTTTTGCTGTCTGGAATGTGAATGCAGGGCTGAGCCCTTCTTGATGTGAATGAAGGCAACACTCTGCATTCACAACAAGAAGATGGGAACAGTAGTAGGGATATTAGACAAACAAGATGGAAAGAGCTGGAGTCCCTGGAGTGTGAAGCCACGATATCAGCCAAAAACTGTTTATGCTCAGTTTTGGGCCCTTATGCAGAAGTTGAACATGCATCCTAACCTAATATTTACCAATCAAGAAGTAAGAACTATTCATATTTGGGGGTAGAGCTTAGCAGTCACTTTTCTGTGTGACTATATGATTCAGATTATATTCTACTTTTATTTCTCTATAATTACTTTTATTAAACAATATATTATGATTGTCTTTTTTGTCAAAAGATGTACAACTATGATTATACTTTTAAACAATGACTAGCATTCCAGTTTACATCTACCATAATTTAATTAGCCATTTTCTTGTTGGACAGTTTTTGCTATGATGGATAGTACTATAATGAACATAATCTTTGACCACATTTCTGACCATTTTCTTGGATAGATTATTAGAATTAGTTATTATTTGAGCAAGAGAATAAGGCTCTTTAAAACTGACAAATCACTTACAGACAGGTGTACTAGTTTATTTGCCCAAAAATACTTTAGGACAATGTATGTTTTCCTGTCCCCTTACCTAGATAATTAACATTTAAAAGATGCTTTTGCTACTTGGATATGTGAAAACAGTATTTCCTTGTTATTTCAATTTGCATTTTAAAAATGACCAATAAAGTTTGTTTATTTTTCTCATTTTTATCAGACCCATGAAATTCTTCTTCCATAAATTAGCCATTCACATTGTTAACAGATAAACTGAGGCACCTTACATTTTTGAAATTTATTTGAACAAATACAGGTTCAAATCAGGGAGTGCCAAACTGAAAGTGGTTAGCAGAGCTCCACCATCAGGAACCAAGGAAAAGGAGTTTAAGAAGCAGACACAGAAGCAAGCAAGGGAATAATTTAATTGGCTGTAGCTTCAGCAGTTACTTTATTTGGGGAAGTCTACCTGGCTGTTTGTGATTGGTTTTTCCTAAGCATGATTTCCTAAACTCGAGGCATTTTCAGGAATTGACTCTGGCTTCAGTTTCTTTATGCTCTCGTCCATAGGCCGCCAAGACCATAGGACCCCCTCCATCTTGTTTAATTACTCCATAATATTCATTTGTCATATTACTGTTGATCCTTAGATGATCCTTAGATGATAATCCAATTTCCATGAATTCCTTCTGTATTCAGAATACTCATTCCTTACAATATAGCCTGTGTTTCCCTCATTTGTTCTACTTCTTTTAAATTTATGATATTTTTGATTAACAAAAATTCTGAAATGATTTAAGATATATGGACATTTTCCTTAATTCTTCAATTTTATGATGAGGAAGCATTTCTTTCTTCAGAAATAGGATCTGTTTTTAAATTTTCTTATATGTTAAAACATTCTTATTTTTACATGGATTTCTGAAAACAATTTAAAATGTATTTTAGTGTTCGGTATGAAGAATCTAGATAATTGTTTCTTCATACATAGTTTTCTCAGTGACATGATTTGAACATTTTCTTCCTTTTCCATTGTTTATGATTCTTGCATGATCACATATTACATTTTTACAATATTACATTTTACTATATAGTTAACACTGCTGTTTGATGTATAGAAACTTGTTAAGAGAGAAGATCCTAAGGGGTCTCACCACAAGGAGAAATTTTCTTTTCTTTTTATTATATCTAGATGAGATAGATGATGGATGTTAATTATACTTATTGAGGTAATCCATTTCAGAATATATGTAAATCAAACCATCATGCTGTATACCTTAAACCTACACAGTCATGTACGTTAATTACTTCTCAGTAAAACTGGGAACAATTTTATTTTACCTATACTAAGGTTTATATGGCTATCTATATTAATTCTTCCATTACTCTTCAAATATTAACTATATTTTTATTGGCTCTTTTAAATTATATATGAAAAAAATTTAATATGAAAAAACCCCAAAGAATAATATAATAATCATTCATATTCCAACTACCCAGAATTAATATTGATTAACATTTTTCACATTTTTTTGGTACCCAATTATTTTAGTGATTTTGGCTATGTAATATTTTATTGTAACTGGTAGGGCAACTTCCACCTAACTCTTTTTTCCAAAAGTTTCTTTTTCTATTTTTACTTATTTATTCTTTAAGTGAACTTTCAAACCATTTTCTTAAGTTCTCCTAACCATTCACTGAGAGTTTTATTTTTTAGAATTTTGCTGATCCATAGAATAATTTACAAGGAATTGATATTCCCAACCAGAAAAATCACATTCTCTTATTTTCTTGTATTTTCTTTCCATTTCTCAATAGATTCTCAGAGTTTTTGTTAGCATGAATATCACATTTTTTGAGTTCAATTATTTCTTAGTATCCAATGGTTTTTAAAGTTTCGGTATCTTTTTTCCCCCGTTATATCTTCAAATTGGTTACATGCTCTTGCATGGATTTGAAGAACCTTGTTTGGAATGGTTAGACACCTTTCCTAAATTCTACAGTAGAGTGGAAGAATGGGATTTGTGTCTATGTTTTTTTAAAAAATTACATGTTTCTAATTGAAGTATAGTTGACAGACAATATTATATTGGTTTCAGGTGTACAACATAGTGATAGCACAGTTATATACATTACAAAATGCTCACCACGAGAAATCTAGTCACCATCTGTCACCATACAGTGACTATGATCATAAGTCTTTTTACTAAGGGTACAAGTACTCCTTCCATTCTGTTCCATTCTATCACATTCTGACATTTGGCAAAGAGCCTAAAAACTACTGATAGGAACCAGAATACAAAACACCGTGTCAAGTGCTGAAGTGGAGAAACAATATTGTGAGAGCCGGCCTTTGCATTCAAGATGCATTTTCTGGAAGACAAAAACGAAGTCCAAAGACCCACGCAGTTAATTAAAAAACAATGAAAGAGATCAGCACAATTGTTTCACAATAGTGATTGCTCCATGGACCTCTGTGAATTGAATGAATGCAAGATGAGCTTTCACTAGATTTCTCGTTTTTTGTTGTTGCCCACTCAGCCCCTTTTTTGGCGGCTGCACTTTTTACTGCTCATGCTTATTTTTGTTCTGGCTTCTAGATGCCTGTGGCTGTGTATTCACCAATGTTAAATAAACAGTCTGCATCCTCCAGCTGGATGCCCTGCTTTTTGAGAAATGTCTGTGGTTTTATTGCAACAAGTCCTAATGAAACTTGGTCCAATTACATAAACTTATTAAATATTATATGAATAACATTGCCACCACCACGGATGTATGTTGTGATTCACTCCCGACTCCACTGACAATAAATAGCCATTCCCCCAGACAGATAAGCTTTTGCAGATGGCTACCTCAGCTCCTCAGCTGGCTGCTTGTCCCTCAGAAAGCTGACTTGGCTCCACAGCTGCAGAGCCTACAGTATAACCAGGATGCTGGTGAAGAGCAAGCCTGGAGCGGGGCAGAAAGGGGGTCATTTATCACGGGATAAAATTCTTCCCATCTACAGGTGTAGAAAGGAGAGGTGGGATGGTTATCAGGAGTAGAATTCATCTGGCAGTTTTATTTATTTTTTAAACAAATACTCTAGAACTTATTCAATCAAGAATTATGCCCTTAAAGGTAGTCAATCATCTCAGCAGAATTTCCATGGCTTTCTAACCTTTCTTGAGAGATTTCTTTGAGAACATGCCTTCCTGATAGTATTTCGCAGTCTTTGGTGGAGTCTCATCTTGTTTCTTTGAGGATGGCTTTCACTTCTGGAGATAGCCAAAATTTTGGAAATTAAGTCTCCTGGGTAAAGCTGGTGAATAAATTAGATACCCAGATGTTTGATGATGACTGACATATGATTGTGCTGTGATAAAGTTGATTTTTATTTGGATTTGAACTGGTTTTAATGACTGGGGAGTTAAACACAATGGCAGCCTCCTTGGTTTATGTAGATTTATAGGTTTATAATTCCTGAGGTTTCTCTTTTTTTTGAGGTCAAGCTCATTTGTAAAAATACATTCTGGGTTGCCTAGTTAAATGCCGATCATATGATCTGAATACCTCTTTCGTGTCTTGTCAGGAAATTGTGGGATTAACCAGAGCTTCACTATATGTCCTTCTGCAGCCAAATTCAGATTGCTTCTAATTTAGTTTGTTCCCTGTCCAAGGGCCTGATAAAAGCCATTTATGACACAGTCTCACCCAGTCCCTGATGGAAGAGATAATTTCTGAGTATTAAAACAATGGATTGATTAATTGTTGGACCACTTGCTATTTCAGTGGTTTTCTTTCTCTGGAAAATTGCAGCCATTTTATAACTTATTTTGTTATAGTTTGACAAAATCCAAACCTAAATTTATTCTCTCAGGTGATATCTCTTAACCTTATTCATAAGGAAATAGACCTTCTAAAGTGACTTTGATAAAATATGAATGGGCTTACTCAACCTTTTAAAAAAGCAAACTGGATGCTTAGATCATGAAATTCAATGATCCAATGATAATCATGGGAAAAGCAAGAACAGCCTTGAAAAGAGGAAGAAGAGGTGGACCAAAGAGGAATAAAGAAAAAAACTTCTGGAGGCACCAACAGTAGGATAGCTGTCACCACATAGTAACCATGTGCCACTTGCCGTGCACTGTGTTTGGGACATTACCTGTATTACCTCGTTCAATTCTTGCTTCTACTGTATTCCATAGCTATCTTCCGCCCATTTTATGGATTAGTGCTCAAGATCACACAGTAATACATAGTAGCACTTGGCTTTAAAACCACATTTTCCTAATTACAAAGCCCACTTCTTTGTTCTATGCCTCACTTGATTTGCACTTTGACTAGGGCTGGAAAAGGTGTGTTGACCATTATGGTAGAAGAAAGAAAGGAGGTCCTTATTTTCTTCATTGAAACTCTTGCGGATAGTGTAGAACTTGGCTGAAAATGTAGAAGACATAAAATGGGATACAGAAACAAAACATAAGAATGCAATAATAGCCAGGTTTGGGCCCCCGGAAAAGTCATCTAATGAAAAAAGATGGACTTGGCCTGCACATGCACTCGCACGTGGAGTGAGTTTCCTTATTAAAGAATAAAAGCATTTTGTAGTCACCATTTTGCATAATCGAAAATGTGTAAGGGAGGTTACCTTTACACAACATTATACACTTTGATGTTTCCATTCGCTATGCCAATTTGGCTTTCTGATCCAACACTCACTATATAGTCAGTATCCCTCTGAGAGCTTTCTTCCAGATCAAAACAAAGATGGAGTGGCTTGGATTATTTTGGTATGTGCATTGCTCCTTCTCTGAGGCAGAAATGTTTGCATTTCTGCAGTAAGGTCACTGGGAGACTAGCTCTGCACATAGAATTTCAAATATAGCCTTTGTACTCCATTTCTCTTGGTTAATTTACATATTGTTGCTGTCTCACCTGTTCGCTTTGCAGAGAACATACATTCAAGAAGAGTAGAAAGTTTGCTGTTGCCCAATGACGAGGTTGAGATATTTACAGTAGATGGAAAACTAGATGCAGGTGAGAAGGATTTCTTATAAGATTCTTGTCCCCTGCTCTCCCACTGAAACAGATTTTGAAACTATCAAGAGAGATTCTCTGTTTTGCTTCAGTTGATTCTTTGTTTTACATCATCTTTCATAAAACTATTCATCCCCTTCCGTTCCTTTCCACTTCTTAAGCTTATTTTGTAGTCTTTTTGTCACACTTTATTGTTAAATTGATTGTTTAGTCGTTGATCTCCCCCATTAGACCATAAACTGTCTCTGTCTTGTTCAAAATTGTACACTCAGCACATAGCCAAGCACTTGACACTCATGGGTTATTTGTAGAATGAATGAGTGTTAATTGAGTGGTTGGCTTCATTAATTTTTTTACAGGCTCATTAACATGTTTCCCTCAATATTCAACTAGATTTTTTTGTTATGAATACATGGTATCTTATTTAAGCAATATAATAATCTTAACACATAAATATATTTTTCAAAGAATGTACAAAAAAACTAAGATAAGCTGAGAAATTGGGCAGAAAAGGAGCTCCCATGTGTGTAGAGTTATCAGCTCCCTTTTTTCCCTTCCAGGTTGCGGAGAGCTGGAATCTTCTCCAGCTTATACTCCCCTTTGCAGCTGCTCGCCCACTGGGACTCCGCAAGCTTCCAAAGCCGAGCAGCCACAAAGGTTGCTGGGAGATTGTTGCCCATGGGGAAACTGAGGGGTAGTGTGACTTTGGCTGCCAGTGCCACTAGAATTTATTTCGATTTTAGCATGCTAATCCAGACAGTGCCCACCTTCTCAAAAAGACACAAGTTTAAGAGAAGTTTATTTACCAATATAATGAGTAAATCTACTTTTTTTCCTTTTGAATTAGAAGAAGAAAGGTCATACTGAAGACAATGTAAATTCCTAGGTGTTCATCTTTATGAGTTTTTAATTTAATTTTCTTTTTACATATTTCCTCCTTTATTTGAATTTTTTTTGGTGGAAGAAGAAGGAATGCAGAAAACGTAGAAAAATTATTTGTTGTAATTTTTTATTCTTACTCAAAATTAATATGAAGTATCCATCTACTTCTAATAAAAGACTCATATAGATGAGTTAGCCTAATTTAGGTCAGGTTTATTCCTCAATACCAACAATATAAGCCCATTTAATTCAATTCAACAAATACTTATTGGCCATTTTCTCTCTGGGTAATGAATGTGAGTATGTGATCCATATAATACATAATAAATATATAAAAGAACCTGAAAATAAGACCGATCGTTCAGGCTATGACACACAAAAATGAACACGACAAAAATGTAGACAACATTTCTAAAAGAAACTCTAATCTAAGTAGAAAACCAAAATGATTTTATGGGAGTTTTCCCTTTTTATTTAAAATTTTCTCTGATTCGGTTCCTGTAATTACTATTTTTCTTCCAAAGTCTGTAGGCTGAGTCTATGAGCTGCCAACCCTGTGGGCCTGAGATACTTGGAAAATAACTAGGATGTTAAAATTTCAAACAGAGTTTGGATCTTCCATTTCTTTAGGCAAGTAATTGTTCTTGTGTTGCCAACTCTACTGATGATCTTTTGCTTCTAGAAAAATTTGAAAAAGAAATCCTCGGAGTTTTTTGTTTTTCAAAAATCAACTTACAAAACCAAAACAAGCTTGCCTGGTGTACTATAATAGTTTCTTCCTGAAGGTTTCTCAGGAGAGTGAAGTGATCAGAAAGAAAAGCAATAGGAAATATTTGCTTTTCTTCACCTAAAAGACAAAAACAAAGCAAAAGAATAACAAACATTTGCTATTCCAAGGAAGTGGAAGAAAGGTACAAATTGTAAAACTTCATTAATATTGTAAAGCTTTTTAATATCATGTGGCCTTCATAAGTTCCTGTTATTTGATATACTTGCAGGATAGAAAGATCCAAAGACAAAACATTGGAAAGTAGTAACTTTGTGTGGTTGTGTATTGCTGTCATGGGATTTTGGGGACACATGTCTAGATGCTCCCATTATGATGGTTTGTGCTTTAAGAGTGTCATATTCTGCTACTTTTGCCTACCGCTGTTGGGTTCACTTAGGTGGGATCAAGCAGAAATATGACCCTTCATCCTGTGAGTACGTGGTTAGCCCACTTTAGGTAGATCACCTTGGAGCACAGTGGGACAAAGGACTAAGGTGCTTATGCAAAGGCCTCGTGTGCCTGCATGGCTGAATTGGGAGTGAATTTGGTTAGAAGAGAATGGCCGTAATACAGAAATGAAAGAGCGGAGCTAGCTTCATCCAGAAGAAATTGAACAGGGTAGAAGGAGATGCGACTTACATATTGCGGTTTGAAGTCCACAGAATTTTTGTTCAGAACTGTTAGTTGGAACTTCTTTTCCTGGCTAATTTTGCTGGTGTGACGGATCTGAATCCGATGGTGCTATGAGGGCAGGCAAACCTGGATGGAACTGGCAGCATGTGAAGATGAGGGTCCATCAGGTGGACTTCCAAAAGGGCAGAGGGTCCTGCCACAGATCCGGAGGGGAGGGGGCAAATCTGGACTTGAACAAGCCATTTTAGTTGTACTCTTTAGACTCCGCAAACCCTTTAAAACCAGTCTTGTTTTCAATACCTATGTGATATCCTCCTTGGACTAAACAAGTAACATTTTAGTTTGGCTTCTGTTTTCCTTTAAAAAATTGGTATGGCTGAATATTTTATCATAGACTAAAACTGAATTTTTTTCTTTAAATAGCACCTTGAAAATAGATCACATAAAAAATAAAGCCAGATAGTTTTAGCAAATGTATATTGGCCTTTAGAGAACTTATTTTGGTAACCAGTTGAGTTTCTTTTTAATCACATATTTCTGCTCCACTGGAAGATCTGCCGATTTTAGAGTTCTAAGCAACACTAGCCCCATGAAGTTTTCATCCACCAGATCTGTTCCTTATCATCTTGTCTTGTGTAAGAGACTTCCGGAACATGTAAACCAATGATGAGGTACAGATAGATCTTTCTCTCTCTCACCTTAGTTCCTAATTAATAGATCCAGTTCTGGGTATAAATAGCTACACAGGAAATATTTTCTTACCTTTTCTAACAAATTATTTTTTCAAGTTTTTATTTAAATTCCAGTTAGTTAGCATACAGTGTAGTATTAGTTTTAGGTGTACAATATAGTGATTCAACAATTCTGTACATCGCCGGGTGCTCATCACAGCAAAGTGCACTGCTTAATCCTCACCACCTATTTAATACCCCCCCACCTCCCCTCTGGTAACCATGTTTGTTCTCTAGAGTTAAAATTCTGTTTCTTGGTTTGCCTTTCTCTTTTATTCCCTATGCTCATTTGTTTTGTTTCTTAAATTCCACATATGAGTGAAATCATATGGTATTTGTCTTTCTCTGACTGACTTATTTCACTTAGCATTATACTCTCTAGCTCCATCCATGTCGCTGCTAATGGCAAGATTTCACTCTTTTTATGGCTGAGAATATTCCATTATATATATATATCATGTATACATATGTATACATACAATATATGTATACACACACACACACACACACACACACACCATCTCTTCTTTATCCATTCATCAGCTGATGAACACTTGGGCTGTTTCCACCATTTGGCTTATAAATAATGCTGCTATAATCATCCGGGTGCATGTATCCCTTTATATTAGTATTTTTATATTCTTTGGGTAAATCCCATAGATTCTTTGGGTAAATACAATTGCTGGATCGTAGGGTAGTTTTTTTTTAACTTTCTGAGGAACTCTAACAAATTATTTTTATTTAATTAATTAATTAATTTGTTTAAAGATTTTATTTATTTGAGAGAGAGAGACACACACACACAGAGAGAGAGAGAGCATGAGCAGGGGGAGAGGGGCAGAGGGAAAGGGAGAAGCAGACTCCATGCTGAGCAGGGAGCCTGATGTGGGACTCGATCCCAGGAACTTGGGATCATGACCTAAGCTGAAGGCAGATGCTTAATTGCCTGAGCCACCCAGGCGCCCCTAACAAATTATTGTTAATGTAGAAGTAGGTGGTGTGTTTTTCTTCCACTAATCTAAGTCCTCTCCTGGAAACTCATTCTCTTAATCATATGCTAAACAAGCATTGATTGAACATCTACAGTGCAACAAGCATTGTGCTAGACATAGGAGGTATAGACATACAAAATCCTCTCTGTGCTCACAGGACTCATGGTCAAGTGGGGGATATGCACAAGAAACTAGAAATGCCAGTTCAGTATGGTAAATGCTATGCTGGGGTGCCCTATGAACACAGGGTAGAGCCCTATAACGTAGCTGAGGGAGGAAGTGGATTAAAAAAGAAAGATCATAATTAAACTGTGTTCTTAAAGGATGAGGGAGTTTTAGCTAAGGTGGAGAAGTTTATACAGGTATTTTAGGTCAGTAGTAGAGCACTGGCAAAGGAATAGAGGCAAGTGACGTGAGGGAAGGTCATTATGTGTGGTCGAAGCACTGGCAGAACATGGGGTCATGGAACATGAGACAGAAAGGAGCCCCAATTTTGGCCTTGCATGTCAAGAGCACAGACTTTAACACAAAGCAAGGAGGACTTAACCTAAACTCGTGGACACAGAAGCATTTTAAGCAGGTGAGTGAGGAGATTTTGCATTTTCAAAAGGCCACTCAGGTGAGGTTGAGGAGAATGTGTTGGTTGAGGTGGGAGGAAGCTCTTTGAGAAAATCAGTTAGGGGATATGTACCAATTCAGCTGTGATAGGAAGAGTTTTTGAGCCAAGGTACTAGTGAACTGTAGGTGAGGGGATAGGCATACGAGTTACTTAGGAGGAAGATTCTTTGGGACATGGGTTGGTATTGTGGGGGAGAGAAGTTGAGAGATGGTGCAATAAAAGGGTCAATTGCAGGTTTCTGGCTTGTGTAGGCAGGGGTTCCGTTTACTAAATAAGGATATAAAAAAAAAAAGAGGATGTAGGGGACAAAATTATGAGTAGGTAAAATTTGAAGATCTAAGGAACACAACTGGAGCTGTCCAGAAGGCAGTCTATG
Source organism: Callorhinus ursinus (assembly GCF_003265705.2). Classification (NCBI taxonomy): domain Eukaryota; kingdom Metazoa; phylum Chordata; class Mammalia; order Carnivora; family Otariidae; genus Callorhinus; species Callorhinus ursinus. The sequence continues at coordinate 24,202,045 of NW_027397069.1, read as the reverse complement.
TGGAGCTCAGAAGAGTCATGTGAGCTGGAGGGGGTGTGGACCTCAGTAGAGAGGAGCTATTTACAGCCGCGGGTGTGGTTAAGACATCCAGAAAGGATAGGAGGAACTCAGTTACAACACCAATATGGACATTTAGGTTATTGTCATTCACTGGGACCCTTGGTATCATGTGTGAATATTTTAGTCCCCTTAGAATAACAAATTTCTACCTGGTATTTAAATTAATTCATTTCTTCTTCACTATGCCTCTGTGCTCCTACTCTTTTGTGTTGTTCTCTGCAATGATGGGATCAGCTGATCTGTACTTTCCTGGTAATATCAAGGCCCATATTACTGAATGGGCTTAATGGTTTCTCTGTACTGCTACAAACATCGGCTTTCAAATTTTACTTACCTGCTGTAGGTTTTTTCGACCCCTAATAAATGTGAGCGTTGTGATCATGAAGACCCAGGTCAATGCCCAATGTAATTGAAGACTTTCTTCCCAGGAACAAATAGTTGTTGAGTGCTTATATTTTCCAGACTCTTTCCGGGATCCAGGGGTTCAGCAGTGAACATCTTCAGTATTTACCCAGAGGTCATGGTGGGAAAGTCTCAGCCTTCAGTTCTAGAAAATAGAATAAGAGACAGTGGGAGCAATTGCAGGGCTGGAGGTGGGGAAAACCTGTGCATTCAGCAGAGGTCAAGGAAGAGCGTGATATTACAACTTTTTTCCATCATATTGCATTCGTTGTAACTTCTCTTGCTTTGTCATCTGAACATTCTCCCCCAACTTTGGGCTGTACATTTGTCATCCTTTTTTTATGTCAGTGTGTCTTGCATTTCTCTGTCACTGTTACCTGATTATTTTCCCTAGCCCGCCCCCGCCATCCTGTCTCCAGTGATCCATTTTCCTAATTCTGTGGAGAGTGCAATGTTCTTTTAATTCATTTTCTGTGACATTGCAGCCTTTGACCTCTCCAAGCAGCATCTACCCAGGTGCCTCATGGGATTTGCTACCCGTGTGTATCCAGCTCTACACACTCAACACATGGATACAAAGGAATAAGATGACTTTCGTAAGAGTGACATAGGGGTGTTTTCTTTCCTAAGTGAAAATGATCCCAACGTGAGCCTCCATCAGTAAGGCAAGGGCTTTGATTAATTTCCCGAGTTGTAACGCACCGTTCTCTGTAAGCTTGCCTTGTTTTCTCTTGGGACCAACGGTGTTCGTCTCTGGGCTGGACGGCTGTGTGTGGTGAGCTTCAGGCAGCGTCACGCTAAATGCCACGCGGCGGTGTCCGCGCGGCCTCACTTTGCTGCTCTCTGGCCTTCTGTAAGTGTGCTGGGTGGCTCTCCTCCTTTGTGGCCATTTTATCACTCCCTGGGGCAGAGAAGATCTTCCTACTATTGTTCTTTTATCCTAATGGGAATCCAAGTCAATTCACAGTAAGTGGTGGAACATCTACTCTGGATATGAGACACTGTGCCAAGTGCCAGAGATAATATCTAAAGAAGTTGCCATCTCTGCTTTAGAGGGGCTTATAATTTCATGGGCGGATACAGATCTTTAGTGAAATAATGAAAAGATCAGCATTTGGAGTCTTTGCTTTCCTTGCCTTTTTCTTGGATTCTTACTGGGAACCTGTTCAATTGTACCTAGTGGAAAGAACTGGTCTGTTTTACACTTTCATTCCAGGGGAGGTGTCCTCTCACCCCCCTTTCTAAGATAGCAACCTCCCCCCCAGATGCACTGTCTGTCCCCTTTCCCTGCTAAACTTTTCTTTTTCGTATTTATGATCATCTAACGCAATATACATTTTACTTATTTTTCATATCTATTATCTCTTTCCTATGCCATGAAGACAGGGATTTTCATCAGCTTTATTCACTGCTGTATCCCTAGTGCCTCAGAAAATATTTGTTGAATGAATGAATAAATAATTCAATGCATGCACTTATTCTTTCCACAAATACCTACCATGTGCCATGCACTTGGGATGAAACGGTGAATAAAATTTCTGTGATCCTGCCCTCATGTAGTTTATATTTGGTGGGAGAGACTGACATTAATTAAATAGGCATATAAATATGTAATTACAAACCCCATTTGTACATCCTGTCCTCATAAGTGATCAACAACTACTAAAAACCTGCTTTACACTGTAAACTTTCAACTGTCTAAACCTGTCTCTTAATCCACAGAGAGATTTATCATCACCATATTGGTAAAGACAGTAAAATCGAACATTTCCTGGCAAACAGACTTGTTTAAGAGCTAATATAACACTATACTGCCCTCTTCCAGTCTGTCTAGTATTTGGAAAATTAATTTGACAAAGAAAGTTAGTATCATATATATAGAATGTCTGTTAGGAATATTTATCCAGTGGGATGCAGGTAGATGTGTGTGGCTGCAGACATATTCTGGATTAATTTGTTTTCAGAGGAGTGTCTTGTTTCAACAAATGAAGTTTGGGAACTTTTAGCATTGTTACAAGGGTATCAGATTTTTTAACGTTAATCATAGAATATTCTAAGCCCATTGAGTTTCATTGGCTTTTAAAATGAATTACAACCCAATCTGAACTTTCAGTTTCAAAACATAAATGTTTTGTTCAAGAAGTGCTTTTGAAGCTTAACCTTATTACTTTAAAGGTTGATATAATTTCTTTGACTTGAGATTGAATCTTTAGGGGCAGATGCAACAACATTAGTTTTTGTGGGATTATTTAAAAAGAATGTTAATCAGAGCAACTGCTCAAGTTTTTCTCATATCCACTTGCCCAGGAGTAAAAATAATATTTGTTTGAAAGTTTCCATCACAATTAGCCTCAGTACTGTAATACTGCTTTTTCTTGTTCAATTCCTGTAATAAGCCATCCTCTGAGTAATAGTTGGTAAATAAAGTTGTCATATATATTGACAGTAATAACCAAACTATCACTGCCCACAGGCCCCCCTCTCCTCCCCAAATTTTAGGATTGCAGAATTAACGTAGCATTTTTTTTTTTTAGATCTAAATACATACCAGCTGCTGTCTTTTAAAGTCTCATATCATTTTGTTAGCACAATGCCTGCCTACGTGAGCAAAAACATGGGAACTGCATCCTAATGCAGTTGACAAGATTTTTTATTTTCATGATTACTTCTCTGCCTTTTTTTATTTTGCCTGCAGGCAAAGGTTGGCATACATGTCAAGAGAATGTTCTCCAGCTGGGGCCTGCAGTACAGAGAATTGTATATACCAGAGGGCTCATGGGACTCTAGGCAGATTATTATGGTAATATTGGACGTTGCTGTCCTCTCTCTCCCACAGCTGGGCCGCCTCTCTCATTGTAAGTATTGAAGCAATATGTTTTGCAAATTATACGTTGGGAACAACAGGGACCCAGTAAAGTGAAGAAAAAGAGAAACATTGCAAAATGTTGCCTTTAATATTATATTTTTCTTGTTCATCAAGCAAAATAAATTAAAGCTTTAATTTTTTTTAATTAAATGAGGATCGTATATTGAAAAAAGAGCTATAAGAGTAAAAACTTAATATTGATTTTATTGAGTGAGAGTTTCAAGAAAATATCGTTACAGAGAAATTAGACAGTAGCCTGATTCAAGAGAATCATGGTAAGATTACATAATAGCCTTTATTATGGATTTCAGAAATCCTTTTGAGTCCAATGAAGCTGGGTTAGCAAAAACTCCACAAAAAATATCATTTTAATTAGAGCTAATGTGATCTCGTCATGGTCCCGCTGTTTCACGCAGGATGAAAATGCATGTTACTTTATTAGTAATGCATCTTAGGAAAAAAATGTCACTTCTGATTTCAAACATTTGTTATTAAAGTACATTTTAATACAATAGTAGAGCAACATGATTGATTTGGTGAAATGAGGCATTAGTGAAATTCAGGCAAAAAAGGCTTAAAAGCCTTCTTAATTGAGGAAGAAATGTTTTCCTTCTGTCTGGCTTTCCTTTCTGGAAACCTTAATAACAAAACAAGAGTCATATTTCTATTGCAAATTTCGAAGACACATCATATGAGAGAGAGTAAAAACGCCAATAATCCAGAATTTAGCATTTTTCCCCTTATAGAGCGCAAAGTTTCCCCCCAAATTTAAAGTTGTGGGCTAATTTTAACAAATGCTCTGCTGTTTCAGTTTTCGGTAATGAATTTAAATTTATTCATCAGCAAACATTTCCATGTCTGTCTCGACAGAGAATCTACGACTCATTCTTTGGGATTCAGCTTTCATTATTTCAGGGAGTCTTAACTCAACTTCTTCATTCAGAAATGAAATCCTGCATCCTTAGAATAAGACCCTCTGATTTAAAAACTTAGGGGTGTGCTTCAAATCTTCCTCTTCAATTCTTGGTTTAGCCAGCCAGAACCTCCTCACACGAGACAATCATATTAAGTACAGCACATTAATTTGTCATGTGTCTTCTCTTCCTTCGCCACAAACCCATAAAACAGCTCACCATGTGCCATCTTGTGCCTAATATATTTATCCAGTCTATTTATCTGATATCATGCCAATATATTTTAGCTTGCTATTGATAGGGGTGTCCACACACAATTTATTCCTCTCCGCTAGATATTCATTTAGGAGGAATTGAATAAATAAAAGGCCGGTAGGAAGTGATGTTCAATGTAATTGCCAGCCTCTGTGATCTTTACTGAATTATAGTTATCATTTGGAGGTGGTAGTAGTGGGGGAAAAAAACAGCAATTCTCTGTTGTTTTTCAGCATTGTTTCTCATTATTCCAATCACTGTCTCAGTGTTTGGTCAAAGAGAGCATAAATACTCGGTTTGATTGATGCGACCAGGGAACTTACTTGTTTATTTCAAGCCTCCATGGCTTGATGCAGGACAGAGCTGTTTTATCATCCTTTTCAGTCTTCTTGTCACGTGAGGGATGCCTGGGTGGCTCAGTCGGTTAAGCGTCAGACTGTTGATGCTGCTCAGGTCATGATCTCAGGGTCATGATTTCAAGGTCATGATCTCAGGGTGGAGAGATTGAGCCCGGTGTCAAGCCCAGTATCAGGCTCTACGCTGGGTGTGAAGCCTGATTAAGATTCTCTCTCTCCCTCTGCCCCTCCCCCTCCTCTCTCTCTAAAATAATAATAATAATAATAACAATAATAATTCTTGTCATGTGGACTCAAGCAAGTTTATTCCTTTGAAAGTCTTAGAGGCTGAACATAAAGCAACTTTTGACTTTATAAAATAGGCACTTTTCTCAATGATTCCTTCCTGTGCTTTCTTGGTGTGGGAGCCTTTGTAGGCAAAAAAATTTTATAATAAGCCCCCGTTTAAAGATTTTATTTTTATTTATTTGAGAGAGGGAGTGAGTGAGAGCAAGAGTGAGAGCACGAGTGGAGGAAGGGGCAGAACGAGAAGCAGGCTCTCCACTGAGCAGGGAGCCCGATGCAGGGTTTGATCCCGGGACTCTGGCATCATGACTTGAACTGAAGGCAGATGCTTAACTGACTGAGCTACCCTGGCACCCCAGTCAGCCCCCATTTAATGTTAAGCAACCAATGCTTTCAAATGGGGACCCAACACACACACACACACACACACACACACACACACACACACACACACGCTCTATTTTCCTACACATAATGTCATGCTATAGTGGCTGGTGGTAATACGACGTTCTCTTGTGATTTTGCTGGTGAGAGAATATAGGCACCATGAAGACCTGGGAGAGGAGTAGAGACTTGCTTTTCTATTTCTCTGGTCATACTGATTCTCATATTATGGACCCAGCATGTGATTCACTAATGACGAGTGGATGAAATAATATTCCACATTAGATCTATTCTCCTTACTTTTACTTGAAATTTTATTAGCAGAAAACATGCTTTTTTGGTGATGTTTTTCACGTATTGAAATATAAGTGTCAGTCTGCTTGGCAGCACTTCTAGCCTATTACCTGATGGGAGCCAAGTCAGAGAAAATAAAGACACAGCAGTGGCTACAAGATCTTTTTCTCTCTTTCTTCCTACTATTTAGAGATATGTATGGAGAAAATTGGGGTCCAGACCCAGATTTGGATTTGTATTGTGCAAAAGATAGGATTCCCATCATGCCAAACCACTAGACAGGGCTTAGCAGTAGGGGAGGGCATGGTGGCTCTCAGTGCTAACTAGTAAACGGGGTTGGTGGCTTTCAGGAACAGAGTGGCACTTTTGGGGATACTCATCATATTCAGTATGTTCAATTCCCATCAGTTAATCTTTACTGAGTGCCTAGTATGTGCAAAGGTGTGAGCTAGGCTTTGCAGGGGATTCAGAAGAAAATGCAGATACAATTTCTGTCCTCAGAGGAGTTTACAGTTTGGGTAGGGAGACAAATAAGGATAAAGCTTAGGCTACAAATGGCCAGGTTCTGAAGGAGCGGCACATACATCATGGGCTACAGTAGATCAGAGTGATCAACACGGGTTAGAATATCAGGACAAATTTCAGATGGCAGAGTTGGATACGAATGTCAACTTCTGGGGGAGAATGAACAATCTAAAAGCATTTCAGTGGAGAGTTTCTGAGCCCCACATGAAGACTGTCTATCCACTCTGTATTTTCGGGGACAACTTTGTGCTAAGGTTTAGTGGGGACATTCTCCCAGAAGGTCATGTCTGTAGGAATCTTGAAACAGGTCCAGATGGGATGAAGGTTGACTTTTCAGGCCTAGAAAATGAGCAACTCACTTGTATGAACTCCATTTAAATTTCAAATTATCTTAAAGTCTTGGGACACTTCCTACCCATGACCAAATTCTTCTGGAAGTGTTGCTTATGTACCTGGCTGCATGTGGGCAGATTCAGCTAGTAGGACTTGACACTTTCCCCATCATTCATTGAATATGATTTCCTTTGACCAATGTAAAGTTTTTCTTAGTGAATACTGGTGACTTTCACATAAATATATCCTTTCACAGTCCAAAGAAAATTGGAAACTGCTAAAGGAGTGCAGAGAAACACTAAATGCTAACAAATTTTGCCAATACTCCTTGCAAGTGAAGGGTTTTATATGTATACACACACACACACACACACACACACACACACACACACACATGCTCAAAATGTGTTTTTCTGGGCATACTAGCTAAAAGTTTAAGTGCCTGGGCCCTGCCATAAACATTCTGAATGTGAATTTCTGTGATCAGAGTTAAGAGAATCTGAACTTTTAAAAATATCCCTAGTTGATACTTATGTATGGTAAACTATGAGATCTACCAGTACAGAATTTGCACAATGCAGTCTTTGCATTTAATTTACAAGGAAACTGGACTGGCCAACTGGCAGTAAAATATCAGGTTAGCATCTATGAAATTCAAGCTAACATGCTCATAACATCACAAGATGCCAGGTGGGGCTCAAGGCTCTTTAATAGATATTGTGCCTTTTAGTTCTCACAATACTGTTATGGAGGCAGGTGTCTAATTTTTCCATTGTACAGATGGGTGTAAATAAGCTTAGAGAGGTTTGTGACTATCTGGAGATCACCCAGGAATTAAGTGACAGAACTGGGATTCAAACCACAACATCCCAGTTGCCTCCATAGTGCCCTATGCTGGTTTCTCTCTGCTGCTCAGTGGGGTCCTCATGCTAATCATCTACTGTAGTATTAGGAAATCAGTTTCTTTTTACCAGTAACATAAGTAATACCTGATTAGGAGGAAAACTCTACAAATGCCACATGGCATAATAACCTCACATCCCTTTTTCTGAACTGCCTCTGCCATCATTAGCATAGGTATGTGAAGTTTCAGTGGATGTGTGCGAACAGATACAAGTAGGAAAAACTTAATACTACATTAAAGACATTGAATTTGGCCCACATTTATTTTATGAAGGAAAATGAGAAGGGCAGTATAAGGGTAAGGTATGTGCATGAGGGATGATGTCCATACTAGCCATCCAAATTTTCCAAACGTTATCAAACTCTACAATAAAGCATTAGTTTGCAATAAAGCATGGTGGATAAAGTTGGAGCAGCTTATCTGGGTATAAGTCTGCTTTCTGTCCCTAAAAGCTGTGTGACATCAGGCAGGTTGCTTACAGTTTCTGAGCCTTAGTTCTATAAAATGGGAATAATGGCAGAGCTTTCCTCACCGAGTTGCTGGTGAAAGCAAATTAGATGGTTCATGAAAAACTTGTAGGACAGTGCTCGACACATGCTAACATGTGTCACCAGTGTTAGTCATGTTAAAAAAAAAATCAGGCTCAGGGTCTGGACACAGTAGATCCTCAAAAGTGTTTGGTGAATATAAGGCTATATCATGCATGTTTCTCTACCTTGAGGGGCACAGTGTCCTTTGATAGCTCCCCTTTCTTTTTTTTTCCTAAATAGAGATTCTTGTTTAGAACCCGGATAGATTCTGCCCTATTCTTGGAAATGCTGGAATTTTGAAGATAAGAGAGTAGGTTGGGTGAAGGAAGACAGAGAGGTGGAAGATTCCTTCAGTCATAGTTCTAATACCTGAGCGTGGGCTGTCGTACCTGACTGGGCTCTTTCCCCTTCACTCTTGTTCTGTCTTTGGCATTCTTTCCGCTTCAAGACACCCAGACGCCGGGGATCACCGTCTTTTGTCTCCTACTCTTGGCGTTGAGTTGTGCTTGCACAGAATTGCAGCTCACCCTCAGTCAGCCACCCCAACCCACGACCCTCCAGCCCATAACTGCTGCTTTTCCTTGGAAGTGGTGTGTGTGTGTGTGGCGGGGGGTTAGGGGGTAGGGTCCTTTTTTAACCTGGAACCTTTCAAAGTCAAGGTGTAAATAACTGATGTGACTAAAGCAATTAAATTAGCAGTAACTTAGCCAAAAACTATGTATATGGAAATGAGGACCTTTTGAATAAGTTTGGTTATTTTCCTTTGAAAAGTAGAAACTTGAGCAAGGCTGCTCACTGTTTGGGTGCTCACCAGAATCCACTTGAGAACCTGTTCAAACCACCTAGGCTTTGACCACCCAGTTTCCCCCCAAATTCTGATACTCCTCCTCTTTGCCCCCTGAAGAGAACCAGCCCTAAAAGAATAAGAAGTAGAAATGATGGTGTGTGTATGTGTATGTGTGTATATGTGTGTATTTTTAACACAAATTTTTTAATTCTCTCTGTAAATTATTGAAACATGATCAAGTGTTTTTTTTCTTCTTTAAAACCTCTGAATGAATCTAGCTTTATATAACTAGGTTTGTTGTGTCAGAGGCTTTTCTCTTTTTTTGCAAGAATTAGTAGCAGACTATCTCAATACCTTAAAATTATATTTTGAAACTGATATCTATACTATTTGGTACATTTGGGTTATTTTATTCTGTGACTGCTATTGTAAAAGAAATAAACTGTTCTTTCACATTCATGACAATTCTGAGTATAGTCAGCATGGGATTAAATGAAAGATTTCTAACTGCTCCAGAATTCCTGTTTATATGTACACTATGAAAAGGTTTCTAGAGGGACTTTTGTTTTCTGATTCTTTATCAATTTTATTTCTCTATGTATTATGTGGTGCATTGCTACTATTATTATTGTTTATCTCTACATCACTACCAAAGACAGTATTGCATTTTCCTCCCTAGATTTTTTTTTTGTCTACCATGAACAACATCAAAGTTTAAATATTTATGGTAGGGATCATTTTAAGAGGTATTTTTCTTTCCCTCCTAACCACTCCTAATATGAGATGTTATAAGAGAACAATATGAGAAAGTTAAGATAATATTTGTCTTTATTGGTGTTTTCATGCTGTTTTCTAGTTGATTTACATCATTATTTAATGCCAAAATGTAAGACCTGATAAAATAATAATGCAAAATGCTGTATGCTTGCTTGGTTTTTATTGTATCAATTTGTATTGAAAATACATAAAATATTTAAAAAATAATAATGCAAAAATTAATTAGGTCTGATGAACACTGGGGTGTTCATCTTGACAGTCCTTGAGTAACTGTGTTTTGGTTCTGGGGAGAATGCACTGTTGCTTTGGAAGAAATGAAGACTTGGTTGGAGGGAGGCTATAATATCAACTGTCACCTCTCACCCCCAAGTGTTTTCATTTTGTTCAAGAATCCCGCAGAGGTTTTATGGGTTGTCAACAGTGCTTGTTACTAGGCAGGGATTAATCAACAAATATTTATTACAGACGAACAGACAATTTACCAAGTGCTTTTCACCTGCATTATTCAATATCATCCTCATACCAGCTCTGTGAAGTAGGAACAAAACCTCATGTTGAAATGACTAACCACTAACCCCATAACTGATCAACAGTGGAGCCTGATTCCAATTTCTGAAATGCATCCTCCTACGAGGTGGCAGGGCCTGTGCTCAGTGTTTTATGAATAATCTCTATGATTCTCATACCAATTCTACAATGGGGTATTGCTGCCTTAGAAAGGATCAGGTCAAAGCCTAGTGAGATGAAGAGGCTTGCCCAACACCATGCAATTTGGGGCACCAGGATTGGACCCGAGGCACACCTGATCCCGAAACTGCCTTAAAATTCCAGGCTGCCTCAGTGTCCTTTCTACTGGCTTGCACAAGAAAAATCGCCATATGTTATCCATTAGTAATTCTTCCAATCAGCTATTATATACCAACATTTCTCAGCTCAACTGTAAGAGTTATTCAAGGCATGTGATGTAGCTCCTGTCCTTTCAGATGGATTAAAAAGGAACCTGACTTGGGATCTTTTATTAAAATTTATTTTTTCCTATTAAAAAAAGGCTAAAGAAGAAGTTCTTTCAAGATCTCTGTAATAAGGCATATTGGTGAGCATTTGTGCTGGTATATTGTCTCAGCCAAGGAAAGAGAAACAGACTTAAGCTGTGTAAGGAGAATGCAGATTAGTAATTACCACCATTTATCCTGCTTCTGCAGGGTGCAGGCGAGGGACATGGAAGGACCCATGAAGAATGTGAGACAAAATCCTCATCACTGCGGTACTTACAATCCAGCTGAGTAGACCAAATTTACATGTGTGTTCACTTTGCCTGTGTTGTATACCACAAGAGAAATACTGCTCTCGTTTGGCATTTTGTGTTTGCTCTCTCTCTCCTTGCTGCCGTTCTAGCTCCATGACGGTACTGAACATCTATAATTAGGGAATTTTAAAGAATCAGAAAATACTTCTGCTTCCAGCCAATATAGAGGAACAGGGATCAGGTGTATTCCCTCACCTGAAACCAAATACACCCAGGCAAAATATTTTGAACAGCAAAGGACAAGGACCCCTAAGGAATAGGAAACAAATGAGGTCAGGTCTATGGTTGCTCCAACTAACTGCATAGAGAGAGTGTTGGCGTGGCAGCTCAGAAAAGAGGAATCCAGTCTATAAAGGTCAGACTCCCTGAATTGAGGAGACAGAGATGTGAGTCTGGGGAGAGAAACGAAGGTGGCTGAAGTTCACAGGAGAAAGTATTTGAAAAAGAACCCCAAAGATCTGCAGAGGCCCTCCTTGAGTATCTAGCTGAGTACTGATTCTTGCACACCTGTGCAGAAACTAACCATAATTGGAGAAAGGACCATCTGAATGGAGTATAGAGAAAAATGCCTCGCACACCCACAGGGATAGGCGGAGGGTCTGTTCCCAATGGCCAGACTGGAAAGCATTAGCCCTGCTGGCATATCAATAGGTTACTCAGAAGGGATTTAGCCCAGTGGTGGGGAAGAATTAGCCCTACACTAAACAGAGCTCTGATCTCAATGAACCAAATGAGACCTGAAAAGATCAGACTGTTTTCATGTGACTTAACTTCGTCCCAGAATAAAGCTCAAGAATATTTAGTATTTATAGAGATACCAAGTATCCAGAATCCAAAAAGGGAAAATTCACAATGTCTGGCTTCCAATCAAAGATCACCAAGCAGGCAAAGAAGCAGGAAAATACAACCATGAAAAAGAAAAATCAATGAATCAAGACCAACCCAGAACTCATATAAATGTTAGAATAATAGATGAGGACATTAAAATAAACTTTTACGGTTTTTCATCTGTTAAGGAAGTCACGTCAATTGGCCATATCAATCGGTGGCATGGATGTGGAAAAACAGAAACTTTCTCATACACTGCTGGTGGAAATGTAGAATGGTACATCCATTTTGGAAGAGTTTGACAGTCTTTTAAGAAGTTGAACATAGACTTCCTGTATAATCTAGCCATTCACCACCCCTATTAAAAGAAAGCATGCGTCTATACAAAGACTTGTATACAGATATGGTATATTCATAGCAACTTTATCTGTCATTGCAAAAACCTCAAAACAATCCAAATGTCCATCAACAGATGAAAGGATAAACAAGTTGTGGTATGTCCATATAATAGGCTACTACTCAGCAAAGAATAGGAATAAGCTATGATATATATACACCAAAGTGGATGAATCTTAAAATAGTTATGCTGAATAAAAGAACTAAAAACGAACAAAAAAAGAGAGTACATACTTGATGATTCCATATAGGACATCATACTGTATGATTTCATTTATTTAAAACTTTAGAAATTACAAAATAATCTATGATGATAGAAATCACATCAGTGGTTGTCTGGGGGCAGGGACAGGATTGTAATAAGGACTGAGGAAACTTCTGGAGGTAACGAACTTGACTGTTGTTACTGTTTCATGGTTATATGGATATATCAAAACATGAAGTTATAAATTTTAACTGTGCTTTTTATTATATGTCACTTAGGCCTTGATAAAGTGATTGAAAAACTCTAAAACAAAAGTAACAAGGCTAAAACAAAATAAAGAAGGCTAAAAAATAGTAAGAAAATAATCATTTGAAAAAAATCAGTATTTTCAGCTGTTTAGCTCTTTATAAATTCATTCATTTTTTCCACTTGAGAATCTTGTCCCCCTCTTAGAATTCCTTTTTGTTATGTTTTCCATTTATAAGAGTGCCTTAAATGACTGTCAGTGTGCCTGGCCCTCTAGGAGGGCCTCCAGATATGTGACATTTGCCTTTTCTTTATTTTTCTGCTTTTAGGTTTCTCATTGATGCTACTCATTCCTCCTCTCATTTCTAGAAATTATTTAGGCCTAGCTTAAACCTTTTTTTTTAGTTACAGACTTGTATATTGCCAAAAAAAAAAATCCACCAGCGGAATATTTATGTTATAAGCTTCTAGATTTTGAGGCACTTTCTGATGTTTGGATATATGTATTATATTGGGTGTATTCAATATATACTCATTATTAAAGTCATTGATCATATTAATTAGCATATGGAGGTCAAGAACTCTAAATACATTCCCTTAGGGGAAGAAAAGACCAATGGGAAAGCATGTAGAAATATAGATTGGTTTAAGAAAGCCTTCAAGGTATGCAGGAAAATAAATATAACAATTTTTTTTTATTATTAAGCCAATAAGAATAATATGAAGCAATGGTTCTCAAACCTGGCTACATATTAAAATAGCATGGGAAGATTTTTAAAAATACCCATGGCTGAACTCCAATTTATACCAATAAACTCAGAATCTTTGGGAATAGGGTCTGTGCTGGTAATTTCATAAATTTCCCCAGATAATTCTTGTACTGCCAGGGTTTCAAGAACTTTGACTATAGTTGTATGGATTACAGGCATTGGACTAGAAAGACTATCCTCTGCCATTTTCAGCCTGAATGACCGTGGGTGAGGAATTACAAAACTGGTGTCAACTCTGTACCTTGGAGTCACTTGCAGAGTTTTACAAACTCCTGATGGCTAGGTCCCTCCCCCAGTGATTTTGCTTTCAGTGGCCTGAGGTATAGGCTGGGTGTGGGGCTAGTTGAAGAAGCTACTCAGGTGATTGTAATGTGCAGCCCAAAGGATGAACCACTGTTCTAAAGATGAGCTTCCTCATCTGTGATGTGGGGTCAGTAGCTTTTGTGTGTGTGTGTGTGTGTAGTGCTTTAATGAAATAATGTATGTTAAGCACTTAGTATTGCTGTTCGGTTTATAGTAAGCAGCTGATGAAAAGTAGTCATTATTTTTGCGTTTTCTGAAATACCTAATTTCTGGAAAAGTGAGATCCATCCAAGAGAATGCCACACCCATGAAGGCTTTGCCAAACTCTGGACAAGTAGGATCTATATTTTTTAAAAAACCTCTAAACCCATGAAGACTGTATGAAGGGATGTTATTTCATATAGAATAGGGCTAAGGCACAATGAGGCTTTGCCAGAGTTTCACAAGTAAATTTTATTCCCTTTGAGGGAGAAATTTATCTTATGAGAAAAACATTGGCTTGAAATGGTGCGAATACAAGGAGTTGAGGAAGATGGTGAGTTTGCACCCATGCTCAGACTCACTCAGGAGCTGGTTGAAATGGGTTAGCTGATGAAAAAAGCCTGATTTTCTTCTTTAAGTCAGTCCTCCTGTTGGTCAGTGATTTTATTTTGGCTGTTAAATATGGTGTGTTCCTATAGTGAGAGTAGTCACTGAGAGCTAAAAGATAAACAGTGCCTCAGAAGTGCCCAAACTTGAGCGCATAAGTAAAAGCCACTGCGGAGACTCCCCGGGCCTTCCTCAGATTGGCTGCTCTGTGACACTGTCACATCAATAGCCATGTGCCATTGGTCATGAGCTGCTGCTGTCCCTCCTCACTTATGTACCTAGACCTTCACTACTCACCGTCATCCTCCTCTGCCTCTCCGATGGCCAAGGTGTTACCGTCTCAAGGGATTGCTGTGATTCTAAGTTCCTGCATTACCTTGCAGTCCCGTCAGATACATGTTGGAGTGTAAATAGCTTCCCACTCACTCGTTAGCTCATTGCTCCGCTTCCCAGGCCAGTGGAATCCAGCCCGACACACCTACTTGTTATCCTGTGCGTGAGCTCTCTCCTCTCATACCTGTGAAGGCCCCTCGTGTCTTTTGAGCCTCCACTCTGTTTGGTCATGGTGTCAGGCATAGTGTCATCAACCCCATGTGATTAATGAAGAACTTGAGGATCAGAAATATGAAATAGTTTGGCCGAGGGCACACAACCGGTAAATGGTACCACTGTGGCTTCTACCTGGATTTGATTCCAAAGTCCATGGTTTTCCACTGTTGGTATATCACACACTGTGACTTAAGTCTTTCTGGTGCTCTTAAGAATGTATTCTGTGCGAACCATGAGAGATGATGGACTCTGAAAAACAAACTGAGGGTTCTAGAGGGTAGGGGGGTGGGGGGATGGGTTAGCCTGGTGATGGGTATTGAGGAGGGCACATTTTGCATGGAGCCCTGGGTGTTATGAACAAACAATGAATCATGGAACACTGCATCAAAAACTAATGATGTAATATATGGTGATTAACATAACAATAAAAAAATTAAAAAAAAAAAGAATGTATTCTGTGCCACCCTGATAAATCTTCCTGATTCTGGCCACCAGAGCAGGTATAGTTGAGATGCCCTCCTTTATTCTAGCTTGCTTTTTCCCCGAATATAATAATTAGAACTTGTGGAAATATCTTTATTTTTCAGGGGGTTTGAGGGTGATTTCTGTATTATTATCATGTCTTTTTCAGTTTCGTTTACTGGACTCTGTCTCAAGGAGAAGGATTGCTCTGTTGCCCTTCTTAGGGCTTCCTAAAGATTTTGTAACAAAAACATGAGAGCGACCTTCAGAGCAGTGTGTTGTCGGTAAATATCAGACTACGTCCAGAATCCTGTCAAGCCAGTATATGTGCTCTATTACGTTTTCTATGAATGCAGAGTGTCTGAGTTATGGATGGTCTCTGCCTTCAAGGAGTTTATAATCTGGTGGTAACAAAAACATGTTGAAAATAACAGCAATGATAATTTCCCTTAAATTAATTCTTTATTAATTGAATTGTTAAAACTCTTTAGGGTGTGTAATTTACCCAAATATACACAAAACAAGGGCAGGTGCCTTATTTTCAATTTCTCCAGTGTGAAATCTGAGCCACAAAGTAGATGGGTGACTTGCTTCTAGTCTTCAGGTGGGAGCAGGCTGACTCACGGCTTCTGGCAAGCTGTGCGGTGAGGCTGATACTTGTGTCTTTAGCCATGGCCCCGTTGTGAGTGAGACCCAGGATGAAATCATGGAATTTTTATTTTTAGGAGTGTTTATTGAGGATTGGTGGACTTCTCGGGAATTTTCCCAAGTTTGATAATTAGGAAAAAAGAACTCGTATATTAGGTAAAATTTTATTTGTTTATTTACTAATTTAGTTTTTAAGATTGTATTTTTAAGTAATCTCTACACCCAATGTGGGGCTTGAACTCACAACCCTGAGATCGAGAGTCACATGCTCAACTGATGGAGGCAGCCAGGTGCCCCAAATTAGGTAAAATTTCCAAGGAACTGTAACACCCTGCATTTATAATTGGGCAACCGGGTTTTCTTTGTCCTTATACCCCAGACCAGCGATGCTCTACGGACATGTGTTTCAGGTTAGTTACATAATAAGGCATCATGGAGGAGTTCAACAAGCATTTACTGAAGGCCCATGATGGGCTGGGTACAGTGGTGAACAAGACAGGCAAGATCTCTGATCTCATGGAGCGTGTATTCTAGTTGAGGGGAGCAAGGAGATGGCAATAACCAAGTAAATCATTAAGTAAAGATGTACTATAAAGAAAAATTAGATTGATGTAATAAAGGATGAGTAGGGATGAATGTAGACAGAGGATCAGGGAAGTTCTCAGAGATGACTTTTGAGTTAAAATCTGAAGGGAAAAAGGAACCCAGCCATGTTAAGATTTCTAGGAAGGCTCTTCTAGGCATTCAGAACAGTGAGTGCAAAGGCCCTGAGGCAGGAAAAAAAACTTAGTGTATACAGAACGAAAAACCAGTGTGACTGGAGCAGAGTGAGAGAGAGGGAGAGTATTAGAATAAGAGGAAAAGGGCCCATTCATGGCAGGACTATGAGAATTTTGGCTCTCACTCAGCGAAATAAAGAATAGGGTTTTGAGTAGAGAAGGGTTTTGAATAACCCAAGAGAGAGAGGAGGATGTGACTCTGTGGTAGCTATGCTAAGAATTCGTCAGAATCTGGATATGTCCAAATGATAACTTGATGTGGGAGATGGAAGTCAAACAGGGCTCCAGGGTTTCCGGTCTTAACAATGAGAAGTTTGGGATTTGCCATTAACTGAGGTGGGGAAGGCTACAGGCAGAACAGTTTTGGGAGGAAGATCAGGGATTCAGTCTGGGGCATGTGAAGGATGAGGTGCACCAGTAGAGATGGCAAGTAAGCCATGAGATATACAAGCCTGGAGTTTGGGGAGAGGTCAGTCCTGGGAACACACATTCAACATTGATAGCATATTGGTGGTGTTTCAAGCTACAGGATTGAGTGCGTTCTCTAAGGGAGTGTTAGGTCCTGGGGAAGGGATTCAGGGCAGGTGAGGAGCGGGTCTTCATGGAGTTTGCTTTCCAGAATGTGTTGAAGAAGACTCTTAAGAGGCGCCTGAGTGGCTCAGTTGGTTAAGCGACAGCCTTCGGCTCAGGTCATGATCCTGGGGTCCCGGGATCGAGTCCCACATCAGACTCCCTGCTCAGGAGGGAGTCTGCTTCTCCCTCGGACCCTCCCCCCTCTCATGCTCTCTCTCTATCTCATTCTCTCTCTCAAATAAATAAATAAAATCTTAAAAAAAAATTTAAATTAAAAAAAAAGAGTTTCTGTCTTGTGAGTCCCTCCTTTCCTCTGGGCTGGTTTGATTTGTTTTTATCTGTTTTGTTTTGTTTTTTTTCTTGAACCAGTCTCTGGCTTACCATCAGCTGACAGTATTCACTGATTCCTGAGACTGCATGAGTATTTAACACCAGGATAAAAATTGATCTGAAGTGATTTGGACCCATCTATGAATTTGGGAAAAATCACCTAAACTGAGTAAGATATATATACAGCCTCCAATGGAGCCAGTGTCTCTTCCACTGTGTTGTTCATGTAACATTTTGAATTAGCAGAATTTAGGAGTAAAGAGGATTCTGTCAGAACATGTCTTCTTTGGCTTTGAAGTTGGTTTCTTGGTCCTTTCAGGCATGGAATCTCTAAATCCAATCTTTGTTTAGGCTTGGAAGATGACAGCCACACCCACGCAGAATTTTTTAAGAGTTTGAATATTTCTATGCATTAAAAATTGTGCTTTTCGGGAGTCAATGAAACCGTGAGTTATTTCTTTCTGTTTTAACTCTCAAATGATAGTGTAAGGACAAATACAAGTTAAATTAAGAGGCTTAATTTTCCCTGCTGAAAAATGAGGCAAGAGATAACCTTGTCTCTTTTCCTTTGAGCATTTACTTTAGAAAACTTGTAATTGTACGTACTTTCTCCTCTCTTTCAAATGTCTATAAATCCTTTTGAAGACTAGATTGGCATTTTGTCAGCTTTATGACTTGGAAATATCTTTCTCCAGGACCTGAGAACTGTCACTTTAAAATGTAAACATCAAGGGAGATAGTGTCCCACTGTCATGGTTTCTGTCGGGGCAAAGGAGCTGGACTTCAGGCGGGAGCATCGCTCCACCTTGAAACACGAACTCTTGCCATCAAGGTGTCAGAAGTTCCTTCTTCCTCTGGATGAAGCCAATTAGCCAACACAGATGATCACCCAAATTACCTGGTAAAGTTAGAATAGTTTATGTTTGGCAAATGGTACTATCCAGTCCTCTGATTAGAGGACTATCTATTGCTTATCTTGAGAGTATGTGTACAATGGGTTGAATCTGCACAGCTATAGGAAAGGGTGAGATTTCTCTCTGTCTTTGTAATCTCTTAGACTGCCTGTGATACCCTTCACATTCTGCTTGAATGCTTATTTCATAAGGGAAGTGTTTTCTTTGTCTACTACCTTTGTGAAGAGGATTTCTGGGTTGGGAGAATATTCTGTTTTTAATTATAACTCCCCAACATTGGTTGCTAGTGGGTAAACCAAATTACTGACATGCTTGGGTTCTCTAAAATCTCCTTTCAAACATTCATGGGGGGGTTCACTTCTGTTGGGTATTTTAAATGACCTCTTGGTCTTAAAAGTAGAGTTGACATTTGAAGATTAGACTCTTCCACTCTTAGAGATAATTCTAATCAATGTATTCTTGATATAATCAATTTGGGGGTTTTTAAAAACGGTGTGCCTGCATTCTAAAGATAATCACTCAGAGATTTAGAGCCCTATGAAAGTTCTGTTGGTGTAGGTATTAGTTTGCTAGGGCTGCCATAACAAAGTAGTAGGTGGTCTAGATAACGGAAGTTAAATTTCTTACAATTCTGGAGGCTTGAAGTCCAAGATTAAGGTGTTGTCGGGGTCGGTTTCTTCTTAGGTCTCTCTCCTAGGCTTGTAGATGGCCGCCTTCTCCTTGTGTTCTCACATGGCTTCCCTCTGAGTGTCTGTGTCTTAATCTCCTCTTCTTATAAGGACACCAAACTGGATCAGGGCCCACCCTGATGACCTGATTTTAACTCAGTCATTCTTTAAACATTCAATCTCCAAATACAGTCCATTCTGACGTACCAGGGGTTAGAACTCCAACATGTGAATTTTAGGCAGACACAATTCAATCCATAGCAGTTGTACATATTCCAGTTGCTATTCAAGTATGTGCAAAGGCAGTTTGATCAAAGTGCCTGAGAGACCAGAATGTGACTGTTATTTAAAATAATTTTTATGGGATTACCATTCAGCGTTCTACTTGTCTTAGTCACTAGAACCAATATCTCCAGATTTATGATATATATATATATATATATAAAATTTTTCCCCCCTGAGGAAACAGGATTGTTTTTGAATGACCATTAGTTCTTTCAAAGGAGGGACAAAGTGTATTATGGAAAATGTACCCAAGCCTTATTTGCAGCTTCAAGTTGGCATAGTACATTACCTCTTCAACATGGCAGTATAAAATGTCTTTATTGTCAGCCCCACCCTAAGTCCCATGCGTGTGAATTTAGCCCCCCAATGGGACTTACGGCCACTAATTAAAACTCAATTCTCTCAATGTTCACTATTGTATGTCTGGGGGAAGAGAGAATACATTTTTTGACCCTCTCATATTCTTGCATTCATTAGGAAATCAGTGCTTTCCCCAAGTACATTCTGGCGACCCACAAATTGACTTGCCACCCAGCCTGACCCTTCAAGGAAAGAGGGGAAAGATGAAGAAATGCAAAAAGGTAGCCATATTTTCTCCTCAGACATTATATTTGTCTCCTTCTATTAGATTTATTTTTGGCACATAGAAGAGCACATCCATATGGGGAACATTTTAAAATTGCTTGTGAAGAGTAGGCATATTTCCAAGAGGAAATGTAACCTTGCCTTCATCTGGCGTATCAGATCAATGCGCTGTAAAAGATCATGTTCAGTTACCTCATTTTTTTGAATTAGAATTAATGGCTCATTAGTCTTGATCATATCAATATTATAACACCACTTACATTTGATAGAAGAGGGAAGAAGGCTGATGGAGTGCACTTATTCCCTTTTACTCTTAGCGAATACACCATGTGCCAGCCTCAGGGAAAACCGGCAAGATCACGGAGGTGGCCCTTTTCAAACAGGCCCCATTTAGGGCAATTGCGGACTCTTTTGTAAGAGGCTCTTGGAAGAAGAGTTAAAAGGTTCTGAAGGTTTTGGTCACTTGGGACATAGAGCAGTGTTTTCCCTCACTTTAGGCAGCAGGCCAGAGTGGGGGAACCAGACACCCTCAGCATTTCTTTGGCCACATGTTGGACCATATGTTGGAAACTGGAATAGCAGACATTAAGAATCTTCTCTTGACCATCCCTCCCGGGAGGAATTCCATCTACAAAGGAGCATATATTTCTGCAGGCCTCAGAGAGATAGGCAGGTTGACTCTTTTGAAATAAAAATAGGAAATATTGCAAGGCACCAGATGATACTATTGCAGATAGGCATCTTTCCCAATCCCTAAATTATGCCAAAACAAACAGGAACCAAGTGGGCTCTAAAATTAAAGCAAAGAAAAACAAAGCAAAATAAAACAAAAACTACCTTTATGGAAGGAAACACCAGACCAGGAGTCAAGAACTCTGGCTGTATTATTGACTCTGTCACTAGCTAACCGTGAGGCTGTAGGTAGTGGATATTTTGTTTTTGTTTTTGTTTTTTGCCTCCATGGCACCTATTTCCTTTGGAAATTGTCCCCCATCCCCACCCCAACACCCAGCTGGGCTGTAAACCTTTGGCCCATGAGTTATATCTTACCTCCCAGGCCACAGTGATTGGCTCAAGGATAAATACAAGGAAACCAGGGCGGTTAGGGTCTTCTTGGGATTTTGCTGGAACTATCAGGAAAGAAACACTTGGTTCTCACTGTTGCTATGAGTTGAAGGGATAATTTAAGCCAATAGCTGCCAGTCTCCCCCCAGAGAGAGGCAGATGGGAGAAATGCTCAGAAAGAAGCAGAGCTGGGTGACACATATCTCAATCCTTCAACCTCACCAGGCCTGGAGTTGGTCACTCCTGGAATTCCTTCGTATGCTAGGAAATTCATCCCCCTCCTTTTGGTTGGGACTTGGCTTCTTGGAACCTGGTTATTAAACTTCGTATATTTAGATTTACCTCTCTGAGCTTCCTTTTCCCATCTGTGAAGGAACATAGTCAATATAGTGGAGTCCTATGTTGCATTCCATCTCTAAGCTTTGTATGACTCTAACTACTAAGTCTCTTGACACAGGAGCACCTGCTGGCTCAGACAGTAGAGCATGTGACTCTTGATCTCAGGGTCACGAGTTCAAGCCCCACGTTCAGTGTGGAGCTTACTTAAAGTAAAAATAAAATAAAATATTTTTAAAAATCAATCTATATATCAATCTCTTCACTCATCTTACCTAATAATTTGTTGTGATATTTATCCTCCTAGACAGTAAGTCTCTTAGTAATCTCCAAAATTTCCCTCAAAAATTTCTTCCAAATATTTGGAAGTTATGATGATCACACCTGGGGTTAAATTGATCTTTATATTAACAATGAATGAAGTGTTTGATAAGAAAATTGATAGTATAAATAGGATCAGAGAGTACCATTTAAAACCCTTTTAAGAATACAGACAGCTTTTAGAAGAGAAGGAGACATGACGAAAACCCAACATCTATTCATTAAAGTCCATCTAAGTGTTAAATATAGGTACTGCATCTACTTGAAAGCAATAAAACGAAATATTTTTCCTAAAAACTTAATTAATAATTAAGACTGGGCAATCCCACCAATGATTTTAATTCTCTACACCAATCAAAAAAATAGAGACAGAGTTCCATTATGCAAATATCCTTAACAAAATCTCCCTAGCCCACCGCCTTCGGTGGCATGACTGCATGCGGACAAAGAAACAGAATGTGAGTGGAGAGCAGTTTGCCTTGAGAAAAGGCACTCAAGGACTTGGGGGTGTTAGTAAAGATGAACCAATATGATTTTTGAAAAAATGAAAGGAGAGGGTCCTGTGTTCAGGTTTCTTTCACTGCCCCCTGGCCAGATTTATTAACCTTCTATTAACAAATAGGTACAGAGGACTGAATTAAGAGGGGACAAATAGGGACACCTGGGTGGCTTAGTCGTTAGGCGTCTGCCTTCGGCTCAGGTCATGAATCGGGCTCCCTGCTCAGTGAGGAACCTGCTTCTTCCTCTGCCTGCCACCCCTCCTGTTTGTGCTCTCTCTCTCTCTCTCTCTCTGACAAATAAATAAAAAATTTTTAAAAAAGAGGGGACTAATATTCTTTCCTCTCTTCCCCCCTTGAAGAGGCTCACCAAGTGTAACTAAGCTAGGTTCTCAATGGACTCTAGTATAATGGAAACGTCCTTTTGACAGTTCTGAGAATATGACATCTCTCTGCAGAATAGGCACAAAAGTACAGTAGCACTTAGCATTCATAGCACTGGAAAGAGATTAATTAGCTCACTTCATATCCGTTCACGATATTCAAGTGTTGATCATAAAATGATACAGATCACCAAAGTTGGGGAAATGAAGGTTTTGATCAACAGTAGGGGTTTAGAACTCACAGCTTTTGACTAAGCCATTGTGGAGTCGTCCGGTGCTTCGCCTGACTACCAGCGCTCTCTCGGGAGGGGCCTTCCCTTCACCCCCCTCATCGTCCCCTGGGGGTGCCTGCTTTCCTGCCTAGCAAGGGGGTGACTCAGTGTTGCGTGGTGCCCTCAGAGTGGTTTGGCTGAGGTTTTGGAAGAATGGCTGCACTTTAGTTGCAGAGTCTCTAATGTATCTCGGGAGCCAGAGGGAAAAAGATAATCTATTTTCTAAAGCAAAAGTGACTTAGGAAATCCCTGATGGGGGAGTTCATCTCTGACTATTTTGGAAAGTGTTTTCCAGCGTTCATTTCTAAGAGTAGATTGTGCGGTTTGAGGGCCTCGGCTGAAGGAATCACAGATGCAGCGTCTGAGCAGTGAATGGATGCTCACGTGTTAGCCACTTTGTGTGGCTCTGAGTAAGAAGCAGACACAAAGTCAAGTAACCAGGTTCCGTTCTCACCATCATGTCTGGCAGGCTTCCTTTTTATATGCAGAGGATGGACCCATCCAACAAACACTTGCGAATTCCCCGTGGCGTGTGTAGCCTCGTGTCGGTCACTAGGTATTGAACTTTGGAGTGAATCACCTGGGAGCTTATTAAATTACCAATTTCTAGGCCCCGTCCCCAGAAATACTGATTCAGCAAATCCAGAACAGGGTTTAGGAATCTGATTCCCATTTGAGGGGTTCACAAACACCTTTGTATCCCTAGCCACTACTCAAAGTGCGGTGGGGATAGTACAGGTTCTTCCCTGACAATCACTCAGTCACAATGGCAGGATGGGGCCCACTGGCCCAAACACATAACAGATGATGGCAAAACCCCACAGAAACCCAGACAGAGTGCTACGGCTCAGGGATCCACAGCCACGGGGACTTGAGAGTATTGTGGGCTAGATTTAGACATGAAGGAGTTTTACAAAGAATTTTAAAAGTAACTTGGGTTTTAAAGAAAATCAAATCTGATCCAACTATTTCTTTTCTTTTCTTTCTTTCTTTTTTTTTTTTCGGATGAGTTGAATGAGATCCAGAGAGGTTAAATGACTGGCCTGTATTCATTCAGCTAAGACTTGAAAAGCAGGGACTGGAAGCAGAGACTTGTAATTGTGTCTACAACAGCCTTTGGAGAGTCTGCTCTGGATGCACTGGAAGTGTGTATACAGACCAGGATTCTATAAAAATGACATGGGGGAAACATGGCTAAATATTAATGCTGGTTTTAGATTTAGGTTGACAAAGCAGAGGATGATACGTCAATAATTTTCAGTGATATGCAGAGAATACTCCATATGGAAGGAAGGCTCTGCCAGCATTCTAATCTATACATCTTCATCACTGGCTTAGATGTACCCACACAATATTATATTAGCTAAGAATTACTGAGTTTGAATTATGTGCTTTGCTTTTTACATGAATTAACTCATTTAATCTCTTTAAAAAAAATCTTACAAGGCAGGTAATATTATCCTTAATTTATAGATGGGAAGACTGAGGATTATAGATGGGAAGACAGAAGGATTAAGAAACTTGCCCAGGTTGCAGAACTAGTAATCAGTGAAGTGTGGATGCAAACCAAGGCCGTCTGCCTTCCCCACCCTCTTTAGATCACCACCCTACAGAGAAGCTCATGAATCGGCAGATGGCTCCACACTGGAAGGGGCGGCAGAGTATTGGATGACAGAATTAGGATTTTGAAAAAGTCCTGGTGGAATGAAACTAAGGATGTCCCTTAATAGACACAAATGTAAATTTCCACATTTAAGTTAAGGAATCAGTTGCACATATATAAGGATGCTAGCAAGCCCTGGCTTAACTACAGTTCACACGAAAAAGACTTAGGGGCTTCAGTGGACTTTGCACTCATATGAACGAATAATGTGAAGTGGCTGCCAAAAAGCCTATGCAATTTTAGGCGTAAGTCAGAACAGGGTAGATGAGTCCTACTGTGTGTATGTATGTATGTAAATTTAGGCTCCACCCCTAGCAGGGAGCCCAGTGCGGGTCTTGAGCTCATGACCCTGAGATCAAGACCTGAGCTGAGATTAAGAGTCAGATGCTTAACCAGCTGAGCCACCCAGGTGCCCCTAGATATATTGGATCGTAATTAGAGTGAAGTGGAAAATACATTAACTGGTATTTTTTGAAGGAAACAGAGACCACCAAATTGAGTTCCAAGGTGGATATCTTCCGTGTGGCCAAGTGGAAATTCATGGGTTTGGGTAGCTCAGCATGTGTTCCCCCAAATATACTCTCTTTCTCTTTCTTCCTCTCTCTTGGCAACAACACGTCATTATCCTTTATGGTGCTACCCACCCTCACCCCATTCTTCGTGGTCCTGGTGGAAATGTAAATCACAGTGTCCTTGTGCCCCACAAGTCTAACTCCCAACCAGACCCTGCTCCATCCTTTCGGGATTTTTATCTTGGATTATGTGATACATGAGAAAAGATGGTTGGAGCATAATAACTCTGACACCAGTATCCACAGGAGACTGTCTGTGTGCTCCTCACCAGTGTGTCGCCCTAGTTCCTGTGTTTTTTGAGGCTGACAGCTCAGTCTCCCCAGGTTCATTTGCGTGGATCATTCTTCATGATCTGTCAGCTCATTCATTCAAAGAACATTAACGTTTAGGGCACAAGACTGCAAACACGGATTTCTCCTTTTCTTTCCTTCTCCTCCGCTTTCTTATTTAGGGAAATGCTAGGCTCCGAACTTGTGTGTAGGAGTGAACATGAACACAGCAAGCAACTTCTTAGCAAGTTCAGTAAAATGGAATTGTGTGTTTGAACTGGTTTCAGAATCAGGAGGTCATGTGTCTGGCACAGACTGATGACAGATTCAAGGAGAAAAGTGTAACTCAGGTGCCAATTGAGGAAAGAAAGAAACAGTTTTGAAGGCAAGCATAGGACTTTGGATAGGAAACAAAAACAACCCTAACTGAGAAGAAAAAACCAAGAGAAAAAGGTAAAACTATAAGAAGAGGAACCGAAAGAGGATGATGATGGTGACAAGTCACTGTGTGTATGGGGGGGGGGTGGTTGTTCGTTTACCAAACACTTTCACAGATTTTCCTCCGTGCTCCTTGTGACCTCTTCAAGCTGGTGTCATCACCCCCAGTTTCTATGCACGCATCCGGAGGTCTGGAAATTGTGACTGGCTCAAGGCCCAGAGCTATGTGAGTGACATGGCTAAATCCCAGTCATGCCCACCCCCATCCCTTCCCCATCTTCTTCTTCCCCGTCAGTCAGTCCCTCTGGCTAGGAATCTCTGTTAAAATTCTTTTTGAAAAAGTCCCAGTTTCTTTTTTCGTCTTTGAGCATGCACTGTGCCTCCCATTTTGTTCAGCACCAACTGCAAACTCAGCTTTGACTCATGAGACAAACACCTTCAACCAGGTTATATTGTGCACACTGTTTATCTCTCCTGCTCTTGTTTTCCAGTCAATGTCTCCTGGGCCTGGTTTGCCATTCGTGTGGATTTACTGGGTGAAAAACTTGGAGCTCTTGTAAACTGCATCCCTCGTCAGTCACTAAGAACAGTCTCAACCCACCCAAATGCAGGCGGCTGGGTCCTGACCAGCTCTGGGGGGAAGCTGGACATGAAGCCAAAATATGATACCGGGTTCCCCTGAAGGCCGGAAGAAAGGAAATATTCCTCAGTATCCATTAGAGATTTTTCTGAAAGCAAAAGTCCCAGGAAAAGAAACGAACTGTGATCTGAGTGGAGTTTAAGTACCTGATTCCTGCTGTGAACAGTGATATGTGGTTGTTTTATAAATTAGCCACATTTGAATTCTAAATCACTATAGGTACTGCAGAGCCTTTGATATAAGACTAAGCTTATTTTTCAACAAACAAAATAATTGCTCAACATTGGTGAGTTGGTGGGGGGGGAGGGGAAAGTCTGCTTTTTGAGGAACTATACCTGCTTCCCAAATAATATTCTAAATACCTGACAGTACAAAATAATGGTATTGATAAGATGAATAAATCCGACCCTGGCTATTTTATGTCAAAATTGTAGAAGAAAAATTTTCATGCAAGTATGCAGAAAAGTAATAAACCTGCTTAAGGAACAAATTTAATGGTTCCTAAGCCTATATATTTCTAATAATTGTTTATACTTTTAATTTAATACTACTATTCCTCGCACGAAGCTTGTTTTAAGTTGTATAGAGCTTGCAATAAAACTGAAGAATCAGAATTTTCCAAAAGGCAGTTTCCAAGGGGTTTCGACAACGGTTAGCCACAATTCCATCACATTCGCTTCTTTGTCTCAAAGATTTTTTTTTTTTTTTTGGTAAATAAATTTTGAATAGACCTTGGTCACTCTTCTCCATTCCCCCTCAGGGATGTGGGAGGTGAAAAGGGAGGAGGGATAGGTCTTAGAGAAATTTTCTAGAAATTATTTGCTTGGGTTACTACTAAAGGCATCTCTGTCGATATAGTTTATATGCATAAATTTTAGATCTAATTTAAAGAGTTACAATGTCAAACCTTAACCTGATGGTATTTTCAAAAACCAAAATGAGTGTTTGGAAGCAGTCAGGAGAAGCATCTCTAGGAACGGTTATAGGAAAGCATTAAGCAGTCAAGATAATCATTTCTGGCCGTTCTCTGGATGCTGAGAAATTAAAATGGGCTTGGCTAGCTATACCATCACACCTTCCAGTGCAGTATCACCTCTCCAGGCTCTCAGACTGAAAGTCCAGAATTAAACTTTACCAAGCAAGTTTGAAATCTGTTGGCAAGCCAATGTGGAAAACTCCTGCTACCATTGCTTAGGTTCTGCCCCTTCTGGGGATATATAAAACCCTCAGTCTCTACAGTTGCCCAGTCAGCACTTTCCAGGAGCACTTAGAAGCCATGACATGCCCACCTCTCCATCAGTGACAACCGAAAGCCCCAAGTTGGTAATGGCATAATGGGGAATGCAGCGGGGGCGTGAGAAAGGGGCTCGGGAAATACTTTTCCAGAGCAGGTCAATATGAATGTGAGGTTGCCTTCCAGACTGAGCGGTAAAGGCTTGTGACTGGGATTCTGCCCCCTGGTGCTATTAATACTGTTGCTGCTTTCCTGTTCCGCACGGTGATCGAGCACCACCAGTGCATTAGGCTCCTGTAGGAACCGACGTAGACAGAGTGTCTGCCAGACGAAGCACTCCAAAATGTTCCGCAGGAAACAGCCCCGCGCTGACACGGAGAGCGGGATGGATGGTCTCCTCCTCGAGTCTCTGTTTCTATTATAAATTAGAGGCCTACTTTAAAAATGAGCGAAGTATAAATAATTTAAAATAAATCAAAGGCCTTTATTACCACCATCGTACCCAGGCCTTTGAAGATAACTCGGCTCCCCAGCACATTGTCGGAGGCTTGCTCTGCTCTCCTCTCCTGCTTCCTCCTATAATGACATGCATCCTAAGAAAAGTAAAAAACGAAACAGACAAAAAAAAGCAAACCTCGGTGTGGTATCCGGGTTAATGTCACTTGCGAGGCCCAGCCCCAAGGGGGGCCGACTTCCTTCTCGAGAGTTCACATCCACGGTATAATGCCGTGCGTCCCTCTCCCTCTTCCTCATCGCTTGAAAACCGGAGTGGAAGATTCCAGGACAAAACCACAAGGGACCCTCTGGGAAAGCATTTAAAAGCAAATATTCAATTGCCTGTGCTTGTTACTACTTCAAGCTCTGGTAGAGTTGCAACTTCATCTCCTTCCTTCTTTCCCTACTTCCTTCCTTCCTTCCTTCCTTCCTTCCTTCCTTCCTTCCTTCCTTCCTTCCTTCCTTCCTTCTTTCCTTCCCCTCTCTCTCTTTTCCTTCCTTCCTTCCTTCCCCTCTCTCTTTCTCTATCTCCCTCCCTCCCCCTCTTTTTCTCTTTCTCTCTTTCTTACTTTCAGTTATTACCAAGGACTGATAACCTTGTCTAACCTCTTGTAGATTATTTTGTAACTTACCCTCTTAACCATGTTTAACTCGGATTTCTATGCGGCAAAGTTATCAGACCCCTTTGTACATAAAATGCAAAAATCATCTTTCACAGGGAGAGGTGGAATCCAAAGGAAAATTGGCAATGGCTGGGGCAAAACAACTGTTCCTCATGTATTAAAATATCTTCGAAGTTTAAATGAGAAAGTATGAGTGGACACCTGGAAGTGAGAGTGTGTGTGAGTCATGAAATCTTTGTAAAAGCTAGTGCCCCTCAAGAAAAGAAAGAAATGAATTAGGGTGGCCAAATTTGAGAGCGTTGGCTCAGGGAAAATACTCTTAGTTCCCAAACCTGGCTGCACATATCACTTGGGACCCTTATTAAAAATGTAGGCTCCCTGGATTCACTCTAGGGGATCGTGCATCAGGAAATCTGGGGCTCAAGAATAGGTATCCTGGATATCACTGCGAAAGATGCAATAAAACGTTATATTGGGAGTTCACGCTTGTAGTTTAGCTACTAACCCAGAAACGATGTAGATTGGCTAGGACTGGCGCCCATAGCTAGCCAGGTATCTGAAAGTAATTCCACTAGTGGTTAGTAATTGAGATTCATGGCATTTTTTGTGAACTGCAGTTATATTTTTATTTCTTTAAAAAAGTTCTAAAGAGCTTGGGAAAATGGCATTGGATTTATTTGCCACAAGACAGTTGACGTGGTAGCTGTATCACCAGAATGAGGATCTCCCCACAACCCCCTGACAGCCCTTTCTCTAATATTTGAAGAATCTTATCCTTTTAGACAAGATGACACCTCAGCCAATGTGGAAAACAGAACAGATGATATCATTTTGAATAGCAGTTCCCAAACTTTTAAGGATCTTTTTACATTCTCAAACATTATTGAGGGCCCCAAAGAGTTTCTTTTCTTTTTGGGTAGGTTATATCTGTTGATATTAGCCATGTTAGCAATGAAAGCCAAGATCTTTTAAAATATTTTAATTTGTTTAAAAATAACATGATAAACCCATAACATGTTAGTATAAATAAGATTTTTTGGGGAAAAAATAATTATATTTTCCAAAACAAAAAATTTGTGAAGAGTCGTGTTTTGCATTTTTACAAATTTTTAAAATGTCTGGTTTTGTAAATGACCATTGGATTTTCACATCTGCCTCTGCATTCAGTGCATTGCTGTATGTCCTTTCAGTTGAAGCATATAAAGAAAATCTAGAGGGGAGGGGCGTGGGGGGATGGGTTAGCCTGGTGATGGGTATTAAAGAGGGCACGTACTGAATGGAGCACTGGGTGTTATACGCAAACAATGAATCGTGGAACACTACATCAAAAACTAATGATGTAATGTATGGTGATTAATATAACATAATAAAATAAAAAAACGTAAAAAATAAAAATAGAAATAAAAAATAAAGAAAACCCAGTTCAACAGGGGTATGTAATTGGAAGAGTGAGGTCTTTTGTGGGTCTCAGGAATGTGTCTCAGGAACTTGGTCTCCCTGGGCCAGGATTTAAGACCTTCTCCTGTAGAATGATCTCAACACCCTTGCCATGGTGGTGAGCTCGAGCCGTCAACTGAAGGCACTCATCTGTGAGGTCTGTGGTGGCTGGTTCAATTCACAAGAGTTTCAGATCTAAGGACAAAGCATGGGAGTCCAGTTCGGCCAAGAGGAAACCATCAGGAACAAAGTGGTGTGGGTCCTAGAATGACGTGTGATAGGGGACATTTAGGGGGAGTCCTCCACCAGAGAAGTCTGGGAGAACTGCTACACATCCTTTCTGCTCCTCTGTAATATGAGGGCAGCTCCGGCCCACTGTTTTCAGCATTAAAGAAAAAAAAAACCTGGTTAGTTTCTCTGAGGTTTTCAGATAACTAAACAAGCTTTGCTTGATGTTTCTGAGGTGTCTTTCTGAGGTGTTCTGAGGTTGGAGGCTTTTCATTCAGTTAAGTAGAGGATTGCCCATCAACTTTATCCAGCTTCTCTCCAAGTGAATAAATGTCTTCGCTCTTTGGTCTTTTTCAGAAAGTTCATAATCTCTTCTATTTTTGAGCAACTATTTCCTCGTTTCTCTCTTCTCCATAGATCAGCTAATTCAGCAGTCCATGGAATAAGTTGTAGGTTCAATTCTTTTACAAGTTGTCTCATTGTCCTGGGAATCTGACTGTAGAATTGATCTAGTCTCATCAATTCTGTGACCCTTCTCCCTGGTTCCTGCTTTAGCCTCCTGAACCTAGTAATTAAAATGACTGTGAAGTCTATTAAGGATGGACTTCCTTATGGGATGAGGCTCCAGAGCTGCTCTCAAGTGAGCTTAAAATCCATTGGCCCTTTTCAATATTTTAAGTTTATGTTCCACATTAGTTACAAGGTCACAATTGTGGGTGTGTGGCCAAGGACATTTTCCAAGCACTGTGTGGTTGTCTGCAAAAGAAATTTGCATACGAGCATCACCCTCTTATTTTATGTACCTTTGCCATGAGCCCTGTTATCAGAATGTCAGCGCCATGATAGAGCCACAGAAGTGTCCCTTTCTCGCCACCATTTTCCTTTCTCTCTCCCTCTCTACCCACCATCCTCATGCAGATGGAGATCCTGGGGCCAACTCCAACTTCAGTGTCTGCTTCTGAACCCTTGCCTTCCCCTGCAAGTCGCCTGTGGAATTTCAAAGACAGAGCAGCTCCGGCCAGAGGAGGAAGGTTAAACCTCCGGTAGCATTTTTCTCCTCCATCCTGTCTTCTCTCATCCATACTCACCAATCATTTCAGCAGGAAAGGAAATGAATGTTTATTGAATGCCTTCTAGGTACCAGCCACTTCTAGAAACATTATGTGTCTCAATGAATCCTTACAAACCTTTGCTTTTGCAGATAGGTGAACACAGATTGCACAAGGTCACCCAGCATTCATGCTTTTACATCAGCCTGTGCTGTGCTGCCTTCTTCCAGGAATGCCCTGAGTGTCTTCCTTCCAGAGGCAAAGATGGCGACATCTGAATCCTCTTTCTAATTTTCTCACTACATGGACTGAAACTCACTCCTGAATCCTATCAATTTTACCCTTATTAAAGTCCTCAGAGTTGTCTCTCTGTCCCATGATCCTGCTTGAACTGTTTCCAGGCCCTTCTTTGTCTCAGCTGCCTTCTGATGATGGCCTCCTCAGGCTCCTCTCCTCCTCTCCTGGAGCACCAGACTGTGGAGTTAGTGGCCAAGGGCACAGGTGCTGCAGCCCGATTACCTGCATTCAAATCCAGCTACTGGCACTTCCTGACTCTGTAATCTTGGGCAGTCAATGTAATGTCTCTGTGTCTTGGATTCCTCACATGTAAAACGGCAGCAACACTAGTACTCACCCCATAGGATTTTATGGAGACTAAATGGGTTGATGCACATCAAGCGTTTCAGACGTGCCAGTCATGTGCTGAATGAGTGTCAGCTGCCAGCCTGCTTTTCCTGCTGCAGAGCTCAGATCAGCTTATTCCTCAGTGGAACAATTCAAAGATTCCCCATTTCACATCAAATACAGACCAAACTCTTGAGCTTGGCCTTCGGGGCTCTTTTGTTTTCCTCCAATCTATTTTCTAAACCTCATTTCCGTCATACTGCCACATACACCTCTAGCCAACCAGAACTGCTAGACATCTCTGTGTCTCAGATTCTTGCTTCCATATCCTTGTCCCTTCGCACACTGAACTTTCTGCATACTAGAATTCCATTCACTTTTCCAGACTCAAAACCCAACGGCATCCTTTTCAAGCGGGCTTCCCTGATCTTCCCAGCATCAAGTAATCTACTTACCTTGTGAACTCCCATAGCTCTTTATACCTCTCTTTGGGCACTTGACCACATTTCATTGTCAATTATAGTTATTTATGTCATTACCTACCCAACTAGAAGGGAAGCCCTTCCAGGGTGGGTTTATCTTTGCATTTCCCTAAGTGTCTATATAGTGTCTTGTTCATAATGAGAATTCAGTAAAAATTCTTCTTTGAATGACTGAGTTTTATCTAAGAATAACAGTTGCCATTTATCGAGCTCTTCCTCGGTGCCAAGTACTGAGGGTTTTATGTATATTGTCTCATTAAATCTTCACGACCCTATGTGGTACTGACTCTTCCTCCCAGTTTTGAGAGGAGGACAACGAGGCACAGACAGGTTAAGGTATTTGCCTGAGATCACCCATCTGATCTGGTTAATGATGTAATGTGGACTTGATCCTAGCGCTGATTGAGCCCATGCTCTCATCCCCGGCATTAGAGTGCCTCAGGTCCTCAAAGGAAGGCTTTATGGAGCTTGATCAACGCGCAGGCGCGCACAGACTTCCTGCTTCCTAATTGGCCATTGGGCCCGCTCCCGTCTCAGCAGAGGCCTCCTGTGCACCAATAGCTCTGTCTTAGCTGAAATGGGCGCTTTCTCCTTTCGGGGGAGGGTGAGCTCTAAGAGCAGCCCCACGGAGACTTCCGCTGCCAGCTCTGCTCCTAGGGCAAGGCCCGAGCTTCACTAGGTGGACCGGCTACAGTGAACTCTCCCAAGGATGTGTCAGCATTTATGCTAGCCTGATTAAAACGCGGCCAACAAATCATTCGCTGCCTAATGTGCAACGCACTGTAGCTTATTTGATAGTATATTTATGCACACATCTTCAGAAACAATATTCTTGTAAATCTTGTATCAAGCCCTTGGGGAGATATTGGTAGTAAGCAGGAAATCAGCAAACACATTGATCCTACATGCTCTGTGATGTTAGCGGTCGTCATGAAATCGAATTTCATCTTAACATATTAAAATCAATATACAGTGTTCAGTTTAATTTAGAATGTAAATACCATCAAGGGTTTTCAAGACGGCGGAAATAATAGTTTCCAGTTCGGATATGTATCATTACACAGGCCACTTTCCATTATTTAGAATAAGTATGACCCCGGAATAAAAAAATATCTAGCTCTGCCTGTTAGAGTAAATGGGAACTCCAGTTCTCAATTGATCAGAATCAGTAGCTAAGAGGGGGTTCTCATTTTAAACTGACATGGAAAGTTTAGCTATTTTTCTCCATAGTCTTATTTTAAAATAAAATCTGGCCTAAAATTGCACTTACTGTTTTTAATTCTCCAAACCCCATGCCAGTCAGCACTACTTTGCTGCAGTGGGAGGGTACTGGTTTTTGCAACGTGTTACAAAACCGATCAAAACCCCACAAGATCTTCTTTGACATCAGGAGGGGTGTGGGCCCAAGTGACAGTGCTTATCTTGGGATATATGGGTAGCAAGTTCAGAGGGCAAGGGCCTCTGATGCCTCTGATTCCCTCAGAATCCTGTTCTGCTTTCTCCTCCAATCCTTTCTAATTTCAGGGGTAAAATGGGCAATAGTAATTATTGTGATTACTATTGTGTATGCTTCTTACATGTTTATTGAAGAGTGAAGATCTGCCAGGGACGATGACATTCACTTCTTGACGTGTGTGGTCTTTGGTAGCGTCTTCCTAGCCCTCTGATGTAGGCATCTTTGTTATATCTCTTTCACAGGTGGGAACTGGCCCCATAGAGGAGTGAAACTGCTTGTCCAAAGTCACCCAACTTGTTCGTAACAATCCAAATTTGAACCTGGGTTTGCGGGACTCGGGAGCAGGGGCTCTTTTCCGTGACTGGCCCGGAGGAGGTAGCCTTGGCCTCTCGGAGAAATTATGCCCTCTTCAAGCACCCTTCAAGCCTCACCTCTAGGGAGACTTGAAATGAAGCAGGAGGAGAAAGTCCTGTCCTCGGACCTCAGTGCAAGCGTGTGTGTGTGTGTGTGTGTGTGTGTGTGTGTGTGTCCCAGAGCACAGGGGTAAGGGAGAGAGGAGACACGGGGCTGTTAGCAGCAGTGATTTCATGGCCTAACACCTCCTTTCATTCCCATCATTGCTGCCGGCTCCTGTGGACACAGTGGTTCTGTAGGTCTCTTGTACAGCTGCAAGCCTGCATAGGAAGTATGCAGTCCATTGGGTCACTCTCCGAAGCCACGGCCGCATGAGTTAGGACCACAGAGCATATTCATCTTTTCTTTCCTCCGGACAGGCACGTGCGAGACCCAGAGAGTGCAGAATCGTCCAGTCCCAGATGCTTATTGCCGGTGCTACCTAAGCACTCGGAAAATAAATAAATAAATAAATAAATAAATAAATAAATAAAGCCCCTTAGTGGTGTTTAAGTAGTCCCACTTTTATCTTTCCAAGAATATATATTACCCACTGGTTTCTAGATTTCTTGCGGTGATTGAGTAGGGCCGTACTTTTAGGAGCCACTTCTCAGGTTAGGATCACAGGGATGTTGTGAGGTAATGTCTGGAAAGCACTTTGAGCTCCTTTGAGAAAGGTGCTACGTCAATACCGTGTATTATTATTTATTGTCAGCCTGAGAGAAAAGCGCAGGCGGGAGATGCCTTTTGTCTCCTTCCCTGTATGCAACAGCGCTGTGGCTTCAGTAGTTTTCGATTGGGGGAATGTTCCAGCACCTGCAGCCTTTGACTGCAAAGATGCAGGCTGCATCCAGGATACCTCCAGGGACAGGGGATCAGTTTAGTGCCAGAGAGGAAAAGGGACAGATGCCGCAATTGTGCAGACCAATCGCACGCTCACCTAATGAGCAGAAGCTGTGCTCTCCTTACACGGGGAATTGAATTTTGTGTGTGGGGGGACCGAGAGCGGCTGGATTTTGTGTATCTGCCAAGAATGAAGCACTCTTTAAAAAAAAAAAATCAAAGTGCTCAATGAAGTAGCATGTGAGCTGGGGTTCTGTCACTTCCTGCCCAATTCTGTTTGTAAATTGTATGCACATCCCAGACTGACCAGGAGGAGCTCTCGTGGTCCCCTCAGTGCCCTAAAATAAGCCTCATCTGTCTCGGCTGCTGTAAAATTCAAGTCATCTTCGAAGTCCCAGTTCAGATGCCACGATTTCCTCTTTAAGCTTTTCCAAACAGCTGTTATGGTTGAATTGTGTGCCCTCTTGTACCCCCAATATTCATATGTTGAAGTATGAACTCCCAGGACCTCGGAATGTGACTGTAGTTGGAGATAGGGTCTTTAATGAGATAATTAAAGTTAAATAAGGTCATCAGGGTGGACCCTAATCCAGTTTGACTGGTGTCCTTACAAGAAGAGGAGATTAGGACACAGAGGCACAGAGGAAAGGCCACGTGAGGCCACAGGGAGAAGGTGCCCATCGACAAGCAGAGGAAAGAGATCTTAGCAGAAGCCAACCCTGCCAACACCTTGATCTTAGACTTCCAGCCTCCAGAACTTAGGTTATGTAAGCTGCCCAGTTCGTGGTACTTTGTTATATAGCAGCCCTTGCGAAAGAATACAATACCCCAAAAGTGGTAAAGAAAAAGATTATGCTTTTATAAAATATTGCTACCCAAAATGTAGTCCATGGGCTAATAGCATGGGTATTACCTTCTCCTGGTAAGAAGTGCAGAATCTTAAGCCATACCCAGACTTCTGGAATCAAAACTTGCCTTTTAACAAACTATCCAAATGATCTGTATGCATGTTAACGTGCAAGAGCTGTTGGATGAATCAATTTGGCTTTGAAACTATCCTAAAACTTAGTGTTTAAATGAGCAACAACTTACTGTTTCTCATGATTCCGTGGGTTGTCTGGGTCAGCGCTCTGCATGTGGCTTCATTCGTACAGCCTTCCCTAAGCAACCTTATCTCCTGAGAGTTTTATAACTTTTTTTTTGGTTTCATTGTTTGTGCTATATGTTTACCTTATATTTATGACCAGCACAACTATTTTTCCATTTATGGTGGAATGTAAAATTTCATTTTTAAATAGATGCATTTTAAAAAAAAAAGAAATCAATGCAAAGAAAATTAAGTAAATGTTATAAGCTGTATGAGGCTCTAGCAAAAATCATGAAGTTCGATGTGAGCTACTCAAGTTTGAGAAACTCTCTTGTTTCAAAATTTGCCAATTTTCTAAGGAGTCAAAGTCTCACCTACTCTTCTTAATATATGTAGGAGTCCTTGAGAGGGTGGTAGGGATGTGGAAAGACATCAGGTCATTAAGATCTTTCTTCTCTCTGAGACCCAGGATTGGGAACTCAGGGTGAAGGTGAGAAACACCTCCCTACTTCCCTTCTTACTATGTTTCTTTTCACCCAGGATTATTATGGTAATATCAGCACTTGACATTTCTGTGGAGTTTTATGGTTTGAAAAGCTCTCACGTGTGCTCGATGTCATTTGATCTGTAAAGCATTTGATCTGTATGGCATTTTATCCTATATAGAAAGTGAGCAGAGCAATCTCTTGTCTTTGAAGGAGAGGAAAGCCCAGTTATTGTTGGGATTGCTCGCCCAGTAGGGGAAGAGCTTCTCCTATATGCATAGTTTTCTATAAAATTGACCCTGTTTGTTGGAAGCCAACTGTGCTTTGGTCTTCTGGGAATCGCTGAAGGAAGCAGAATCAACAGTAACGGCACGCTTTCCAGGGAAGGGCAGGACCAATGGATCGAACCGTGGGGTGGAGAGTGGTTGGCCCCTAATCCAGGACGACAGCTTGGCCACATCAGAGTCCTTTGCTGTCTGGCCTCATGGTCTTGGTAGAGGCCTAGACCACTTGACAAGATAGGCATGAAGTTGTGCGCCCTCTACAGTCCTCCGGTCGGTCCTTCCAGCCCTCATTTAAATGCTAATTTTCTCAGGTCACTTCCGGTAGAATCTCTCTCTCCTTTTCCTACAGTTTCACAGAGACTTTAAGGTTTGTCTGCTGTATTGTTTATCTTACGCAACTTTGTGTTGGAGTTGTTTGTGTTTGTGTCTATTTCAGTGCTAAATGACGGACCCGAAGTCTTACCATGCTTCTACCCACCCCAGTAGCTGGTACCTACTCTGCCTGTGGCCGGTGCTGACGGAGGCTTTGTGTACTTGAGAATAAAACGTAAGAGACAAAATATTACCAAAAGGGAAAACATTTAAGCATGTTGTTTTGCTTCAATATCCTTTTGAGACTTATATTTTATGAATTATAGGCAGGTATAAAATTGGGTGGCCCAGTTCACCTTTTCTTTCTTTCTTTCTTTTTTTTTTTTTTTTCCGTTTTCTATCATCCTTTGTAGATGTGAAAGTTCAGGCCCATCTAGGAGCTATGGCTGAATCAAGTACTGCTGTCTCGTGGGACTTTGAGGAAATTTTTATTCTTTTTTTTTAAAGATTTTATTTATTCATTTGAGACACAGAGATACAGAGAGAGAAAGCATGAGCAGGGAGAGAGACAGAAGGAGAAGCAGGCTCCCTGCTTGAGCCAGGAGCCCGATGTGGGGCTCGATCCCATGACCCCGGGATCATGACCTGAGCTGAAGGCAGACGCTTAACCATCTGAGCCACCCAGGCGCCCCTCCGAAATTTTTATTCTTAATTTAAAAAAAATGCATGATCCCCACTCCTCTACTAAATGTTGAAAATTACAGGCATGCAATTGTGAAATAGCCCTATTTTTATTAAATAAAAATGTGTACATTAATTAATAGTTATTCAGACTATTATGTGTTAAAAATATTCCAGATAATATCACTTGAGTGAGATTTTAGCAAGTTGGACTAATCCCATATATAGCAATTTAATAATTCACATGAGAAGTATGATTGGTTTAGTATTCAAAATAAAGGCCATTTAAGCAGCCATATAGTTTGCCAGTTGCTTTTTAAGTTTTTATGTAACCTATCATTAAAACGATTCATGTTAGATATCTTTCGGTAACTCTGCAGAATCAGAGCTTGACTTCCCACGAACACTTGGTTATCATCTCTACTACTGAGCCTTGCTCTCGCTCTTTTCATCCAGGTCCTGAATTTTACTAAGGGAAAGTGTAAGCATTATTTAAAGGCTAAGCAAAATTTCTGATCATGTGCTAAGCCCTAGACATTTTGTTTATTTGTGTAATTACTCCTCTTAGCTGTGAAAATTTGGAAGTGCAGGTATAGGAACAAATTCTGCGTGACTTCCTGTCTTTGTTCCATAGGTTGACTTTTAAAAGCCCACACATGTTCAGGAGCACGTTGGTCACAAGCAAAAATAGTCTCTGATATGACCTTTCTCAGTTTCCCATGAAAATGGCCAGAGAAAGCTCAATATCTTTTAGAAAACACAGGCTCTTGGAAGCTTTCCAAAATGTGTCTTGGGGGACAGAAAGGCACAGACAAGGAGAGCGACAGAAGAAAATAACTGTTGATTGACTTCGGACAACAAGGGAAAATGAGCTAAGATGCATATATTTTAGTAAAAATTTAAAGTGTATTAAAGGGGATGAAGATAAAAAATTTGAAAGGCTTGAATGCTCCGAAAATTAAAGCTAACACTCAACCATATGGCAGAGTCCAGGAGGGAGCGGGTCTTGCCATCTGTGGTCGGAAGACACTGGTTTGAAGAATCCAGTTGTTGCTCACACATCCACTTTGAACCTGAACAGTGCAGCTGGCTGGTAAGTAGGATAGAGGACAATGTTGACTCTTTTCTTCAGCCTGCCTCTTGGATGAAGAAGTAAAGAACAGATAACTGGGCAGTTATTATCTACTGTTTAGGACATTTCTTCCTCGTTGGCAAAAATAGAAGCAGCTTCTCTTTTTGCATATACTGTTACTTCTAGTATCAGTACATTTGGAGTTGAACTGTGGACTAAGGTATCCTAGAATCCTAGAACAGTTACTAGGTAAAGATCAAGTATATATACACACACGTGTGTGTGTATGCCCTTAGTAATATTTTAGAGAATTTGCACACTATGATTTCTAAGGTTCTCAGACCACATTCTCTCGCCATAATATAATAAGCAAATAAATTTTATTTAAAAATGTAAACAGAAATGTTCAGGCCCTTAAAAGCTAAGAAACTTGCTTTCCTAATAAGTTGGCTAATATAGAAATCAATAATGGGGTTGTAGATTACTTCAAACATGCAAACATGAGAATATTATTATTATCTATTGAAATGTGTGGTATATTTAAAGATGTGCTCAGAAACATATTCCTTATTAAAAAAGAGAGAATGTACGTCATTTAACTACTGAACTCAACAGTTAAAAGAAAGAAAAGAAAACCTGACAGGAAAGTAAAAAAGATGAAAATAATAAAACTAAAGTCAGAAAGTAATAGATTAGAAGACAAAAATATATGATTAGAAAATGAATCTAAAAACTGGCTTATTTTTCAAGAGATTCAACAAACTAGACACTTAGTGAAGCTAATGAACAATTAAAGGGATAAAATACAAGTATATGAAATTAGGACTAAGGCAAAAATGATAACTGCTTGCATGAGCATACTATATACAATTTTATAGTAATAATTTGAAGTCTAAATGAGATGTATGATTATTTGGGGAAAAATCATATATGGTCAAACCTGACTTCTTAGAAAACCTGTGTAGATGATGAAAATGTATGTATTTGAGCACTGGGTATTATATAAGACTGATGAATCATAGACCTGTACTCCTGAAACGAATAATACTTTATATGTTAATTAATTGAATTTAAATTAAAAAAAGAAATTTAAAAAAAGAAAAGAAAAAATCATTAAGACTTCTTTGTCAAGAAAAATTTTGCCAAGATAATTGTACAGCCCATAGTAAAAAAAATCCACAAAATTTACTGAGGGGGGAAAAAATGTACAGAGCCAAAGTGATATGCATTTGGTTAGACCCCAGCATGACTTCTGTGATTCTAGAAGCGCACATGGGGATGGGTCCTTGGACAGCCGGGATTCCTGAGTGATGGTGATAAACAGAGCCCCCTACTGACCCCATTGGACATATAACTTAAGGGAGAAATAGAACTTAGGGTTTGTTAAACCGTTGCCATCTTGAGGTTGTCTGTTACTACCTCGTCTATCTTGACTGACACTACACTAATATAAAAATCTATTCAACAACATAGAATAAATAACTCAAAAATAGACATGTTATCTAAGATAATGTCATATACGATAAAAAGGTATCACAGAAAAGTGGGGAAGGCATGAAAAATAGTTAAATGGAAACACAGAAATTTCAGTTTTCACTTTATATCATAGAACAAAATCAATTTCACATGGATTAGGGAGTTACATGTAAACACTCAAGCCATAAAAATAAAGAAAAAATAGCGATGGTGATGGCTGAAACTCCACATAGGGCTGTATGCTTCCGAGGGGCTGAAAACAATTTTGGAACTGGAAGAAAAAGTTATCTCCAAAGAAAGCCCCATACAATTTAAATTCATAAATGCTGAATTAAATAGTAAGACACCATAACCTGGTCAATTGGCATTCAACTCATCTCATATGTAATTATATATGAGTTTAAATCACAAGAATAAAGTCACATAAATAACTTATTCTTAACAAAACTCATGGTTTATCTTAGAAGATCTTATAATCAACATTGAATTTGACTTCTAGAATTCCAAGGCATTATTGGCCAGGGCGAGAAACATGGCATTATTGGTTCTCCTGCTTATCAGCAATGTGAGCCTCCATAGCCATTCATCCTCTAGAAGCTGTTTCTTTTTCTGTAAATAAAGGTATTGGACCAGAAGGTCTTTACAATTGTTAAATGCTGTGATAGTCTAGCTATCCTTGTGAATAGTGTAACTATTCACAATAATCAAAATACTAATGCGATATCGTTATAAGGGGATGTGAAATCGTACACAAACAGACTGGTTTAAGGCAAAGTATGTATTTATAAAAGCATAAATTAAACAAGTTAGTCTTATTTTTCCCTTGAGATTTGAAAATGTGATGCATGAACCTGCTTAGATAAGGTCCAAAGGAAATACATCAGTCTCTTATGAAGTAAAACTCCAGAATTCCACAGTCATAAATTCACCCAAATGACCTGGTGACCTATTTTTGATGAGTGAAGTTTTGCAAATTATCCTGTAAGCAAGCCAACCCACAAAGTAAAAGAATAATATATCATGAAAAGTATTTAGGTCATTTATTTTGATATGTGAGGTTTGATTTTAATTATTTATACAATTTCATAGTGCAGTAGTATCTTGTGGTATTTTTCTAAAAAATAATGAAGCTGTCTGACTATGAGCTCTCACTAGAGCTTTCTGCTGTTAAATTTTTACAGAAACATTTATTTAGTGCAACACTGAAGGTCAAGATAAATTACATTCAAATCAGTGAGGTTCTGATAAACCAAATGTGCTTTTAACTTATAAAACAAAAGAAAGTGGAGATGTATTTAAGAGTAGGTGACTAACATAACATAATAAAATAAAATTAAAAAAGGGGACATAGAAAACACACACACACACACACACACACACACAAAGAATAGGAAATGAAGTAACCAAGTAGTATAATTTGTACCTGTGCTCATCTGAGCACTGCTTCTTCTTAAGGCCACTGGCGAGACTTTGGCCTTGGGATGAAGTCCTAGGCTCTCCTACCAATTTCAAGGATGAAAATAGGTGTGTCAAAGACAATGAACTAGCAGGTGAGGTAAAAGTCTGTTCACTGATAGGGGCATGATTGTCAGCAAGCACGGATGAGCAGCTCTCCTGTGTCTGTCACTGTACTGGGCTCCTGAAATGTAAAGGTGAACAAAACAACAGTTCTTGCTCTCAAGGAGCCCAAAATCTAGCGTAGAGGTGAGCACATGTATTAGGGTAAATGATACTATGTTCTCTAATATACAAACACCCACGGCTCAATGGTTTAACACTGCATAAATTCACTTTTTTTTTTAAAGATTTTGTTTATTTATTTGAGAGAGACAGAGATAATGAGGGAGAGCATGAGCGGGGAGGAGAGGGAGAGGCAGGCTCCCCGCGGAGCAGGGACCCTGATGTGGGGCTCCATCCCAGGACCCTGGGATCATGGCCTGAGCTGAAAGCAGACGCTTAACCAACTGAGCCGCCCAGGTGCCCCAGCATAGTGGCTTTTTAATTGAGATTTTTATTGAGATAACTGTTGATTCACATGCTGTCATAAGATATAATAAAGGGCAATCTTTGTACACATTAGGGAGTTCCACTTAATGGTACTATTTTGAAATAACTATAGTAAAATATCATAAGCAGGATATTGACATTCATAAAATTTACACAACCTACTGAGTATATTCAGATTTTCCCAATTTTATTTGTACTCATTATGTGTATGGGTGTATTTATTGCTTATCACATGTGTAGGTTCGTGTATCTACCACGACCAAGTACAGAACAAATCCATCACCACAAGGACTCTCCTCATTTCCCCTTTGCCACCTCCTCTGTTATTAACCTCTAGTAACCGCTACTCTTAACTCCATTTCTAAAATTTTGTCATTTAAAAAATGTTATACAAATAATATCAAACTGTATAGCCTTTGGAGATTGGCTTTTCCCCCCCCCTCAGCATAATTTTCTGCAGAGTTACCTTTGTTGTGTTTATTAATAGTTCTTTCCTTTTATTGCTGAGTCCTATTGCATGGTTTGGATGTACCACAGTTTGTTTAACCATTGGCCAATTGAAGGACATCTGGACAAATTCCCATTTTGGGCTATTGCAAGTAAAGCTGCTATGAACATTGCTTTATAGCTTTTCTTTTTTTTTTGCAAGAATTTTATTTTCCATTTCTCTGGGATGGATGCCCAACAGTGCAATTTCCTAGGTCGTATGGAAGTTGTATGTTTCATTTTATAAGAAATTACTAAATTATTTTTCAGAGTGGCAGTAGTATTTTACATTCTCACCAGCAGTGTAGGAAAGATCCAATTTCTTCACACCCTAGCCAGCATTTAACGTTGTCATTATTTTTATTTTAGTTATTCTGACAGTTGTGGTTTTGATTTTCATTTCCCTGATGGCTAATCATGTTGGATATCTCCGCTTGTGCTTATTTATAAACTCTGTGTCAGAACCATAGTGTTTTTTATTTGAAACAGGCTTTAGAAGTTTTCTAGTTCTTACAAATAACTTCTTTTTACATTATTTTTTTTAATTCTGGGAAATTCCTATTGATTCTTCTACACTCCATCTAAATGCCCCCATTTTCTTTGAAGCCCTCTTTAACCCTGAAGCCTGAGTTAATTGAACCCTTTCTGACTTGCAAAGCCAAAGTGAATCTCTTGGCTTCCCTGGGTTCCAGTTTGTTTCTCCTTCTGTTGTACCAGTAATCAAAGTGTGTTTTCATTAAGGTACTTACCTGTCTGCGCTTTCCACTAAACTGTTCCCTGGGGGAAGGGACTGCCTTATATATTTTTTTGTCTCCCCAGAACCTGGTATGGTATCAGATGCATTTAGATACTTAAGCCTTTTCAGTGAGTTTGGGTACTGCATTATGTTCTGCCTCTTTCCCAAAAGGACTTGAGCGTCTACTTTTTGGTAGACACTGCTGGGCGCATTCACAAATGTTATCTCACTTAGACCTCCTCACCAGCCTGAGAAATAGGGTTATTTAACTGTATTTTGCAGATAACCAAGCAGAAACTCAGCGAATTAAGTAATTGGAAAATTATTATCCTACTAAGTGGCCCAGTTGAGGCCTGCCTGTGGATCTTCCTGTTGCTGTGCCAGAGTTGCCCAGAGGGGGCGCAGCGAGTTGTAGTCCTTCCCCTGCACCATGTTGGTGGTGCACCTGCTCCCATCCCACTCATTGACAACTGTAGAATTTGTTTGTGCATCCTACCGACTGCGCTTTCCTGACCGATACCCAATTCAGAATGGGCAATAATCATTGCTACACTTCCTTTGTTCTGTTCTGAACATCTCCTGC
This sequence comes from Callorhinus ursinus, assembly GCF_003265705.2. Lineage (NCBI taxonomy): Eukaryota > Metazoa > Chordata > Mammalia > Carnivora > Otariidae > Callorhinus > Callorhinus ursinus. The sequence continues at coordinate 24,157,408 of NW_027397069.1, read as the reverse complement.
ACCAGCCCTGGGGCTTAAACTTCCTATTAACCTCAGTGAACGATTGCCCATTCCCCAGGGGTCTTCATTCTTTACAGTGACTTCTGGCCTTAAGGTTCTCTCTTCATACTTCAAACCTCTGTTTTTTTCTGCATTCCTCTAGTTTGAGGCTACCCATTTCTCAAAGGAATTAGATTTCATCTTACTGAACATTTTTGAGGTCCTATAATGTCAAAGTGATGCAATAGGTTGTATGAAGAAGACAAAAATGGAGAAATGAAGACTTTTTGTGTCGTGGTTTGGGCAAATGACAGAAATCTATTCATATAGACTTAAGCAAAAAAGAAAAAAAGTCTTATGTAATTGACAATCTAGAGGTAGAACTTGCTACAAGGCTGGCTGGATCCAGGTGCTCGGCCAGTATTGTCAGGAATTTGCCTCTCTCCCTCACTTGTTCTTTGCATCTCTTGCTTCTGCTTCCCTCTGTGTTGGCTTTATACTTAGCCAGCTCCTTGGCTCCTTGGCTCTATAACTTTTCTATCACGGGGAAATCATCCCAGAGAAAAGAAAACATCTATTTCCCAAAATCCATCCTAGGGATTTTGCTGGCCTGACATGGTTCTCATTCCCAAACTAGTAACTGTGGCCAGGGAGATGGAATATTCTACCTGATCAAGCCTAGTACACACCTGCTCCTAGGGGAAAGACTTGCTTAATGGCTTAGATTGAGAACGGGAGTGGTTCCCCCAGAGTGAAGAGATACAGATTCACAGAGCAGCCCAAACTAGGAGCTAATGCCCAATGCAGAGAATATGACAGTAGTTCATGCAAAAAAACCCCTGAGATCTAGACAAAGGCCATGCACAGTAGTAGGAATTGAAAAAATAGTCTGACCTTCAACTTGAGAGCTAAGTACGATTATACTATCTATTTTACAGATGTGCAAACTGAGGCATAAATAAAATAAATAATTTTTCTATAATCTCATAGCCAATCTAGGACCAAACTGTGTCTATGTGACTCCAAAGCCCATGCTCCTAACCACTAGGAAACCCAAGGAAGGGGAATGTGAGGGGAAACCAACTTACTGGTATGCTCACCCCAGCTGCCTGAATGGGAAGGGAATGAGGAGGAAATTATGTGCTCTCTCTGTTACCCAGATCCATCCTCAACAAGACTGAGGAAAGATGGAGAAGAAGGGAGTTCAGAAAGGCCTTGTCCTAAACCGGATTCCTCAGTCTTGGCCCCATTGACTTACTAAGCCAGATACTTCTTTGTTGTTGGGGGGCTGTCCTGTGCATTGCAAGATTTTTAGCAACATCCTGACCTCTGCCCACTAGATGCATGTAGCATCTTCCCCCTGATTGTGACAACCAAAACAGTTCCCAGAATCGCCACATATGCCCTGGGCACTCGCTAACACCATTGCCTCCCTTATGCCCACCTTAGTGGACGCCATCCTGGTTGTCCTGGAGCGATGCTCTCCTCTGTCCTAATAAAGCCTCAGCCCCCCTGTGACCCTCCAGTATTTTAGACCATCTTACTCTCTCCCAGGGGAGGATTCCAACAACATGCCCCTTCTCTCCACTCCAAACAATGTAGATTGCATCTTTTCATTCATGCTCCTGGAATTCTGGGACCTCTGGGAAGGTTTTTGGGAAAGAAATCCATGGCTACTGGGATCCTGAAATTTCTGGTTTCCAAATGACAACTCTATGGAGAGGGAAGACTACAAGGACAGTAGGTCAAAGATAAAGTGAGGTAATTCATAATTGGTTATTTCAGTTGATTTTTGTCATTTAGATTGCCTACATTGCCTCAGAGGCCATACACAGTGGAGAGGGAAAATGCTACTTTCATCATTTACAAGCATTGTGACCCAGAGCAACTCAGCCTCTGTCAGCCTTGGTTTAGGTACAACACGGAGCTGTGCGAAGAACATATCTCAGAGGCCATGGTTTTACGGAGTAGTAGTAGTGATGAGCTATCACAAATCTGGCTCACATCATCAAGAAAAGCTAAATATTTAATATATACCATTTCAGATTAAGGGAGCATTTAGAATCATTTAAGAAACAGCTTCTAAAGATGTCCATCAAAGAAAGAGAAAAAGATTAAAGTAAAACATTTCAATATGCTTCCAAAAAAAATTCATTCCAGTAAAATATTATCTCACCTGTGTGGGTTCTAGGTAGTTCACTGATCTTTCCAAATTCCAAAAGATTCTAAACTTGGAAGTTCGGTCATCATCTCTTATGTAAGGAAAATTATTGTGGGAAAACCATCTCTTCTTTCTGTCGTTTGTATTTGGAGGACTTTGTTTTAACTCTTCTCTGGGCCTCAAGCTCCAACTAGACAAAGGAGAGGACTCCTAAACTCAGATGTAAAACAGGAGAAAGTGACTTTCTGAAATGAAAAAGGAAACAAGAAGACGGTAAAATATATATACTTTTCTTCTTATGTCTAATTGGTAACATAAATATCATATTCTTCTAAATTATTCCCTAAGTGTTATGCTCTGTTGCCCTGCTAAAATAAAATTTAAACTTTGAAATCATTTCCAATATCAAGTAATAGATTGAGACAGTAGCATGAAATTTCCTAACCTGTTTTTGTCAAGTTGCTAAGCAGCTCAACCCATGTAGAACATGTGGGCTCCAGCCCTCTAGTGCCCCCTGGCTATTTCTCACCTGGGACCATTAGAACTTTACCCCTCTGTTTATCAAGTGCACTTTCTTAATTCCTTATAAATAAATGGCCATGCCTTTGCTCTCTCCCCTTTCTCTTTTTATTCCGGTGAGACACTGTTGATTTTGCAGTTAGACTACATTTATTTGGTATCATCAGGAAGCAGGTTCTGATTGATCAGGGAATTTCAAGAACACTCTAAGTGTTGAAACTTCTAGGAAATGAAGTATTGATGAAATTCTTTGCAAAAATATATCACATTTCTATACCTTAGTCAACAACGAATTGACCAAATTTGAATTTTTCTTACAAAGCAGTCAGGTGGAAATGTAGGGTAATGTCCCAGATGTTGAGTTTTATAGGCTAATTTACTTTTACTTATTATTTTGACAATGATATATTGAGCATCCATTATGTTCCATACATCCTTTGGTTTCTTTAGATTGAGTCCCTCCTAACTGCCCCACTACTGAAGTGACACAAAGTATCTAGTATATAAGAAGCAAGGAATACACATTTTCCCCTACATTAAACATTTTTTAAAAATTAGTTTTCAGGAAGCAAGAGAGACAATTTTAAAAATGTGCTCAAAATGTACGAAAATTTTGATGTATTTGTATGATCTATCTTCGAGCCATTCTATCTGCTTTGCTCAGTTCTAGCAACTTTTACCTTCCCATGCAGACTCCTGCACAGATGTACAGCAGATGAAGTGAAAATGTATTGGAGAGGGCGCCTGGGTGGCTCAGTCGGTTAAGCGACTGCCTTCGGCTCAGGTCATGATCCTGGAGTCCCGGGATCGAGTCCCGCGTCGGGCTCCCTGCTCGGCGGGGAGTCTGCTTCTCCCTCTGACCCTCTTCCCTCTCGTGCTATCTCTCATTCTCTCTCTCTCAAATAAATAAATAAAATCTTTAAAATAAAAAAAAAGAAAATGTATCGGAGACTGAGAGAATAATTGTAGCAAAAAGGAAGAATGTCACTGTAATGGGATGTAAAGAACAATGCCCTGCTTTCTCAAGAATAGACTATATTTGACGAAATATAAGCATAGATGAAACTTTCGGCTCATCCTTGACACTCAAGTTCTGTGGGGAAGCAACCAGCAGAGGGGACAGACAATGTTCAGGGGAGTGGCTGGTGTGGCTGCCAGAGGTAGCACAGCCCCGAAGCACACTGATAGACGGCAGCAAGAATCAGCTGAAGGAGAACCACCAGTTCCAGTGACCAAGTCCCACTGATAGACGGCAGCAAGAATCAACCAAAAGAGAACCATCAATTCCAGTGACCAAGTCTTGACTTTAACAGGAACTTTGAGAAATTGCAAAGAACAACTGAAAAAAACTTCAGGTGTCTTATAAAATCTAATCAGAAAATAATTGGCCACCGATTGCTCAATATGGCAAAGGCTGAAAGAAAAGAGCAAATCCAATGAACAGGAAATAATTCATGTGATTGGAGGTAAAGTGTCGTTAAAAGGTGAGGCTAAGAGGTAAAGAGGAGCGGGGGGGGGCGGGGGGAAGGTCTGCAAACAGTCTTCCAGGAGGAAAATGGTTTAAGCAGAGCAATGACATGATAAGATTTCCATTTTGAAAAGATGATGGGCCGTGGTGTGAAAGCAGAAAGGAGAGAGTGAACCCAGGAGCCGCAAGAAGGACATTTAAAAATAACCAAACTCAGGCAACAGGATCTGATAGCTTGCATGAGGTACTGACTTTGGGACTGGGAAATGGACACGCTGTGGAGACATTTGGGAGGTCAAAGCGTTACAGCCTGGTGGTTGATTGGTTGTCAGGGGAGAATCTGACAGATATGTCGAGAACTCCACGTGCGTTTCTCTTTAGGTGGGCAGTAATATGCAAAAGTGATAGGATTTAAAACACTTTAATGCATGCCACCCACCATCATACGTATTTGTCTTTCTAATTTTACTGCTCTTTTGAAACTGTACAGAAAGCACTTATAGTCCCAGCTTCTGTCCCTAAAATTCAGTTGGATCGGCATTTACTTGGTACATTTGATTTGCAACATTTCCTTCCTATCTGAAACTTTAAATGCAGACCTGAAATGTTTATTAAATCTGTGGAACACGTGGAAATTGCCATCGAAGCTTAAATTTAACTTGTCTTTTAAGTAGCAGTTGGTCTATATGGTGTTCCTATTTTGTATGTTTTTGAAAAGTTATTTTTAGGGACTTAAAATTCCTAAAATTTGTTGTCTTTAGTTGAGAAATAGGTTGCTGGTGGCCAGACCCTATATAATTGAGTTCACAGAGAAATAATTTGATGAAATTAATAAAGAAACTTAATGTTCTCTAGGCAATTGTATACTGCCAATGTGCTAAATCTTTGTCCATTAACTTATTAAATTATTGTTTTATGAATCTTCTGGAGGACTATATCCAAATTGAATGTTTTGCCAATATTAATCCCCTACTGGTGGTTCTAACAAAGAGCACTCTTTCAGGGACAGGTCTTTTTCCTTGGGGAAGTAAATAGAGTCAGTGATTTACTGATAAAGCCACCCAGTATATACATCATCTCTGTCCCATATATCAATGTCACGGGCAACAGCTTGCTTTACTAAGTGATTCTGCAGTGTCTTCTCAAAGACTGTTTTGTTTAGTAATCAGATCGAAGTGCCAGCGTGCATACTTTTTAGAACCGTATGAATTGTTTTCATCTTTAATAGCACAATTAGTTCGGAGACATTTTTGTGGAATGGTTTCCACTGCTGAAATTTTATTCCACCATACTGGTCCACTTAAAAAAACGTTAGTCCATTTATCGCTTGTGTGCACTTGAGGGTGAATTATTTGCAACCTACTTTGTATTGAAAACTGAAATGTTATTCTTGTTACCAATTAGGAGAATTTTCATATTTGCAGCTCTTCCTAACTGACCAGTTTTTAATTTGATGTTAATTATATAAATGGTTTGGGAGACGAGGCTGCCTTCCTGTTTCATGCTATTTAAGTGGCATTAAACATTCCCTCCAAACCCTTGAACATGGACTGTGAAACTAATGAGTGATGGCTTTGTGAAAATTTACATGGGGGTGAATAGAAAACTGTAAAGGAAAAGGGCCCTTTTGATGATGACTGACAGATAATGACAGAGCTTTCAGTCTTGGTTTAAAAAAGGAGGTTTTACTGAGTGGGTAGTTCAGTTTAACATCTTTGTAGGTCGATCCTGGAAAAGACTTTAGGAAGACAGTTGGAAGGACACAGAATTTTTTTTTAATAAAACATTAAGACGAAGAAAAGTTTTTTTAAATGCTATTTAAAAACAAGTTATTGATTTTCTTATTGTACTTGTGATGCAGGCATTTTAGCGAATTCCATTTCTGACTGTTTCTCTGTAGAAGCGTGTTATGCTATGTACATAATCTTTGGAAAGGAATTCTACTTGCAGCATATTTTTCTTCAAAGGCTTTGCATTTCTGCATAAAAAGCTTATTAATTATTTGTAGCTGCTTGTCATCGTGTTCTGATAATAGAAGGCTGGTCAAGGATAATAATTACCACTTCACCTTTTTGGATCATATATATCCACTATTCCTAGTGCAATATTACCCAAAGCATCTCTTCTCTCCCTGTACACAGGACCAAAAGTGCAGGCACATCATTTATTGATAAGACAAAAAGAATGTAATGAAATTATCAATGTTCTTGAATTAATTATGAACATGATTAAGAAAGCTAAAATCTCAGGAGCCAGGATCTCATTACCCATTCAGTCTTAGGGATTGCTTTCATTCAGCTAGGCAAAAAGGCTTTGAGCAGCCCTACAATTGCCTTTCTCTCATTTATTTGTGCTAGAATTAAGGTTTATTTGTTTTCTGTTTTCTTCTTCTTCAGATTGTTTCTCTGTCTGTATCCATTTAACAAACTGTTTCCTCCTGTATCTCAGAAGGATGCACCTATAGGGCCTACATCTCTGTCTGCAGTCTGCACACCTTCTTCTTTTGAGTGCATTTCTCTCAACTCATTTTGCTGGAGCTCCTAAATATCTCTCAAGGTAAGTCTGAGAATGTAGCAAAAAGTTCTTTCAGATTTATGTCTGCAGCTATACAACAGTTCTGTCTGAATCCCATTCAGCTAGGAGTCTTAATGACATCATTATTACGCTGTCTGTACTGGGCTAGATTTTACTTGGAGCCTGCACTGTATTATTACTTATCTTCCTTTCTGTATGAACCTACTACGAATAATACTTATTTAAGGTGGGGGAATTGATTCAAAACTAACAGGGAAATACATTTTTTATTTAAATCAAATTTCCAAGAGGAGTATAAACAATAAGCAAAAAGGAAAATCCATTTAAAATCTGTATTTGGTGTACAGATAGCCTAATTGCTCTGGAAGTCCTACCCTCTCATTCTTGCTGTTCTAACGGAATTGAGGACAACTGAAATATAATACTAGACTTAGATTTACGTAAAAATTTCCAAGTGTTCCCTTTTGAAAGGCCTTCTGAATTTCTGGGGGTTGTACTTTCCAGTGCAGAGGAATATTGAATTGGTGTCTGATATAAAATGTCTTGAAATTGTCCTAATGGCACCTGATTGTTCTTTTTTTTTTTCTTTTATTTTTTGGAAAATTGACCAAGGGTGATTTGGCAGGAAACTTTTCTGAAATGTGCTACTAGGTCATTTATAAACAAGGTCATTGGTAAAGGTAAAGTGCTGCCAGCTCGCATTCTAGAGGCACATACAGACTGATTACAAGGATCACACATTTGCATGTTATTTTGGTTTCAATATATTAATAGAGGGCTCCTATTCCTGTATAAGAGAAGGAAGTATTGCAAAGATGAGACAGGGAGAACTATAGCTTTAGGCCACTGAATAAATACGGTATATGTGGTACTAAATCCATTGATCCTGGTTTTCTTTAAAGTGATGGTTTGATAAGATGGCTAAAACATCCAGGAATCTGAATGCATAAAATCATCGAAAAGCCAAAGCATGTTGAAGTGATAAGTGACAAAGTGATTTGATTATAGCACACAAAATAAAAAAATGCCCATCCCTCAAATCTTAAGAACAACCTTGACATTTGAAGATTTGTTAGAAACTGTGATTAAATAACACAAAGGGAGAAGGCTACTTGCCTGTTCCCATAAACCTGCAGCCTCTGGCTACGATATTTAAGTAATTATGTATGTTACATAAAAATTTTTGTTTCATATCAACTAAGTATCCAAGGTATTAAAAGTATATTGCTGGAGTATTCTATGATTTGTGAATGTTGTCTATTTTGAGCTGGGGGCACATTAAAAACTGGTCCTTGTATGTTTTGTGTTGCTTTTTTGAGTTTTATTAATTTGATGAGCAAATGATTATTGATACTTACTGAAATTACAGTTGCTAAGCAAGGCATGGTTCTGCTTAGTTCTTATGTGAAGTACATTCATTGAGATAGGTGATTTAATTGGAAAGGGTAAAAATGCAAAAAAGACACGAAATCTTGTTTTCAGACATCAAACAAAAATAGCAGTAAAGATAATTTTCTCACTTTATGAACCCAGAGTGCCAGGGAAAAATAGCATGTTTCTTAAGTAGAAGCTCCTCACACTTCATCTCATTCTGCGAAAATAGAAATATCTCTGAATTTCTTTTGATATTTCTTTCATATCTTATCAAAAAGGGAAAAATGAATCATAAAATATCCCGCATGCCGCTTCTACATGAAAGGCTGGCGGAGAAGTCCCATGCGGCTCTCTCAAGGGGAAGCCTATTACTGTGGTGCTCTAGGTGCTGGTCTGTACTACAGCAATTGGACACGAGCAGGTGAACGAGTTTGGAAGCTGAAATAGACACAAATAGCAGAAGAGAAGGAAGTGCCTCTCAAGCAGCAAAGTTGATAAAGGGCATTTTGCTTTTTAGCTTGCTGGAATCTAAGTAGTACACATTTTAAAACAATAAAATACCAAAAACAACAACAACAACAAACCAGCGCCATAGCAGGCCAGATGCAGTTAATTAAGGCAACCTTTCATAAACTTTAAAAAAGTTGTCCTAGTGAAAAATGTCTAAACACTAATCTGAGACAAATAGAAAAGCATGCTTCTGTTTTATAAAGTAACTGTCAGAAGCATTGTGGTTTACATGTTTTCCTTAATTTCTCTTGCAATAAAATGAAATGCCAATTCCGTGTGTTATTACTAACTTCACCAAGTTCAGAGAGCTTGAAAACTAACAATTGAATAACAGGGGAGAAGTTCAAATATTTATCTGACTTTCTGAAGGCAACATTCTGCAGGGGAGAAAGCAGAGATGATATCCAGAACTGAGCTTAGCTGCATAGTACCAGATTTTGTTTTTCTGTATGTATCTGACTTTGACATTTTACACCCCTGATACTGAATGTAAAGGTGAATGTATTCAAATCTAATTGATATGGGAATAAAACATCAACCAAAAGTCAACATAACTGATCTTAAATATTTAATACATGACTACTGTTTTGTTCATAACTGGAATTAGCTCTGAAATCCAGAAAGTGCTAAAATCTCATATGTATGTGGAGTTATATATCTTCACAAAGATGGCAGCAAGGTATACTAGAAAAAGCATTAGCAGGTGTTAGGAGATTTCAGTTCTGTCAATATCTAGTTGTGACTTTGGTAAGTCATTGAATCTCCCAAAGCCTCCATTTTTCTCTCTTTAAAATTAGTGGGGTAAATTGACAATATTTAAGGCCCCCTCACACACCAAAATCTATTATTTCACATCTATGTGTGTGTCTTTATAAATATATGCTCATTCGGGTGTACAAGGAAGCCTGAAATCTATCCTTAGCATTTATTTTTCCCAGTGTTAGGCTATTCAAGAGCACTTTTCATTTAGAACATATGAAAATCTAATATCGTGTGTCCATCAGACGTCCCTGCTAACTTAATTCCTGAAATGCAGGGCTTAATTTGCTCTTAAACAGTCTTCCATTCGCATTTATGCTGATCTGTGCCCATAAACAGTGGGACTCGCTTCCCAGCAAATATGTCTTTCACAAAATTCCCCAAGTGTAGAAGGGGAGTTGTTTTATCTTCCCATTGCTTACAGCAAGTTGTTGGGTCTTAGCAAATTGCTAATAGGCTCATTAAGCTCCTGCTATGTATATCTACCAAGCGAACACAGAATTGATCATTGCACCTAAAATTGGATCTCAATTTTTGGTCAGGAGGCTCAATTCTATGATCTTTCTGAGCAGCAAGGTTTAGAGCTGTTTAGTTTCCAGGGCAAAAAGTGGTGTTTGGCAAGTCAGCGTCTTCCCGGGGAGTTTGAAGACAGGCAGTCTCCGGAGGGAGAGAGTTTGAGGGTCGTTGCAGAGGGGGTCAGGTCTGCTCTGAATGGGTTAAGAACTACCTGCTTGAGATTGATTGAAATCAGTAATGGATCATCTCATAAAGCTGCTGTTACTAGATATTACCCTGCTATCTCGGTCCTCTGATAGCTCTGATAAGAAGTGCTTACCGCAGAGGAGGCTCCTGGAGGACAGATACTGTTTCCTGTACCGCAGGGAGTAAAAAGCCATACTGCTGGATCAGTGACTTTTCCTAACAGCAAGTAAATTCAGGCCTTATCAAGTTACAGCACAAACTGCACTCATGTTTTATTATTCTCATTAGAGATTTAAGGACTAATTCCAGTTCTTAGCGCTTAGCAGTTTAATGTTTTCCATAGATAAGAATTAAGATTCTTCTGGGGGATTTTTTTATTTGCTAAAGCTTGCAAAATATAATGCGGTGATGCACTTAACTGTGATGCAAGGCGGTAGATTTTCTAAATGTCCTGAATGTTTTTAAGGCATACATTTTAAAAATTTAAATCTAATGAACGAATTTTTCCAAGTTGGACACGTACCCATTCCACTGAAACATGCCTTTCTTTGTCTGGGAACCCAAACCTGCTGTCTTTCTGGAAATGTGACATAGGAGGACTGGACTTCTTGCCTCCAGAGCTTATCTTGAATTGCTGTGTATTTTCTCGAAGTAAATTCACGTAATTGAGACTAAGTGTAGCATCTGATTCCAAAGAAAACCTTGAACAAGACCTGTTTTGTAAGTAAACTTGGCTTTAAAGTATTTCCTTGAAGTGAAGCTAACTTTCCTTCTCAAACAGGTGGAGAAAAGCAGTGACTGTCATGTTCACTGCATATCTGTGTTCAAAGAGATTACAACGTTGAATTTAAAAATAAAAATCCAGTCTTACTTTCTGTTCGGGTACTCACGTTGGATTAATATTATAGTGACTCTTCTGTTATGAGAGTCTGTTCTTGCCCACAGTTGGTCTACCTGACATTCTTGAAGGAAGAAAAAAAATAATTTTTGAATAAGAAAGTTTCATTGAAGTTACAATGTGATAACATTATTACTGCAATTAAAGCTCAATGATGTCCTATTTTTTGGTTACATGTACCGAAATTAGTCTTTTTGCATGACCAATCTAGTATGAGAAAATTTCTTTTACTCCTCGCTTTTCTTTGGTTTATCTTCAGATTTTTTATTACACGTGGCTCATGGCTGTCTGGTACTTTCAGGGGCAGCCGGATTTCAATAGTGTCAGTTACGGAGACTATGGCTGTCAAGTTTCAGGGTTGTTTGGAAGAAAATGTGTTATATACAAATGAAAGTTGTTAAAAAGGCCTTAATTGGTTGACACTTTGATATCCACTCTTGGAAAAATGTTTTCCTGAGGTGAAGTCCTTCTGGAAGCATGGTCTACTTTGTGGCTGTTTGGGAATCCTGAGTGTGTCTACTAGGTGGGATTAATAATATAGTAATAAAAGTAACAGCTATTATTTATAGTGTGCTAGACCCTGGGATAGATGTTTAAATGCATTTATCTTCTCTATCAACTGTTTCCAAGGACATTCTCCATGTGTTAAGTCTACCTTTTCCATTTTTTAAGACAGGGAAACCTGTGCTAGTTAATGGTTTGCTTACTCCTGGTTTTGCAGGCTTTGTGCCTATTTATGCCCCAGATTGTTTTTCCCTTTTAGCCAATGAAACTCTGCCAGAAAAATTTAACATGCTTGTTCCAGTTACATTACTGGGTGCAATCCTCCCTTATACAGGAAATAAATTTATTATGAAGAACTCCCAGTAGAAGCCTTGGAAAACTTACACAGAGCTGTGCTGTGTCCAAAATGCTGTTCAGTCGGTTTTCCGAAGCGCCCAGGTAACAGCTGGTGCAGGCCATGTGCCAGCCCTGACAGCCCATATGCTCTCTTTAGTGCAGTAATTATCTCAACACAAAACTCTGATAGTCTAGTCTACTGGGTCCAGTTTCCCTAGGTTAAATTGACTCAGTGGCTTTGTTAGTAAGTTCCTTTGGCACAGTAAGAACTTCATCAAGAGTTTAAGGATTGGGCTAGGCCTCAAAGACCAATATGACTGCTACTTTCAAGACAGGTGGCTGATTAACCCGGAGAGATTCTAGGTGGCAGTTCGTTAGGCTGTCACCCTGCAGCAGCACTCTGGTTAAAGGTCTGTCATTGTTTCTACCAGATACCTTGTGTGGGGAGGATGGTTACCTCATCCATTGTGGTGGTAGGCTAAGAGTTTAATTTTTGTATTTCAGTTCTGAAACAGGCACAGTGATCTCTCCTGTATTTCAGTGGGCATGTTGGGAACGGAAGGGTTGGAGTGAGGATTGATGGGATAGGAGAAGAGGTGAAGAAAAGTGAGCTGGATCAAAATGGGTATAAATTTCCTTAGAGCATCACAGAGAAGACTTTTCTCTCTTTTTATCTTCCTGTGTCCTCTGAGATGTTAACAATTCCTCCGTGTGTGTAAACTTCACATGTTGGAGGCTTGGAATCCATATTTGTAAGTGATTGATTTCCTTCCTTCCTTCCTTCCTTCCTTCCTTCCTTCCTTCCTTCCTTCCTTCCTTCCATGTCTCCTTTCTTTCTATTCCTTTCCCCCTTCCTTCCTTCTTTCTTTACTTCTGAAAAACACAAACATATAAAGGACCAGTTGTGATAAAACTATAGATAGAGCCCCACAGTTAACAGTGCAGACAAAACTTCCCATAAATTGAGCAGCCATGATCTTGAAAAATGTTTCCTGGTATGGAATCATAGTATTCAGCCACCAGTGCTTGAAACTAAATGAAGTTGACATGATATTAGCATTTCAGCTTCTTTTCTGTCTTCTGCTCTTAGCAGAGACCTTAAATGATGGCTATGCTTGTTCATGACATGTTTTATGTGAGGCACAAATTTAAACCTCGCTTCTGGTCTATTCAGATGATACCATATGCTCATGATGTTAGCAAGAAGGTTGAGCTACTAGACATGTTGGCCAAGAGCAACCTTACCTTCAGTGTGCTTAGTTTGTGGGGGCCACACAAATGCCTGCTTTTCCAATGGATCTTTTATGGGGGATGGTCTCCAATACCCCTCTGAGGAGGGATTGCCTTATGCCCATTTGAATCACTAAGTGGCAGAAAGTAATTGGATTATCTCTTTTTTTCCCTGAACCTAAAGAAGGATTCAAGCAAGAAGGGCTGTCTCCTTTGTCAGTACGGCTTTGATTTCTCGTACTGAAATGGAATTGTGAGGTAGAGAGGAATGCACCGAAGTGAATGAAATGTAAGGTTCAAAAGGGATTGGGTTATACCTTATAATTCTACATAACCCCATAGCACCCATAAAATTCTGATCATAGGGCTTCTTTCACTCTTTATCCAATACAGGCTGATCTAGTTCTGGCCAGACCTTGCCTGTCTTGTTCATTCCTGTAACTTCAGAGGGCAGAGCAGTGCCTGGCAAGTAAATATTTGCTAAACGAATAAATGAATGGATGGAAGTAAGCTCTTTTATTTATGGAAATGAGTCCAACTGTCAGTGGCAGTGTAGAGTTTCTGGGGTGGGTAGTCGTGAGAGGGACAACGTGGTCCTGAGTGTTGAGCCATCCAGTGGGGTAGGAGGGTCAGACTCTCTTGGTGACAATTTCTGGTTTGAAAGATACTAGGGAAGCTCTGAGTACTCAAAGCCCGTTCTAGTGACCAAGGTCCAGGGGCAGGAACATGACCAGGGTTGATTTATTTCCAGCTGGACTCTAGTTGAAATTGGTTCACTATTAATATAATGTCATTGCATTATTGTGTTTTTCAATTTAATAAAGCAAATTATAACCCCAAAGAGCTTCTGTAGAAAGCTAGATCAGCTAGTTTATAAAAACCCAAATACTAACCTTTGTTATTTAGTTTTCAACTACAGGTAGTTATACTTCTAAAGTCATTATTTATATGTTGTCAGGAGTACTCACCAAATTTATTGACTTGTACATTATTCTTTGCAAATAAGTTCTGGCTGCTCTCTGCATATTATAATTAAAACGACAGGGACTTTAATCATTTATGAAATTTTAAACTACATACTGAATATAAATGTATCATTCAATGTGATAGAATGAATTAAATTCATCACTGTCAAATAACTGTATAAAAGATGAAATATTTCTCATCCCACATCATTAGCTTATAAAAAAAAAAAAGAACCAGATTTGCAAGCATTGTAATAATACTTTCATGGTCTTTTAAGGATGCTTTGAAAACTAAGACATTTGGCATATACAAGAAAATTACTTGTGACCAAAAAGTTGGTCCCTAATTTTATCTGGAAAAGTTCTATTTGAATTTGGTGATGAAGGGTAACTTTTGCCTAGATAGAATCAAATAGATGGAAACTATTGTATAGAGACAAAAGCATATTTTATTATTATGATGTAAATATGTGGATGTATTTAAAATAGAGTTTTGGCAAACCAAATCACTTATGCACAATCCTTGAGGTAGGTTGAAAGGGTGATTTGGGCTAAGAATGTAATTGAAATATTTATCTGGTGTAGGTAAGTAAGTAGCTGGTGTTTGCTCAGTTCGCAACCAACCTTTTATGTGTATCCAGACACTGTCAGCACCTATACCTCTAAGGAAAACAAAACGAATTTGGCAGGCAATGATTCTGATAATTATTTTCATTTTCTAGTTTGCTATGATCATCACTATTTTTAGCTAATATCTACACTTGTTTAATACTGTCAGATTCAACTCAAAATAGATAGAACTTTACTGGATAATTTGATATCAGAACCCTTTCCAAAATGTGAAAATCTCTGTCACTTACTGATTTATTTCAGGAAAATATGGGCTACGGAATTTTTAACCCTTTTCCTCCAATCTGAGTCTTCTCAAGTTTTAATTATTTTGCCTATGTTTCTTGATTTCCATTATTTCTTGTGCAGGACATTTGTTAATTCATTGATTGATTTATTCAGTCATTTAGTAAACCTTCATTGAGCTTGGCAAGGGGTGGAGGGCAGGGTAAGAAGAGGCTTGGTTTTAGAGACAGGATGACAATCTAACCCCTCCTCTCAAGGAATATCTATCTGTGTAATGGAAGGTACATGAGTCTTGATAAAACCTGAAATGGGCAGTACTTTAATAAGCTTGTGGAATTAATTCACTAATTAATTTTGGGAAACAAAAGTATAAACTAAGTAAGGAACTTAAACCTATCTTTCTACTTCTCCTTTTGTTCAATCCAGCTCCCAGTCAGACAACTTCATGCGATATTTCCAGCCAAATGTAAGGAAGCATGACATGGCTAGAAGGATAAATAAGCCTTTTGGGATGTGCTAGGATACACAATGTATTTTTATATAAGTTAAAATAAGAAGAAAATCTCTAGTCCAGGCAAGATACGGTACCGTGGAAACCAAATCTCTAAGTTTTCCCAATAATCAGTGTTATCTTCAGTGATATTTTATCTTGTCAAGAATTTTAGATGGGGTATTTTGAGAGACTAATTAAATGGTATTCAACTCCTTGTTCTTGTTCTTATCCCATAACACCCCAAACTAGGCACATCAATGTGCTTAGAATTTTACATGTTGTTATATTAACGACAAGATACCTGATTGACCTGTAGTCACTTAAAAACTCTTCTTGATAAGTAAGACTTTTGGTGGGGGGGCAGAGGGAGGAAATGTGTATAAGACTTGGGGATGTGTGGCAAACACACATTGCTGTGGGTTAATACACCCTGCCCTGACAGAGCCTTCTTAAGAGCTGAGTAGAAACCAATACAGCCTCACTTTTATTTTATGACATTAACTTCAGCTCTATTTTAATCAGCAAGTTTGAATAACAACAAGACGATGAAAATGACTGTAGTAATTAAAAACAAAACACACACACACACACATCAGAGAGCAGAATCAATAATTCAAAGAAATATTTTAGATGAGAAAATTTGTTACAAAACGTATTTTTGTTGTAATGCGCACTGTTATCCCCCCAACACATGGGTTCCTATCCGTGAAATGCATTCCATATGCATTTTGCCTGCCTTTAAAAATGGCATTACTACTTCCTTTGTGCTCCTCTTTCTTGCTCATACTTTTTTGCCCGTGTTTGTTTTCACAAATCAGTGTTTCCTCAGCAGGCTGCTTCAGAAACTTCTACTAGACAAGTGTGAGTACTTAGCCTGATCATTAAGAACCTGATATGAAAATTATCGGTCTGTCTGAAAGCAAGAAGCCTTGCTGAAATGTTCTGCCAAGGTTTCTAGCAGCCTGTAGCTCTATCAGAGACCTGTAACTGTGTCTGGTGGTAGTTGGTATGAAGTAACAAAGCCTGGCTCAAGATAGAAAGATGCTGGCCATTTCAGCATCTCTTTCTAATAGCTTTATGATAGGACCCTTTATACTGAGAAATGTTTATTAGGTGTGAAATGTAATTTTTACCAAGTTGCCACAGAGTCGGTGTAAAGTGCATTTGCTAAACCCTTTATATTCTTCTCCCCCTGCTTCTCAGTATTGTTTCAGAATAGAAGGTGAAACTGTATTCCTTGGTGTGCAGTTTAAAGTCAAGAGCAGCAATATTTAGCACATGCTTGGGCAACCTTGTTTGAAACCCATGCCGCCCCTCTCTGGTGTTCTGATGTGCCTTTAGGGGATGCTTGCCTGTTTGTAGTTTGTTTTCTTTTGTTTAAGGTTTCAGCTACTGCATTGACTAATGATTATATAGCAGTAAACTCTCGTCCCTGCTAAATTCAGTAGTGATGCCTCAAAAGCATTTTTCCCTTGTGTGACATAAAACAATAAAAGAACTAGACAAACCCCTTTTGAGGAAGAATAATCCTTTGTTTAAAGAAAAGAAAAGGCATCTCCTTGACGCCAGAGGGTGGAGAATTCAAATCAAAGGCTGAGCTAATTGATAAAAAATTAAACCGGTGTTAATTCTGAAAATTTTTTTGAAGTTAGTTATTATTTGTCAAAATTGTTACTAACATACCGATTTTATTTGTGCCTACCTTCTTTATTATACTGATTCTACAATATTTATTTATCACATTATGATTTAATAGACAGCTCTGCTCTTCAGTCTAAACTCTAAATAATAAATCTCTCTTCAGAATGCTGTTACCAGCATAATTTATCAATAGGATTTTGGTCAGACAGTTGTATTTTATTTCTTTGAAGACAGTTACATGTAACCGTTTTCCCTTGCATTTGTTCTTCAACAAAAAGCAAAGCAGTTCATTAAAAAATACAATTTATATAGTACAAATATGACTAAAAATTAAAGCAACCAGTAGATTTACACAATGCATATTATTAGCCTTTAGATTTACCAATGCCACGTCCAAAGCATTTGAACGGGCCATTTAATTGTTCTCCCTGCAATTTTTTTTAATGAGACTTGTGGCCATGATTCTGAGTGATAAATTCTTCTTGATTTGCCTCCAGTTGTCACTGGCCAAACCTTAGGGAATGAAAGATTAGTTACGGTTGCAAAAGACTTATTATTTTTAACTGGAGAATTTTTAATGTTCTTAACCCAATTAAGCAGAGAGTGAAGAATCTATCAATATTGTTGTCAGTTTATTAGAGAAAAAAAATCTTCCAAATTTTAATTTAGCTGGAGATGCTGTTCAATTTCTGCCTTTGACTTAGAGTAGAATAAGAGGATTGTATTAAATTAGTAGTTTGACCCTGGTGCCTAAATGTCACATTGCTAACATAAGAAAATTACCTTCTGACTGAAACAAAGATTTCGATCAGTGAGTGGGGTTTCAGCCCTCATCCAGTTTTTAATAGCATTTGTTTTTAATCACCCAAATTCTTGAATAACAGAAGCAAACTGTACCACGATTTGCAGATGCTTGGGTCTGTAGTGAGATTAATATGCGTATTGATAATTTTAATCCCAAATTTCAAAACTCCAAGGGAAAAAAAGTTTTCTTGTTAAGTTTAAGTAATGAATCTAAGAGACTACATTCAGGCCACAAAATAGTCCAAGTTGGCCCCAAACACAGGTGCTCCCAGTTTGAACATCATGCCTGGCTTTTCTGCAGAGACACGAAATGAAAGAGCAACTTCAAACACAGGTGCAAAACCCCGCATCTGTGAGGGACAGCCCGAAACCATGGCTTTCTCCTGACCGTTTTCGGCTTGTAAACCTCATCCTCCATGGAGCACCTGTGTCAGAACCAATCAGAGATGTGTATAAATGTTATCAACACCTACACATCATTACTTATTCATCAACATCAGCACCAAATATTGATGCAAACATGCAAGAATGTTTTTTTTCTTTCCTATGGAGCTGCTCTTTCCTGAAGCTCGTGTCCATTTGCCCTATGGCTGATGGGAAGAAGGAAAATATGCAGACAAAAATTTGGAGTATTTCGGGATTCCCATGCTGAATTTGTGTTGGTATCACTTTTTTATCTTTTAAATCTCGTTCCTTCGGTGGGAGAAACGGAGTGCACATGAAAGGTTCAAACACATTGATTGCCTGATGGCCTAATTGCAATAATTTCATACTTTGTGGACTACTTTTATGCAGGCGCTTCCTCCCCTGGTTGTCTGGGGCCTGCCTTCTCGCTGTTTGATTAGCACTCAAAGAACCTACATTTGAAGCTGTGTAAGATTTTGTTTTTCAATAGCAGTAGCAAGCAGCAGGATCTGGCTTCCTGGCAAACTCCACAGGCATTTGGGTTAGTGGCTTTGTATTTGCCTCTGGGTCTTTCCTGCACAGCGCTGGGGAGGGGCTATTGAGCAGTTAGAGGCTTTGGAAACCATTTCTTCTTTGACAATTTAAATTTATGTGGTTTTTAATTGTCTGTAAACAAAGCCTTTTAAATCTAGCACTAAATCTCCATCGAGGTCAGCTGGCATCCAGAGGGATGGTTGCTGATTTAGTTGGGAGTCTGCTTTTCTTTTCCTAAAAACCCCTCTCAATCAGTTTATTGTCCTCCAAGAGAGATACACAAAACATACAAATCACTTGGCCCCTCCCCCCCCACTTTGAATGAATAGATAAAAATCCATCTGTTTTTTATCTGCCTGTTTTGAGGGGCCAAATTTGTGTCCTTTGTAAAAAAATGGCCTCAGCGATGCCATTTCCTAGCAAGCAGCTAGGAAGAGTGACCAACACTTAGGTTTTCAGTCAGCGATGATTACAGTGGAGAAACTTGCAGCCTAGTCTCAGTTCTAAATGGTCATTAGGTAGAGATCATTAATGTTGTGAATAATTAAAAGCTGAAGATGTAGTACAGTAAATGTGTATTGGTTATCATGGTTCATGGAGTATTGATTACATGACTCTATAAAAGAAAAAAAATCATAAAAAAGTGGGGAAAAGGGTGGAGCAGGGCAAATGTTTGGTTTTCCCTAGGTAGATACAACTGATGAGGGTCTTTCAAAAACATAATGGAAGGTACATGCAGACAAATGTCTGACTGTGGGTCCCTGGCTTCTGGGGGCTCCAGGGAAGCTGGGCCACAGTTCCTGTCTGCGGCTGGCTGGGCCCCGGCCTGGGCTGCTCTCCCGCCTGCCTCAGCCCTGATCCTGCACACTCCCCGTCACAGTGCTCCCATTTCCCTGAACAGCTCGTTCTGTCTCAGCGGCAAGTGAGAAAAAATCAACCGTTACAAATGAGGAGAGACACAGAGCTCTTAGGAAAAAAGAAACATAAAACCCACCAAGCAACTGTGTTCAAATAAAAGCTGTCACCGCTGAGCGAACTGAAGATGCAAACTCTGGCACAGGATTCCCGTTTTGAAGCAGCCCTGGCTCAGTGCTCGTGAGGAATAGAGAAGAGCTTTCAAATAGTCCTTTCTTTGTCTCCTATGAGCCCTCAGCGCCTGCTTTGAGAATGAACCATAAAACCAAAAGGAATACTTCTGCTTGCTTTCTCTAAATGTATCTGGATATTTGAGCTGTTATCTCCAATGGAGAGCTGATTTTTTTTTCCTTCTATTTCTAATTTTCGGTGAGGCCAGATAATAAAAAGGAAACCGCCTGTATTTTCAGAAGAGACTGGGTTTGATTCCTGACTGCGCTGGTTCTGTGTCCTTGAACAAATCACTAAATTTTTCTGCTCATGTTTTTCTCCCCTGTAGAAGGGGAATAACAATATCTACCATGCAGGGTTGAGGTATGGGCTAAAATCAGATAGTTTAGAACATAATTTCTTGCAGTACCTGGCATCTATTAACATCAAAAACATTCCAGACCAAGAAGTAACTTGAGAACAAAACAATAAACGACAAGCAAAATGACAACAAGGACAAACGGGGCAGGGGGGAGAGAGAAGCCCTAGTAAATAGGAAGAATATTCAGAGTGAATTTCCAAGATATAAAACGATGGGAATTAAATTAGGATTTTAAAAAGTCATGGATTAAGATAGAAAATGCATTCTAGGCTGTCACTGGTTTAGATGAAGTGAACAGGATTTGGTGCTTGAAAAAATAGTTCATGATGGAGAGCAGATGTTTGAAATGGAACAGAGATTGTCCTCCCAATGCAGAGATGAAAAAGTTCAAAGCATGAAAATTGTGATCAACAGAAGCTGAAAAGCTGAGCAGCCCCAGGTTACCACTGAGGCAGTGGGCTGTGGCCAGGACCGGTAGTCGTCTACACACTTTGCGGAAGGAGACTGTGGAGGATAAGGGCCACCCTCCTTCATAAGTCCTTGCTGCCCAGGTGGGTTTGGCCTGCCTGGTGCTTGTGCAGTCCCATCTGTGGGCGCACATCCAAGCCAGGTAAGCCACCCACGCGTTTCGCTGTGAAGATGGACGGACTTTATTTCATTGAACTGTTTTGCAATAAAGTCACTCTTGCTGGACTTTCAAGGCCATTCAGGATGAAAATTTTGGGGAAGCCAGATTCCTACTTCCTTACCCTAGGGTCTCAGTGCAAGTTCATTTGTTCGTTCATTCATTCATTCATTCATTCATTCATTCATTTATCTTCTATTGAGTATCTACCGAGTTCCAAACACTGTGCTAAGCTTTGAGAATGAAACTGAGCTACAGAGACATGTTGTCTGGCCTCTAAGGGATATAATTACCTGAGGCAGTGTTACCTAACCCCATCAGCATCCCTCCACCATTGCTTCCAGGTCCTATGGCTTCCCTGTTGATCAATATGCATCCAGATGCCTTTGCACAAGGCTGCGGCTCGCGAGAGTCACCTGGGCTTCTTCATTGGGATGTTAGCTAACTTTCAATAAATCAGATATTCCATGTTTGGATCCTGTGAGAAAATACTAGATCAGGCCCAGAGGGTTAATCTGAGATCTAAGATCAGATGGGAAGAGAAAATTTCAAAAATAGGTGTCAAACAGCAAATAACAAGATGAAATAAATTAGTGGATGGGTTAAGGGACAAATGGAACATGAAACATATTTAGACTTTTGATCACTCTCTTCTCTGATGCTAATCTTCCTTTCTGGTTTCATCTTATTCTAATCTGTTAGACTAGAATATTAATTCCTGATTATTAATAAATAATAGCTATTATTTAGCTAATTATATATTATAGTATATAATTATTATAAAATCAGCTATTAGTTATTATTAGTAAACATCTAGTCACCTCAGGGAGATGTTTGTACTCTTTGACCAAAATCACTCCATTTCCCTCACCCACAGCTCCTGGAAACTGCCATTTCACTCTGGGTTTCTATGAATTTAGTTTTTTTATATTCTACATTAAAGTGAAAACATACAACATTTGTATTTCTCTGACTTATCTCACTGAACATAATGCCCTCAAGGTCCATCTATTTTGCTGCAAATGGCAGGACTTACTTCTTTTTTATGGCTGAATAATATTCCTCTGTGTGTGTGTGTGTGTGTGTGTGTGCGCGCGTGCGCGCGTGCATACACATGCACGTGCACATGCGTGCATTTCTTTCTCTTGCAGGTGAATTTTTCATTTTCTGTATGTCACTTATTGAAGAGACTATCCTTTCCCCATTGAATATTCTTGGCTCCCTTGTCAAGTATTATTTGATGATATATGTGTGGGCTCTTGATTCTGTTTTATTACTCTGTTTTTATGCCAATATACTGTTTTAATTACTATAGCTTTGTAGTATAGTTTGAGATCAGGAAGTGTGATACCTCTTTGTTCATCTTTCTCATGATTGCTTTGGCTATTCAGGGTCTTTTGTGATTCCTTTAGGGTTGCTTTTACTATTTCTGTGAAAAATGCCATTGGAATTTTGATAGGGATTGCATAGAATCTATAGATGGCTTTGGGTAGTATGAAAATTTTAACAATATTAATTCTGATCTGTTGAACATGGATATCTTTCCATTTCTTTGTGTCTTCTTCAATCTATTTCATGAATGTCTTTTAATTTTTAGAGCACAGAACTTTCACCTCCTTATTAAATTAATTCCTATGAATTTTATTATTTTGATGCTATTGTAAATGAGATTATTTTCTTTATTTCTTGTATAGTTAGTTTGTTGTTAGGTATAGAAATGCAACTGATTTTTGTATGCTGGTTTGTATCCTGCACTGTTACTGATTTTATTAGTTCTAATAGTTTTTTGGTGGAATCTTAAGGATTTTTTTTTTAAGTTTTCATTTAAATTACAGTTAGTTAACATACAGTGTAACATTAGTTTCGGCTGTACAATATAGTGATTCAGCACTTCCATACAACACCCAGTGCTCATCACAACAAGCGCACTCCTTAATTCCCATCACCTATTTAACTCGTCCCCCTACCCACTTCCCTTCTAGTAACCATCAGTTTGTTCTCTATATAGTTAAGAGTCTGTTTCCTGGTTTGCCCCCCTCCTCTCTCTCTTTTTCTCCTTTGCTCATTTGTTTGTTTCTTAAATTCCACATATGAGTGAAATCATATGGTATTTGTCTTTCTCTGACTGACTTATTTCACTTAGCATAATGTCCTCTAGCTCCATCCATGTCACTGCAAATGGCAGATTTCATTCTTTCTTATGGTTGAGTAATATTCCATTATATATATATATATATATCTTTATGCATTCCTCTATCCACGGACACTTGAGCTCCTTCCAGAATTTGGCCATCATAGATAATGCTGCTATAAACATCAGGGGGCATGTATCTCTTTGAATTAGTATTTTTGTATTCTTTGGGTAAATAGCTAGTAGTACAATTGCTGGGTCAGAGGACAGTTCTATTTTTAACTTTTTAAGGAACCTCCATATTGTTTTCCAGAGTGGCTTCACCAGTTTGCATTCCCATCAACAGTGCAAGAGGTCTTCCCTTTCTCCACCTCCTCCCAACACCTGTAGTTTCTTGTGTTGTTGATTTTAGCCATCCTGACAGGTGTGAGGTGATATCTCATTACAGTTTTGATCTGCATTTCCCTGATGATGAGTGATATTAAATATCTTTCAGGTGTCAAAGATATTGAATATATTTTCATGCGTCTTCTCATGTTGGCCATCTGTATGTCTGCTTTGGAAAAATGTCTGTTCATGTCTTCTGCTCATTTTTTAATTGGATTAGTAGTTTTTTGGGTGCTGAGTTTTGTAAGTTTTTTATATATTTTGGATCCTAACCCTTTATTGGATATGTCATTTGCAAATATCTTCTCCCATTCCATAGGTTGTCTTTTAGTTTTGTTGATTGTTTCCTTTGCTGTGCAGAAGCTTTTTATTTTGATGTAGTCCCAATAGTTTATATTTGCTTTTGTTTCCCTTGCCTCAGGAGACATGGTTAGAAAGAAGTTGCTATGGCTGATGTCAAAGAAGTTACTGCCTGTGTTCTCTTCTAGGATTTTTATGGTTTCAGGTCTCACTTTTAGGTCTTTAATCCATTTTGAATTTATTTTTGTGCTTAGTGTAAGTAAGTAATCAAGTTTCATTCTTTTGCATGTTGCTATCCAGTTTTCCCAACATAATAAAGACCATAAATGAAAAACCCACAGTTAATATCATCCTAAATGAGGAAGAACTGAGAGCTTTTCCTCTATGGTCAGGAACAAGACAGGGATGTCCACTCTCACCACTTTTATTTAGCATAGTACTGGAAGTCCTAGCCACAGAAATCAGATAACAGAAAGAAATAAAAGGTATCCAGATTGGTAAGGAAGAAGTGAAACTCTCACTATTTGCAGATGATGTGATACTATATTTAGAAAACCTGAAAGATTCCAGCCAGAAAACTGCTAGAACTGATAAACGAATTCAGTAAAGTCACAGGATACAAAATCAACATACAGAAATCTTTTGAATTTCTTTACTCTAATAATGAAATAGCAGAAAGAGAAAATAAGGAATCAATCCCATTTACAATTGCACCAAAAACAATAAGATACCTAGGAATAAATCAAAGAGGTGAAGGACCTGTACTCTGAAAATATAAAACATTGATGAAAGAAATTGAAGAAGACACAAAGAAATGGAAAGATATTCCATACTCATGGATTGGAAGAAAAAATATTGTTAAGATGTCTATATCACCCAAAGTGATCTATACATTTAATGCACTCCCTATCAAAATACCACCCGCATTTTTCACAGAGCTAGAACAAACAATCCTAAAATTTGTATGGAACCACAAAAAACCCCAAATAACCAAAGCAACCTTGAAAAAGAAAATCAAAGCTAGAGGCATCCCAATTCCAGACTTCAAGTTATATTACAAAGCTGTAGTGATCAAAACAGTATGGTACTGGCACAAAAACAGACACATAGATCAATGGAACAGAATAGAAAACCCAGAAATGAACCCACAACTATATGGTCAATTAATCTTTGACGAAGTGCCTAAGAATATCCAATGGGAAAAAGAATGTCTCCTCAGCAAATGGTGTTAGGATTTTCTATATTAAGAATATACAATCTGCAAATAGAGATCATTTTGCTTCTTCATTTCTGATGTGTATGCTTGTTATTTCTTCTTCTTGCCTGATTACTCTGGCTAGGACTTCTAGTACTATGTTGAATAGGAGTGTGGCCAAGGAATTTTCTATGATACTTTAACCACTTCCAAGCCCTAAATTATCAATCATGTGATACTAGGGCTTAAATTGAACCAATTATCAGTTATCAGGGCTTTCTATCTGCTTAACTCTACAGTGCCACATAAAGACAGATCAATATGTTAATTGCAAAAGGTAGACTCTTAATGAATTAATTAAATTAAACAGGGTGCAATATTTTAAAAGTTGTGATATTGGGGAGGAGGCATGGACATGCTTTTATTTTTTGATGCACTTTTTCTTTCTTGTGCCAAGGGATTTCTAAAGAATTTTTCTTGTCTTAAGAGAGATAAAGTTGTTCATAACTTGTTCCAACTGAGCTAAGACTCCCTGGAAGAGAATTTTTCATGATAGCACTTGTTAAAGTGTTGGTAAAGAAGAGTTAGGAAAGGTTCCTCTAGACTTAGATTATGAGGAGTTAAGATGGCAGCAGAGGCCAATCTGGGTAAAATATCACAGCAGGCATGCAGAAGCATTTCCTTTGAAGTAGCAGCCTCTTCCATTTTGTGGTTGGATGCTGTCTGAAACTTGGTGTTTCCTGAGGTCCCTTCCAACTCTGAGTTCTCTTCAAACTCAACACATTGGTCTTGGAAGTCTTACCCTTTACCATGGACTAAATTAACAAATATATGGAACTGGAGTTGACTCTTAAAGGTCTAATTCCAGCCCTACCTCTCTCTCATCTCCAGATACATTAATCCAACTGCCTACTGGAAATTACCATTTAGATGTCTCACATTTTCCTCAAACCTAAGATGTCTGAAATAGAATTCATCATTCCCATTAACTACAACTTCTTCCATTTTTCCTATAACAAAAATGACATGCCCCAATTGCCTAACCCGAAACCCTGACTCCTCATTGTCTCTTCTTCTCTACTTGCCATTAATCACCATGTCTGCTTGAATCAGCTTCCTAAATATATCTCCTATCTGTCACCTCTCTTCACCCTCACTACCGCGTGCCCTGCCTTCGTCATCTCTGGCCTAGGGTACTGGAAGATTCTCCTAATTACATCTCCTCTTCTAGTCTTGTTTCCCTCTAATTCATCTTCTTCCTTCCCAGCAAAGCAGTTTTTCTGAAATGCAAATACGCTAGCACATGGCCAGCTTAAAACTCTTCAGAGATCCACAATGCCTCGTGTTCAAACTTCTTAGCTTAGCAGACCTCTCCGACTACCTTCTTCCTGCATCTCCTGTTGTGTCCACACAGAATGATCTGTTTGTAGTTCTCAGGATATGCTGATGATTCTCACTTTTGTGCTTTTGCTCCCAATCTTCCTTCTAGAAGGAAGGTTTCTTATCCCCTTCTTCTTCTCCATACCCCCACCAATAGCAGCCTACTTATCCTTCAAGATTTTCCAGACTCAGCTCAAGGCTTCTCTCCTCTATTAAACTTTTTCTGAACCACTTAACTGTCAGGGTAGAATTGACTATAGGCTCATTTGGGTTTCTACTGTACCCATTAGAATCTAAAGTACATTTAACTTTTTATTTCACTCACATTTTAATCTATCTATGCCTCTTTATGAACAGTTTTTGTTTCCTCAACACATAGTGCCAATTTCCGGGATATAGCATACTAAATATATTTTGGGTTTGCTTGACTTACTGAATAAATAAATGTGTACTCCTGAAGAGTTTTTTCTTATTACCAAGAATAAGAAAAATAATTTTAGGTTCTTATGTTTTATTTCCTTTTCATTATCATAAAACTTTTCTCTGTATTGTTAAATGTTGTTAATGGGATTAACACTTTACATGAATAATTACCTTGCTTTATGTTGTTTCCTATCTGCCACATTCCTAAGCCACCCTGGGATTTATTTAACTTATTTTGTTATATAGTTAACAGCTTGAGAATGTTAGAATTTAAATTGATTTCTACAAACACATTTGATGTTTATGGGTTTTTTACTCTTATCATCATTAAAATATCTTCTTTCATTCTATTAAGTCATCATTGCCTCTTGCTAATTACAGTAAATATATCGAGAGAGTCAGCCTCTTATCACTTCTGATTTGGTAATTTGGTATGGTTTCTATGGACCCTATTATTAGAAACTGATATGTGATGTAGATTCGGTAGATTTGATGAGTCGTTTCAAGGTGGAACCTTCTTTACTCCTTACTTGGGAAACTTCATTCAGAATACATTGAGAGCTTAGCCTTTTCCAGTCACACACTAGGTAGGACTAGAAAGATAGTAAGCACAACTGCTTACCTGAAAGAGTTTATACTGGAGAAGGAAGACAAGATGGTTGCCCAGAGAGCTGGAATATAAAGATAGGATAAATGCCAGGAGAAATATACAAAGTGTTATGGGAAGTAGTTCTAGGAAGGTGATCCAAGGAAAGCTTCATGGAAGAAGGGGACTTTTAAACTTGCCTTTGAAAATTGAGCAAAATTTCATCAGGTGAAGGCTGGGGAAGGACATTGAACGGTAAAGGTCAGGGGTGGTGGGTTGAGGTGGAGAAAATGCATGGTGTGTGAAAACAAGGAGTGGAGGGATGGTGCTTCTAGAGGATGTTAAAAACTGGAAAGATGAGTTACAGCCATCTGAAAGAATTCCTTGAATGCCTCACCAACAATCAAGACTCAAGTGAGGCTTTTGAACAGAGATGAACCTTTTTTTTTTTTTTGCTATTATCTACCCACAGTAGCATATTATGTTCCCCTTATCTTTTATACTCTGCATTTGCAAAGAAACTGCCGTGATATTACTTGTTTGGAGACGAGTCATTCTTCTCTAACCACTTCGAAATCATGCTTTTTTTTTCCTTACTCAGTCTTTTGGCACAATGTTTTGTTATCTGAATTGCAGCCACACTTTTGTTTTTGTTCCTTTGGAGGCACTGCTGTTAGAAACTAACTGATGTGGGGTATAAACTATTCTATAATTATACTCACTGCAATAAAGGACTCTTATCAAAACCTTCTAGCTCACTGCCTGCCATTTGATTTAAATATTATAATCTCCACCTAATATTTGTTGTGTCATATTAATGATGCACACTGAGCAATATTCTCTTGGGAATGTCATATTACTTCTTCTCCTCATTACTCTTTTTAAGATAAAAAAAATTCAGATTTCACCCATTTTTTTGAGGCTGGAGGACATGCCCTGTTAGACATGTCCTGTGACTCTTCTCCCAGCTGTGGCTTTGCTGTTTCATTCATCTTAAAGGGATTTTTTTAAAACAGTTCTATTCAAATATAATTTATATACCATAAGTCCACCCATTTTAATTATCCAATTCAATAAATTTAGCATATATAGAGAGCTTACAACCATCACTGTAATAGAATTTTATTTTATTTATTTTTTTTAAAGATTTTATTTATTTATTTGAGAGAGAGAGAGAGAGCATGAGAGAGGGGAGGTCAGAGGGAGAAGCAGACTCCCTGCTGAGCAGGGAGCCCGACGTGGGACTCGATCCCAGGACTCCGGGATCATGACCTGAGCCGAAGGCAGTCACTTAACCAACTGAGCCACCCAGGTGCCCTGTAATAGAATTTTAGAACATTGCTACTGTACTAAAAAGAAAACTTGTGCCTAATTACAGTCATTCCCCATTCCCACTCTCAGCCCTAGACTAACCTACTTTGTCTTTTTATACTTGCCTTTTTTGGACATTTTATATATTTATATAAAATGCAGCTATACAATATGTGTCCTTTTGTGTCTGGCTTCTTTCGCTTAGCATGTTTTTGAGGCTGCATCCGTACTTTCCTTTTTATTGCCAAAAGTATTCCGTTGCATGGATATACCACATTGTGTTTATCCTTTCACCGGTTGATGGACATTTGAGTTATTTCCACTTTTGGCTGGTGTGAATAATACCGCTACAAACGTGAATGTACAAGCTTTTGTTGTGGACGTGTTTTCATTTCCTTTTGGTAGATTGCTAAACTCTAGTTTCTCTGCATCCACATCCACAACGTTATTGTCTACTCTTTTTGATTATAGCCATTTTAGTGAGTGAGATGGTATCTCATTATGGTTTTGATTTGCTTTTTCCTGATGACTAATGATGTGGAGCATCTTTTTATGTGCTTATTAGCCATTTTATATCTTCTATGGATAAATGTCTATTCACATCTGTTGCCCATTTTTTAACTGAGTTCTTTTTATTATTGAGTTGTAAGAGTTTTAATCTGGATAAAAGTATCAAATATATGACTTACAAACATTTTCTCCCATTCTGTGAAAAAATTTTTTTTTGCCTTTTCATTTCCTTGATGGTGTGTTGTGAAGCATGAAATTTTTAAATTTTGATGAAACCTAGTTTATCAATTTTTACTTTTATCTCTGTGCTTTTAGTGTTCACTCACTTTTTTTTGAGATGTAGGTCAGTTTAATTTATGGAAACTCTAGAATGTTTATGATTACATAATAAATGGAGGCCCTTATCACTTTATTTGCAAGGTAGTTAGGCCTATTCCCCCCAGAAGCTTTAATTTACTGCAGTGGATTTCCTGAAATTATAGCAGTGAATTAAAATTACTTTCAGGCTTGAGGATGCACTGCCTCCACAAACTTTTCCTTAATGAATCTGTACTGAGAGTTTCAGAGTATGTCATCTGCCCACCTCCTGAGGGGTTCTAGCACCATAGCAATGACTCAAGTACCTTCAAAGATAGCCCATGTGCCTGTTGTTGCTGGGAAGGGACTGTCCAAGCCTGGTCTCCCAGACTTTGTCCAGGCAGCAGAATTAAGTCATGAAAGAGCCTGGACTAGCAGCCAGAAGACCTTGGTTGTAGTCCTGAATCTGCCTCTTGCTTGTTTTCTGACTTTGATGAAATTAATCTTACTGTCATCTAACTCTTTCATTTAGAAAATGAAGTTTTGGCTCTCTAATGTCTCTCCTTTATAGCAGTGGCTCTCAGTGGTGGTGGGGGTGGGAGGGGATAGTTACCCCTCCAAGTCCCCCACCACCCTGGGCTAATTGGAAGACATTTTTGCTTATGATAACTGGAGGAGTGCTATTGTATGCATTGGGTAGAGGCAAGGATGAAGCCAAATATCCTACAATGTCGACTCCTACAACAAAGACTTATCCAGCCTCACTTAGCAACAGTGCTTGAGAAGTCCCGCTTTAGACCATAGTGTTTACTGTATTTTAAAAGAAAATTCCCCTGTCTTGTTTTACCCAAATATTTCTTTTTTTTTTCCAAAGCGCAGCTCCAAAGTGGAGTCTCTTTGTCCACCCTAATTCATAATGATTGCTTTTTCATTTTCAGAATTGCTACACTACTTACTATTATGTCATGAATAAGCATTGCACCATAAAAATAAAACTATGTGTTTTATCTTTGTAAACAGTAGGAAAAAATATATTTTTAAGCTAATCAATTAAAATATTAGATTTATAAGACTTTCACTTTTTGTCATTAAAGTAATTCTGGGTGTTATGAACAGTTTTAATGCTAGCTGATCTCCTGGAGATACCTGCAGCCTCCATTAACTCACAGTTAACAGTAATGTGAAGGCTAAAAATGTTGTCAATTTACATGTCAGGGGCATTTGAGAATCTTTCCCAGGCCCAGTCCATTTTAGGCTTTTCAATGGGGCCCAATCCAGCAAGGAAAGATGTGGTTTCACTCGGGGGAGTAGAGACCCTGCTTATGCTCATTTAGGGACAATCTGTCAGCCAAAGAAATAAATGAAGGCAGGGCCCCGGGTGGAGATTTCATAGCAAGACCACTCTGACACATATAGGGAATTCGTTTTTACAAAATAAATTTCTTTGCATTCTCCTTCTGTAAGTCCCTCTTTTTTAACATCTCCCTACTTCTTCACCATATCATGTAGATTATGAATTATTATTGTGGCCAGAATATGACTCAGCTTAAGAAACACCGTCTAGAGCTCATCTTTGGAGTCACTCGTGGAAACATTAAACAGCACCAGGTGCAGGACTGACCCCTTGAGGACAACTACTCAATATGCCCCCAAGGCTGACATTTAACCATAGATGACTTCTGAGTAGGGCCCTCTGTCCAACAGCTCATCAATCAATAGTGTGCTCCCAAGCCCACATTCTCGGAATCCCTTCTTCTCTTTAGGGCTGACCCCATTTATTCTCGTTAGTTGTTTCACTCAGATAGTATATAGCTAAAATGCGAAGAGAACTGCCAAGGACTTACAGAGAATAGACTCAACTGCAGGATAGACATCAGTTGGCTAGCAAACATAAAAATACAATGATTTTTCATTTTTCATTTTCCATTAATAGGTTAGTAAAAGAATCTCTGTCCTCCTTTTGTGGAATGTGTTTTCCTAATTGTCTTCACTGAGCCTTAATTTAACCATATGGACTCTGTGTGTACATGTGTACGTTTGTGTGTGTGTATGTGGTGTGTGTGTGCATGTGCACGCTGAGCGGTTAATCTGTTCAATTCGCATTGGATTTTTCATGGTCTTCTCTCTGTGGAATATCCATTACTCAATTGTACAATTTTACTAAATAAATCCAGACTGTAGACTTTTAAATTTATTCATATATTCAATTGTTATTTCATAAAAGATTTTTAGGAATCAATAGATATTTTTATTAATAAATTTTAATTTTTAGAGCAGTTTAAAGATTTACAGAAAAATTGAGCAGAAAGTATAGAGTTGCTATATACTTCCTGCCCCACCTCCTCCCCTGGTTTCCCTATTATTAACAGTTTGCCTGAGTGTGGTACATTTTTTATAATTGTTGAGCCGATGTTGATATATTATTAAGTGAAGTCTATAGTTTAGGTTAGGGTTCATTCTTTGGGTTGTACAGTTCTGTGAATTTTGCCAAATGCACAATATTATGTGTCCACCATTATAGTATCAGAATATTCTCACTGCCCTAAAAATTCTCATGTTCTGCCTTTTGATCCCTTCCCTCACTGGTCTCTTTACTGTACCCATAATTTTTCCTTTTCTAGGTTGTCATATAGTTAGAATCATCCAGCGTGTAGCCTTTTCAGATTGGCTTCTTTCACTTAACAACATGCATTTAAGGTTCCTTCTTATCTTTTTTGGCTTGATAGCTCATTATTCTTCCTCTCCTCCTCCTTCTTCCTCTCCTGCTCCTTTCCCATCTTCTTTTTTTTTTTTTTTTGTGGAATAACATTTCATCATATAGATGTATCACAGTTGTTTGTCTATTCACCTATTTAAGAACATGTGAATTGCTCCCAATATTTGCAAATATAAATAAAGCTGCTGTAAACATTCTTGCACTGATTTGGTCTGGACACAAGTTTGCAACTCACTTGGGCAAATACCTAGTATTGCAATTGCTGGATCATAAGATAAGAATGTGCTAAGCTTTGTAAAAAAGAAATTGCCAAACTGTCTTTCAAAGTGGCTGTTCAATTTGGCATTCCCACCAGCAATGAACAAGAATTTCTCATGTTCCACGTCCTCGCCAACATTCGGTATTGTCAGTGTTTTGGATTTTAGCCATTCTAAAAGTATATACAGATATCTCATTGTCATTTTAATTTGCAATTCCATAATGACATTGAACATCTTTTCATTTGTCTATTTGTCATCTGCCTGTCTTCTTTGGTGAGGTATATGTTCAGATCTTTACCCACTTTTTAATTGGGTTATTTGTTTCTTCTTAAGAATTCTTTGTATATTTTGGACACAAGTCTTTTATCAGGCATATTTTTGCAAATATTTTTTTCCCACTCTGGCTTGTCTTTTCATTCTGACAGTGTCTTTTAAGAGCAGGGATTTTTAATTTTAATGAAGTACAACTTATCCATATTTTTCTTTCATGGATTGTGCTTTTGATGTATCTAAAAACTTGCTGACCCAAGGTCACCTAGATTTTCTCCTATGCTCTCTTCTGGAAGTTTTATGGTTTGCATTTTTACATTTAGGTCTATAACCAATGTTGAATTAATTTTGTGAAAGGTTTATGTAAGGTCATTTTTTTTTTTAAGATTTTTATTTATTTATTTGACAGAGAGAGAGACAGCGAGAGAGGGAACACAAGGGGGGGAGTGGGAGAGGGAGAAGCAGGCTTCCTGCAGAACAGGAGCCCGATGCGGGCCTGGATCCCAGGAGCTCAGGATCAGGACCTGAGCCAAAGGCAGACGCTTAATGACTGAGCCACCCAGGCGCTCCAAGGTCATGATTTTGATTCTTCCTTCCTTCCTTCCTTCCTCCCTCCCTCCCTCCCTCCCTCTCTCCCTCTCTCTTTTCTTTTCTTTTTTTCTTTTCTTTCTTTCTTTCTTTCTTTCTTTCTTTCTTTCTTTCTTTCTTTCTTTCTTTCTTTCTTTCTTTCTTTCTTTCTTTCTTTCTTTCTTTCTTTCTTTTTTTCTTTCACATGTGGGAATCCAGGTTTTCCAGTACCATTTGTTGAAAATACTATCCTTTCTCCATTGACTTGCCTTTGCTCCTTTGTCAAATATTAGGTGATTATATTTGTGTGGGTCTATCTCTGGGCTCTTTATTCTGGTCCATTGATCTATTGGTCCATTCGTTCACCAATTCTACACTTTCTGCAGCTTTATGGTAAACCTCGAAGTAAGGTAGTGTCGGTCCTCTGATCTTGTTCTACTTCACTACAGTGTTGGCGCTTCTGGGTCTTTTGCTTCTCCAAGTAACCTTTAGAATTAGTTTGTCAATAGTCACAAAATAACTTGCTAGAATTTTGATTGGGATTGCATTTAATCTATAGGTAAGATTGGGAAGAACTGACATCTTAACAATGTTGAGTCTTCCTGTCTATGAATGTGGAATATCTTTCCATTTATTTAATCATCTTTGATTTCATTTATTTGACTTGTAGTTTCCTTATATAGATCTGGATACATATTTTGTTAGATTTATACCTAAGTATTTCATTTATTTGGTGCTAATGTAAAGAGTGTTGTGCTTTTAATTTCAAAATTCAATTTTTTATTGCTAGCATATAGGAAAGAAATTGAAATTGTATATTAACAAATATAAAACTTGCAACTTTGCAACCTTGCTATAATCACTTAGTTTCAGGAGCTTTTGTTGATTCTTTGGGATTTTCTCCATAAACAAGCATGTCATCTGTGAACAAAGACAGCTTTATTTCTTCCTTCCCAGTCTGTATACTTTATATTCCTTTTATTGTGTTTTCAAGGAAAAATTTCCTTTTATTCTTAGCATTTGCTAAGACTTCCTGTATAATATTGAAAAGCAGTGGTGAGAGGGGACATCCTTGCTTGTTCTTGGTCTTAGTAGGAAAGCAGCTGGTTTCTTTCCATTAAGTATGATATTGCCTATAAGCTTTTTGTAAACATTCTTTATCAAGCTGAGGAAGTTTCACTCTGTTTATAGATTGCTGAGATTTTTTTAAGAATCATGAATGGTTTTTGGATTGTGTCAAATGCTTTTTCTGTACTCATTGATATAATTGTATGCTTTTTCTTTTTTAGCCTGTTGATGTGGTGGATTACATTAATTGATTTTTGAATGTTGAATCAGCCTTGCATAGCTAGAATAAATCCCACTTGCTCCTGTGTATAACTTTTTCCTAGGTTGTTGGATTTGATTTGCTAATATTTTCTGGAGGGTTTTGCATTTATGTTTATGACAGATATTGGCCAATAGTTTTCTTTCCTTGTAAGGTCTTTGTCAAATAGTTTTCTATTTCAATTCTCCCTAATATGACATCCAAATGGATTACCAATTACCAGTAGTTATTAATAGAATTATTTTTATCTTACAATTTTTAAATTATCCAGGTTGAATTATATAAAGAAAACTAGTTCTCAAAACCTTGACTAATAGAGAGTCCCCCCCCCCAACATTATTAAGATCAAGAGTTGGCTTTTAATTTAGACATGGTTAATCAGTTATATAAAAGCAATTTGCCATGGTTAAGGCTATGGTTCTGATACAGATTTTCTTTCATATACTCATCAAAAGCTTAAGCAAATGTGGTTGAGAAAAAAAAGTGACTGCAAAGACAACTTACAATTTCTACCTCAATATCAAGATTAGGGGGTTGGGGTGAATAATATTTTCACTTACTTATTATTTTGAAAAATAATTTACACAGTGGAGAAGAGACACAGTGAGTTTAAAGTTTCAGCTCTGTTAAGAAGGATTGTGAATGCTTGGTAGGGTATGAATAGGATCTACATTATTATATTTACATTTATATTTGATTTATCTTGAGGGATATGTACACTGTCACATTTGCAAATGACATAACAAGGCATTATGAAACTGAATGTTATTCAGACAAATTACTTATTTTTATGCTTATGATTTATTCTGTTATTTATATCCATGGTCTACCCAGTGTTTCTGGAGGCCAACATTAATATCATTTACAGTTATATCATTAGGAGCCTGGTATAGTGATTACCACTCCCAGGCTTATTCTGTTGTCATCCCTGAAATGCCTATACACAGAACAAAAGTCCCACAATCTGATTGTTTTGTACTCTGTTAGCCCTTAATAATAATAATAAGATTTATAGAGTGCTACAGTGTACCAAGTGCTAATGTGTTATAGGCATTATTTATTAAATTATTACATCAACCCTGTGATGCAGGTACCAATAGTATCCTTCATTTTATACATGAGGCACCTGAAGCACAGAGAGGCTCTGTAATGTGTACAAGGGCACCCAGCAGTTGGTGCAACCAAGGCTTAAAGCCAGGGTCACGAATTTAGAACTTTCATCTACTGTGCTATACCGACTTCCAGTTAAAGAAGATTCAAAACAAGCAAATACTTTCAGCTGTCTTTAAGCAAGTTCTCTATTTCGTCTACTGGAATCTCATAGACAATTTAGACAAAATATAGAAAGAAAATAATTTTATTAATATCCTTTTGAAGTAATCTTCATATTTTATTATAAAGTTAATCTAACTTAAATTAAATTTATGGTTTAAATGCCTGAAGGGGATTTATTAACTCCCCTAATAGGGGAATCTGAACTGTCTCAGACTTCAGGAACAGCTGTATCCAGAGGCTCAAAACCTATTCTTTTATTTTTTTAAGATTTTATTTATTTATTTGACAGAAAGAGACACAGCATGAGAGGGAACAAAGGAAGGGGGAGTGGGAGAGGGAGAAGCAGGCTTCCCGTGGAGCAGGGAGGCCGACGTGGGGCTCGATCCCAGGACCCTGGGATCATGACCTGAGCCGAAGGCAGACGCTCAATGACTAAGCCACCCAGGCGCCCCTCAAAACCTATTCTTACATTGGTCTCTCTACATCTCTTGGACACATTTTCTTTATGGGGTAGACCAAATGACCTCCAGTGACTACATCTTCATAACTTAACAACTCCAATGGAATAATTATATTTTTATTAATGTTTTTATCGAAGTTCAGGCATCAACTTCATGGCTTTGGTGAAACCTACTCAATTGACAAACTTGGTAAAATTGAGATGAGACTCTAGGCTGCTCTAAGTTGTAGAGACTTTTTACAGTTTTGGCCTCTTTTTGATATTTACTCTTAGCTGGGAGTGTAAATTATCTTTTTTTATTTTTTTATTTTTTATATTTTTTAAAGAGTTTTATTTATCTATTCATGAGAGACAGAGAGAGAGGAAAGAGGGGCAGAGGGAGAAGCAGCCTCCCCGTGGTGCAGGGAGCCCGATGTGGGACTCGATCCCAGGACTCTGGGATCATGACCTGAGCCATAGGCAGATGCTTAACCAACTGAGCCACCCCGGCGCCCTGGGAGTGTAAATTATCTTATTAACATTGCCCACGCTTCACACTAATTCATTTTTGGTGAAGAATTAACTTAAAACACTTTTATAG
The DNA here is from genome assembly GCF_003265705.2 of Callorhinus ursinus. Classification (NCBI taxonomy): domain Eukaryota; kingdom Metazoa; phylum Chordata; class Mammalia; order Carnivora; family Otariidae; genus Callorhinus; species Callorhinus ursinus. Next base: position 24,120,689 of record NW_027397069.1, on the reverse strand, counting down.
AGATGCTCATTCTGATTTTGCTCCCCTAATACACTGCCCCCACGTGTTCTGATTATGCATCTTTCTGTTCCCATGGAGATGAGAGAGGAATGAAAAGCCCTCCCTGAAGACTGGGAAAGGTGAACTAGATGTGAGTAAAGTCACTAGCCTGGGTAAGGACTCAGCAAGGGCTGATTAACTGCCTATCTTCTGATGAGTTCCTCTGCCTTATAGCCAGTTCCTTACTGCCAGCGTCATGAAGGCCATGGCCAGCTCCCCATGTAATAGGATCTTACTACTCTCTGAAGAGGTAGGGTATTCTGTTTGGTCTCCAAGAGTACACATGGGAGCTTGTTTTCCCCCATCATCCAGGTGTCCTAGGTCTTCCCTAGAGCTTATGAGTATCCCAGGAAAGGGCAGACATGTGTCCTCAAGGAGTAGGTAAATGATATGTACAAAACTCAAGACATAGCCAGGCTCATGATTCTCCCCCAGGCCATAGTAATTTTCCACTCATATGGATGATTGGAAGCTGGGATCTTGCAGTGCAGCTGGTCTTTGCAGGTTGTCCTCATTCAGTTGGGCTGGAGCTGGCCCTCTGGTCTAGCATAGCACCTGCACACTGGAACAGAATTTTTGATGGTGGTCCTTTTCTTCAACTATTTCCTGGTACTTTTCTGAAATATGTGCACTCTGAGACCTCCCTCTAGGATGGGGCCTCACTTAGGCATTTCAGACACAAAACTAGCATGGAGCCCTCTTGCTTGGCCCTTTCTCCCTTCTCTCAATCTTTTCTGGATCTGAAGCCACTCCTGGTTCCTCGCACAAAAAAGCCCCCAGTGTTTCTTTTCTTCCACTGTAGGGCTTGATGGCCTCTAGTTCGGGGCCCCAAGTAAGATCATAGCAACATGAAAGTGTACTGACTCTTTAAAAAAACAAAACAAACAAAACAAAACACCTTTTTACCAACATAAGTACTCTTAGGAGAAGAGAGGTTTTCTTTTACCCTGGGAAGTTACTCTCCTTATAAGAGTGAGACAAATAGCTTCACAAACAGTGAAAGTAAAAACAATTGAATTAGGGTGCCTCGGTGGCTCAGTTGGTTAAGCAACTGCCTTCGGCTCAGGTCATGATCCTGGAGTCCCGGGATCGAGTCCCACATCGGGCTCCCTGCTCAGCGGGGAATCTGCTTCTCCCTCTGACCCTCCCCCCCTCTCATTCTCTCTCTCAAATAAATAAATAAAATCTTAAAAAAAAAAACAATTGAATTAAACATGTGAACAACTTTTTCTTTTAAGATTTTATTTATTTATTTGAGAGAGAGAGTGAGAGAAAGTGCATGAGAGGGGGTAGGGGGTAGGGTCAGAGGGAGAAGCAGACTCCCCACTGAGCAGGGAGTCCGATATGGAACTCGATCCTGGGACTCCAGGATCATGACCTGAGCTGAAGGCAGCTGCCCAACCAACTGAGACACCCAGGCGCCCATGAACTGAACTTTTTTTTATTATGTTATGTTAATCACCATACATTACATCATTAGTTTTTGTTGTAGTGTTTCATGATTCATTGTTTGCGTGTAACACCCAGTGCTCCATGCAGAACGTGCCCTCCTTAATACCCATCACCAGGCTAACCCATCGCCCCCACCCTCCTCCCCTCTGTAACCCTCAGTTTGTTTCTCAGAGTCCATAGTTTCTCATGGTTCATCTCCCCCTCCGATTTCCCGCCCTTCATTTTTCCCTTCCTACTACCCCATTTTTTTTTATTTTTTTATTGTTATGTTAATCACCATATATTACATCATTAGTTTTTGATGCAGTGTTCCATGATTCATTGTTTGTTCATAACACCCAGTGCTCCATGCAGAACGTGCCCTCCTCAATACCCATCACCAGGCTAACCCATCCCCCTACCCCCCTCCCCTCTAGAACCCTCAGTTTGTTTTTCAGAGTCCATCATCTCTCATGGTTCGTCTTACCCCTTTTTTTTTTAACATATAATGTATTATTTGTTTCAGAGGTACAGGTCTGCGATTCAACAGTCCCACACAATTCACAGCACTCACCACAGCACACACCCTCCCCAAAGTCCATGACCCAGCCACCCCCTCCCTCCCATCCCCCACCACTCCAGCATCCCTCAGTTTGTTTCCTGAGATTAAGAATTCTTCATATCAGTGAGATCATATCAACTGAACTTTTTATATCTTGCCTCTTTTCTGCTACATAGCTATCCAATCTGCTTAGCTTGAGGAGGTCGCCGATTCCTTGTCTACACCTTTTTTCAGGACCAAGCAGAAATGCAAATGGTGCCATGGTTCCATCTTCCTTCTGGATCATTCTTGCCTCATCACTATCCAATAGAACTTTTTGGAATGATGGTGATGTTCCCTATCTGTTGCTATTGAGCACTCAATGCATGGCTAGTGTCATTGAGAAACTGAGTCTGTAAATTTTTTTCTAACACATTTAAATTTAAGCAGCCATATGTGACTAGTTGCTATCACATTGGAAAACTCAGGTTTCAGGTTTCTAGAAAGCAACTTAATAACATATATCAACAATGCAAAAATGTTTATATGTATATATATTTCTAGAGATTTATTTATTTAGAGCAGTATTAGGTTCACAGTAAAATTGAGTGGATGGTACAGAGATTTCCCACATACCCACTGCCTCCACTTAATATATATTTTATTTTTAGTGCTATATTCCATGGTGAAATATGTAAGAATGTTTATCATAATACTGATATTCTAAATTGAATGAGAAGAGCCAAATAAATTATGGTATAAGCCTTGGCTGTGAACATTTTGGCTTAAAATAAAATTAAATACATAGGTTAATGGTTATGCTATGGTGTTAAGTAAATATACATAGACTCAAACTTTCCAAATAGTGTTATTAAATTTAAATATATATAATACACATAATTGAAATAATTGAAGGAAGTAAATCAAATATTAGTGGCTTTATTTTTGAATAATGCACATACAGATGATTTTAGTTTCTTTTTTATAATAAAGTTTATATAATGAATAGGATTATGTCTTAAGTGGGGAAATCCTTAGTAAATATTATCTTAAATCAGTTGTAAATATTACAGAAGACATGAAAATAAGAATTGAGAAGAGTACTGGCTTTGACAGCTAGAGGGTCAGTGATGGAATTTGATAAAGCAAATTAAGGTAGACGGTCTCGGGAAAAGGTCAAAAGGGACCAGAGAGTGAGCAGGTAGAAGAAACCAGAAGGCATCAGGTTCTGCCTCCCTTTCAGAAAGTGTGGCTCTGAAAGGAAGGAGGAAAATATGTCAAAATCATATCATCTTTTGAGAGTATACCAAATATTGTACTTGTTTTTTTACATTTAGCTGACAAAACAATTAAATGTCATAATGTCCATGTATAATAAAAAAACCTGAGGCATGGAGACACTAATTTGTCTTGCAAAAACAAAGCAACTGATATTAAAACCACTATACTCCACTGTCTCTTACAGGATGGTAAGTAAGGTCAGGTGAAGGGTGTCTTCTTTCTTTCCTTCCATCCTTCCCTTCCGTTTTTTTCCATCCTCCCTCCCTCCCTCCCTCCCTCCCTTCACCCTTCTTCCTTCCTTCCTTCCTTCCTTCCTTCCTTCCTTCCTTCCTTCCTT
>NW_027397069.1:23995679-24117050 GCF_003265705.2 Callorhinus ursinus | reverse complement strand
TTCCTTCCTTCCTTCCTTCCTTCCTTCCTTCCTTCCTTCCTTCCTTCTAGTGAAGACCCATCAAAGGACAGAGGAAAAAAATCACAGAACACTGTGTTCTCCTACATATTTAGTTTCCTTATCCATAGAGTAGAGCAGCCAACTTAAGAATTTGGATTCAGGCCAGCCTGGATTCTGATCTCTGCTCCGCCTTAAACTCCCTGCTCAACTCCAGGCACCCTCTTTTGCCCCTCCAGCTTCAGTTTTCTCATTTATCCAGTGGAGGTAACAATGTCTACCTCAGAGAGTTGTTATAAAGACTCAGAAGATAATGTATGTAAAAGCATCCAGCATGATGCCCAGCGCAAAATAGCCTCAGTACACGGTTGATGTAATTATCGATATGGTTTCATTATAATATGATTGAATTGTCCTTGATTTCTTTTTTTTTAAGATTTTATTTATTTGACAGAGAGAGAGCACAAGTAGGCAGAGAGGCAGGCAGAGGGAGAGGGAGAAGCAGGCTTCCCGCTGAGCAGGGAGCCTGATGCGGGGGCTCGATCCCAGGACACTGGGATCATGACCTGAGCCGAAGGCAGCTGCTTAACGAACTGAGCCACCCAGGCGCCCCTTGTCCTTGATTTCTTTGAGGTGGTAGAGGGCAGGTCTCGATCCTGTTACATATTTAGAAACATTCCATATTTCAGTATGCAATGATGAATAAAACTGTCGTCACTGGCTGGTTCATTCCCTTAACAAACTTCCATTAATGCCAACCATGTGCCCAATGCAGCCCTAGGAAGTGGGTGCATTGGGCACAGTGAATTAATTCACAGGAAGAGTGAATTAAGCAATGACCCTCTTCTAAGAAACAAGCCCAGAGACACTTACGTAAAGTGATTATCATAAAGCAATTAGTAATTGCTCTGATAGAGACATAAGCTGAGTGCTGGGGAAGCCTGGGGGAGGCAGCGCTTGGGCTGGGGCAGTTGCAAAAGGCATCAGAGAGAAGGTGACTTTTGATAGTGATAATAACAAGTACTATCTTCTAGGGACCAAGAAGTATGCTAAAAGTTTTGCATATTTTATTGCATTTGCTTTCACTACGTCATCCTGCCTCCCACCTCGGAGACCCTCAGTGAGAAGTTGCAATATTAGCACATCCTCTAATATGCCATCCAGAGAAAGGGAAGGTACAGGGTTCTCCATGTGTTTTCTATGGGAAGCTACGCCTCACAGATGCTACTGGAAAAGGACTCCACAGTCGAATATATTTGAGAAACAAGTAATGTTTTGCCTCTTGGAGTGTTGCAATGTATGGTGATTTTTTATAGGTTCTGAGAAGACTTCTTGAGGTTTTTTAACTCAGACTTTTCCAAATGGCACCTACATTTAAAAAAAATAACTGTAAATGCTGTCATTTACCTTCTAAGCAAATATCTGTATGCTTTCTGAAATGCTCTTTTTCATAGGGATAGTCACAGGAGTGATAGTGACTTCTGTTACATATTTTAAGGTATTTCTAATGAAAGTGGCACAGGCTTGAATGGGGAAAGTGGCAGTAGGAGAAGTTGACAAATTGTCAAGTGGTAGAAAGTTCGGAACCAGAAAATAGCAGATCTGTGTTGTCTAGGAGACTGTGTTGTTTAGAAGAGGGAAACTTGCTAAAAATTTAGGTTAAACTCTTGTAGAATTTCAGGAAGTTGATGTCAGGACAGAGTGTTTAGAAAATGTATACATAACTATCGTTACACTAACATAAACGACTACACTCAGTTTATATTATTTTGCTTGGTTTTACTCTTTCTTAAACCATTCCTAATTGAAATAACCCTTAGTCATTTTTTTCATATTTCCCCAATATTCTAAAATTTGGTTCTGTAATATTACCTGACCATGAGTAAGGCTTCTGAAATCACTGAGAACACTTTGTTTATAGTATTTAATTGCATGATTGGTTTTCAATGGTACTGTGGTCATGACCTGAATTTTCTTATCAAGTGCGATGAATCTTTTTTTTTTTTTTAAGATTTTATTTGACAGAGAGAGACACAGCGAGAGAGGGAACACAAGCAGGGGGAGTGGGAGAGGGAGAAGCAGGCTTCCCGCTGAGCAAGGAGCCTTATGCGCGGCTGATTCCAGGACCCTAGGACAACGACCTGACCCGAAGGCAGATGCTCAACAACTGAGCCACCCAGGCCCCGCGATGAATCTTTTCTTACGTCTGGTTAATTATCACCATTGGATGAGTATGTGTTTAATGTAATGAAACTGAAGTGAGTCTTACACTCTTTCCTTCGATATTATGGTCCTGGAAGATGATTAAATGATAAGAAGACTTATTCCAGGGAAGTTCCTCCCTGTCCGGATCCCACCCCTTTTGCCCTTGGGCTCTTTATTTAAGTTTCTAATTGTCATCAAATTGGAATTTCCCCGGAAGTGGCCCATGTCCCAGTCAGTGATAGACACAAACACAACTTGGGCGAGAAGCTCAAAACACACTGCCCCTCAGAGGAAGATATAAATGGGCAGAACCAAATGAGATGGGGTTTGACAGCACAGTTGCAAAAAATACGTATGGCAGGGGTGAGCACCAGGCGTTGCCTGGTACCCCTCCGGTTTGGGACAAGCATGGTGGGATGTGGAAAAGGACTCCCAGGCACCAGGGAGTAATGGCCTCTGCTGGAAGGGGAAAGGGCTAGGAACAGCAGGGGCACAAGTGTTCAGGAGATCCGCTTTCCTTTCCCTCTCCACGGTCAACCCAGATTTTACAAAGTACATCTCCTCTTCTCCTTGCGCTACAGTACGGGAAAAAAAATTAACTAAGGGCTTACTTTTTAATTAAATGTAGTACCACTTAGGAAGATGTATGCTAATCTGAGGCCAAATCTGCCGCCCTCAGCTTTACAAGATGCTGGCCCCAGCAGAGGCTGTAAAGCTCTCGATAAGAGAGGCGAGGAGCAAGGTGCAGGTCCCCCAGCGATAACCTCCTGACTCCGATATTATAGGTCTTTCTGCTGGAATTGAGTTCTACATCTTACTCGATGGGTTATTGTCACAGATGAGTAATGAACGCACCCTGCCCGAGTCCCAGGGTGCGGGAGGCAGTCGGCCAGGCCACGGGGAGGCCCAGCTGCGGGCAGCGGGGCGGGCGGACGGAGGGAGGCAGTTAAAGGCGCAGTGACAGGGGCGAGCGCGCGGGCGCTGCCGGGGGAACCGCCACGGGCTGGCCTGTCGGCTGGGGCAGGGAGCGTGGGCATTAATCACAATGTTCCCCGGGCTAATGGGCAGCGCCGAGAAAGCAGCCCGGACCGCAGAACAAAGGCAGAACATGATGAAGGGCGCACCTCTGCCAATGGGGAGTTTGCAGGGCTGGTTTTTAGAAGGGTAAATAAATGGCAGTTACCACCGCGGCCAACTGAAGGCGTAAGGCATGATTAGGTAGCGCGTTGAGGGTGGTCTGTTTCTGTTCCTTCCAATGTTCCTTTGTGAACCTGAATTTGTTTGTTTGGATGTCTGGTTTCCTTGCAGCCTCCTAACGAGTGGTGAAGGGGCTGCTTTCTGAGGAACGGCACTGCAGGCTTGATAGGAGTTCTGAATTAGTTTCTGGTTAGAATTTTAAAAATCACATTTGGGTAACTTCTAGGATACAACAGATGACACCATTAAGTATGATTTTAAAATCCTTGCCTGTGATGCGTTTATATATTATTCTTAAAATTACCATGTTCCACTTGACCATTTCCTCTCTTGAAGTTGGGGGGGGGTGGAAAGTGAGAGAGAGAGAGAGAGAGAACATGCTTCTAGCCAAGGATAGCAAAACTTTAAAAGCGGAAATTGAAAACATGTGACCTTTCTCTGAGCTTAAGATAGTGCCCGGTTTTTAGGAAGGATGACTTAGAGCGAAGTAAACCAATTGACATTTTCTTTTATATTTCTGTAGTGATCGTATGCACTGATCGTATTGCACTGTATGATGTGATAAAGTGATTTATGTATAATTCTTATTTGGAAAGATTTTTATAATCTCCTTTGCATTTGGGAAAATAGTAGTTCTTTTTTTTTTTTTAAAAGATTTTATTTATTTGACAGAGAGAGACACAGCGAGAGAGGGAACACAAGCAGGAGGAGTGGGAGAGGGAGAAGCAGGGAGCCCAACACGGGGCTTGATCCCAGGACCCTGGGACCATGACCTGAGCGGAAGGCAGACGCTTCAACGACTGAGCCACCCAGGCGCCCCCAAAATAGTAGTTCTAATGCTTATTTTAAGAAAGGTGTTAAGTCAAATTCTTGGAGGAAATGGATAGAGAATGTGGAATTCAGTACTGATAGGTAAGTAAATGAAGCACTAGTTCAGGTTGGGGCAGAATAGGAGAGACACAGTCTCCCCCGCTTTAAACCAAGAGCTGGTGAGCGTGTCTGACCTGGGTGACACAGTACAGCAGTAAACTCGCTCACTAGCCAGTCACCTGCAGGAGAGTAGGGAGAGTCCTGCATTCCTTTTTCTCTGCAATGATGAAACTGTGTTAGAGGTATCTAGTGACCTGGGAGAAGTATGTTTCTCTCTTGTGATTCCATACCTTTTTAAAAATAACTCCTTTCTTTTTTCATTTTTAATCACTGTTCTTTGGCAAAGTCCCACCTCTGCATTCCCCCTATTTTCTGCTGATTAGAGAAGAAGCAAGTTAGAGACATTGAACTAGTTGTCAGCCGACCTGGAATCGAGTTCAGCACTGCTACTGTTAGGTCTTTAGCAAGTGGTTTCATCTTGGGGAGTGTGTGGGGGGGGGGCTCCTTTTTCTCACCTGTAAAATCCACACTTGACAGTGGAGTTTCATTGGCTTTTTCCCCGTAAATGCGATTGAACTACAAAGTCTTTACCTGTCTCTACTTGCCTTTGAACAAAGGATTCAGAAGTTGAAATGAAAGGTCTATCATGAATTAGGATACACTGCCTATTCCAATAGTAAGTTTTGCTAAACTCATGTGTATAGTATATGAGATGAAGTACCCTAGTGCCTTAAACATGGGGAAATCTTACGTTTTTAGATAATTACATAGAACATCCCAGTAGCTGCAAAATTAACACATCAATTACCATAACTTTTGATCCCCAGTTTGCAGGGCTGTCCCCCTCTGATTTCTTCTCTGGGACTATCTGTGTGGTTCCAGCTCACTTCCTGACTGCTAGTAGAGCCTCACCTCTCATTATAATATAGTGTCCAGAGTCCAAAGCAGATCCATTTCCATCAGAATCACGGTGCATTAGTTAGCAGGTATTCCATGCAAAACTACCCAGACCTTTGTGGGGTTTCAGAATTCTCCCAAGAGTGAGATCATCCTTTGGATAAATATATTCAGTTTCCATGGTCCTGGAAATAAAAGAGTTGAACCAGAGAACTCATAGTCGCTCTTATTTCAGAAGAACAGTTGACTGTCCCATCACTTAAAGTAAATCAGGGAGTCCTATTTTGAGCCAGGGAAGAAAGAGATTGAACAAGTACATTATGATTTGGAAAATCAATTCTGTTAGTTAACCTTCTACCCACAACAGTACCCCAATAGGCTCAGGTCAAATGAGTATTAATGAATGTTTTTCTGAATGTGTGATTCTAATGGATAGGGTCATCATATTGTTATTTTTTTACACTAAATTTTTAAATTTTGCAAATGGCTGAATTAGCTTTAAAAATATACAAAATGCATGATTTCCAAAAGAGAGGAAAAAAAATCCTCACAACTAGAAGACTGAGCATAAGACCTAAAAGTCTAATTTAGTTTAAGATATTGATTGTAGGTAAGAATCTGAAAATGTTATTTAGCTACAGAACACATTAGAAAAAAATATATATACACATATGTGCATATAACATATGTGTATATATGTGTATATAACATATGTGTATATATGTGTGTGTATATAACATATGTGTATATATATATTTTTCTCCATGTTAACATTTCTCAGGTGGTGTTCGTTTTGGTTCTTGCAGAAGTATCAAGAAGCCAACTTCGTAGTGTACTATAAAGACTGATAGAGCAGATGCAATTATGGAAAGCATGAGCAAGTGTTTATTCCTTGCTACATAGAGATTATATTGGTGAGAAAAAAATCTTCTGGAGTGGAAATAATTCCAGGGCTTGCTCTTCTGAAATGGGATGCTCTCTTTTTAGAGTCTGCTGTGGCCCGTGCCCTTCCATGTTCTAAAGCGTTTGAATTGCCGCTAAAACTAAGTTCTTGTTAGAATTTAAAGCACAGGATCCATTTCTGCCTAACAGTCTTGTAGCTGCACATTCCCTGAAGTGTATCCCATCTGCTTTTGGGAGCTCTCATTGCAATATGCAGTGATTGCAGGATAAGCACACCATTTTCCTGTCAATACTTTCCTATTAGCCTCCTGGATCCATACATCATCATCTTGCTGGCCTGCAGTTTGCTTATCTTTGTCTCCGAGGCTGCCTTTGATTTATCTAACACCCAAGCTAATGAGGCATGGAGCCCAGGGTGGCTCCAAGGATAATGCACTCCTGTATAAAAATGCTTAAGGAAGGATCAAGTGCTAATCCATTCTAGGCTAAAAGGCCTAGCCCTTCAACAAATGTTGTATTTCTTAATCGCTAAACTAAGACTATAATAGCTCCCCCTTAAGCTACTACCATCAGTAAAACTATACACACTAACTACATGCAATTTACCAAAAGAACTGAAAATTGGATTTTAATTTGTGCTTCCCAAAAAAGAAAAAGCCAAAAAATAGTTTCTATCTTAGCAACAGTTATCACCATTATTTGACAGCATTCTTATGCAAAAATAAGTTAGCTTTAATATTTAATTTACAGTAATAGTTTTATATTCCCTCGCTGGGACCTATGTTTTTCCAAAGACAAAAATAACAGAAGCTACAATGTTACTGTGGCAAGGATAAATCAAGCCAGCTATTTCAATAATGGAGGTAATTACAAAGTGTACATATCTGAAATGTACAGAGTGGTTAGGGGTTGTTTAATTAACATAAAAATTTCAATATCTTCAGCAAGTATATTGGTACCACAAAAGCATTGTTAAAAATGTACTTTAAAATAGTAATGATTCTCAGTATTTCAGCCATACACATTTTTAGCCATACAAACACGTTTTACTGATACTTGGTGGATTCTACATCATTGCAACTATACAGCACAGGCTAAAGAAGCGAGTGACTATTTAATTTGGCCAATATAAATAACTAACCTAGAAATGTAGTCCCAAAATATTTCTTTTAGAAGTAATGTCCAAACAGGACATCTATATTAAACTATATGCATAGATAATTCCCAAATATCTACTCCCTCTTACTTATTTTTTTCAGCGTAAAGAACCCAGTGTACAGAGGTTTTCTTAAAATGTTTTGCTTTTTCTATTGATCATATGCAATGAGATTATATGCAGAAGATTCTTCCCCTTGTGAATTTTTCACCAATAGAAGGACCAAAACTATTCTATTTAAAAGCAAACATGGAAGGAAGTAAAGGAAAAGAGGGAAAGAGAAAGAAGATGAGAGAAGAGAGAGAAGGAAAGGAAGGAGTGGAGAGAGAGAGAAAGGGAGAAAGAGACAGAGAATGAAAAAATGCCAGTTTGCAGCTAGATCATGACAAAAGTCCCAGGAGAAGGAAGGTTCACTCGGGAGCACGGTGCAACAAGAAAATCCTTCACCCATTGGCTCACTTTATGCCCCTGAGGACCTGACCAAGGTAATAAGTCCCTTTATTGGTCACTAACTGACATTATTGAGAACCAGGGTGGAATTTAATGATGTGACATTATTAGGAATTGTTATTGAGATGTAAATGATCTTTGGTTGGTTTATTTAAGTCACATAGAGAACCTAGTTTAGAATGAAAATTACTTATTGATTATTAGAGCAATTAACAGAATAAATTTTAGTGCTGGTATTAACATTTTCCTAAAGTCCAAATCTGTTTTGGCTTAAACTCAGCAGAACACTTAGTTGGTCTGGGGCTCACAGATTATCTTCTATGGGGAGACTTATCCTTAAAGGATTTAAAAAAGATTTTTTAAATTTTTATTTAAATTTTAGTTGGTTAGCATACAGTGCAATATTGGTTTCAGGAGTAGAATTCAGCGATTCATCACTTATATGCAACACCCCGTGCTCATCACAAGTGCCCTCCTTTTACTAAAAGGAATTTTTGAAAATTAATAAAACAACTGCCAAAATCTATTCTAAAATATTTGGAATTCTTCCATTTTGGCCTTAGCATGGGGCAAAACAAACAAACAAACAAACAAACAAAATGTCAGAATAAGATGGAGCTTCATAAACTTAACTGCATAAGGAATGTAATATTCCATTTTTGCTCTACAGACAAAACCAACCAAAACCTTTGAGACCAATTAAAGTGGGATCTGTATTGTAGATTTCTTTTTCTCTTTCCTTTTGCTAACATCTGTCAGTGAGCATCACTCATCATTACGGGGTTGATTTCCTTTATTTCTAATTCTTTCTTTCCTTTATTAGTCTTTATTTGAAAGATAGAATTAGTTTTTAGGATATGGCTTTTGTCAGAACTGATCATCCTTTCTATGACTTTCAAGAATTGAGAATGGTGTGGACAGTTCCATACACAGAGATGTAGAATGAAAGTTCATTAGGTGCATAATTCAACACCCAATCTTTGAAGTTTCCTTAAATTATTTTGATGTCATGGGCAAAAGTTTTTTGTTTTGTTTTGTTCATTTTGTTTTTAACTATATTATTGCCATTAACCTCATCTCAGGATGCCTGCCTATCCGTGGTGCTGTGCTGGATACTCTTCAAAAGGAATTCTAATGGACCCAATCTGTTAACTGATAGCCATGGTTATGTAGAGTCTTAAAAGATGTGCAAAAGCCTGAGTAAGAATCTGGACTAAATTATTGTCTTGGTTTCTTGGGGCTGCCATAACAAAATGATTTAAGACAACAGAAATTTATTCTCTCACAATTCTGGAGGCCAGAAGTCCAAAACCTAGATGTCAGCAGGACAAGACTGTGCTCCCTCTGAATGCTTTAGGGAAGAATCCTTCCTTGCCTCTAATCTAGCTTCTAGTGGCTTCTGGAAATCCTTGGCATTCCCTGGTTTATAGCTGCATCGCTCCAATCATGGCTTCTGCTTTCACATGGCCTTCTCTGTGTGTGTCTTTGTCTTTCTCTGTGTCCTGTACTCTTCTTGGGAGGACACGCGTCATTGGATTTAGGGCCCACCCTATTCCAATACACACATCCTCATCTTAATTTGATTGCATCTACAAAGACTCTACTTCCAAATAAATTCACAGGTTTTGGGAATTAGGACTTGGACATATGTTTTGGGGGGTCACAATTCAATCCATTATAGTCATATATATAAAAACCACCATTTCTCACCGGCTTCATCAACAACAGCTACTGTTTAGTGAGTGCCTCGTATGTGCTAGACACATTGCAAGCTTTCTAAACCTATGCAAGAAAGTACTATAATTCCAGTTTGCACATAAAGAAGTGGAGCTTTAGACACGTTCCCCGACATCACAAAGCTTGTGAGTGGCACAGCCAGTATTTAAGTCCAGGTCCTTCCTATTTCAAAGCTCATGTACTTTTCCCTCTGTGGTCTTTGTGGATTAAAGAGAACATAAAGTGCTTATACTTGGTTTGGTAGTAGATTCAGTCTTCACATAAAAATGACTTAAGTATATATGTAAATATTCAGATTTAAGAGAAGAAACCAATGGTTGATCAAAACCACAAGTGAACACCACTCCTCTGGGTACAGACCCAAAACTTGGGATATCCTGAAAAACAATGGATATCACCACATAAGACATGAAATATGACGGCTCCTCCTAATGTTCATTTTTTTGTAGTTCCAAAGGCACCACATATTTTAGGAGAAATGTCTGTTAAAAGACATTATAAAGCAGACCAATGAAATTTTTTAAGAAGTTGAAATAACTGAACAGATTTCTCTTTGGAGAGGTCTTAAGGGGATAATTTCAGATGTGGGCACTCTGCATATATTAATATAGGTATTTTATTTTCAAATAGCTTTACTATAAAGTTTCTAATTTGACATTATGCTTGCTGAAGCTTAAAGTACTTATAAAAACAACTTGATTTTATCTCCAAGTGAAAAGGGGAGAATGAGTTTTAAATATGCTTTTATTATTTCTTTATTACACAATTGACAGAGACAAGATATTCTAATAGAGTTTGCATTTATTTGTCTTTATTAGTGAAGGTGAGCATTTAAAAATTATATTTCTTTGCCATTTACAATGATTTTTTGCCCGTTGATGTCCTTAGCTCTTTGCATGATATATATATTTGGGAGGGAATTGGGTACTTTTTCTCCTAATGGTTTGCAAGAACTCTTTCTATAGTTAGGATATTAATGATTTGTCTGTCATATTTGTTCCTTAATGTTTTTCCCTGCCTACCTATTTCTCCTTAACTTTGCGAATAGCTTTTCTTTGAACTCTCTTTCTGCTTTCTAATTCTTATGTCACCAAAGTTATTGCTCCATTTCTTTATGAGTCTCTCCTTAAGGCTATGTTTAAAAAAAAAAAAAAACATTCCATACCTCAAGACTATTTAAATATTTTCCTAGCATTTTTACGATTTTTACCACCACCCTCATAATTATGATTTTGCATTTTAGTCTGTAATCCATGGGATGATTTTTGGCTCACGTTTCAGGTCTTCATTCTCTGAAAGACCAGGAAGAAATACTGTTCTCCTTAAATAAAGTAGCAGCTATGATACGCCAGACTGCAGAACGATGCTCCTTGCCAGGGGACCCGCTGCAGAGTCTCCCTGAAGATCAAGTTCTTTAGCTCCTGTGAAGTAATAGGAGCTAAAACCCATATGCTTTTCTCATCCCAGTCTCAGTTTCTCCACTATTGACCTGCAGAGTATTGCTCTTGCCTCTAATTCTTCAGAAGCTCTTGCCCATCACATAACTGCTCTTTGATTGTGCCATTCATTAATTAAGATGTCAGACCATGTGTAATGCAAAAATGAAGGGAAATCACAGGTGAGCAGCATAACCTGTTTGCTAATCTATAAAGAGGAGATAACAATACTTCTTCATATGGTTGATACAAGAAAGTAAGTGAAATGATTTATACAAAGCAAGGAAGAGCTGTTAGAATAATTGTTAGTGTTATTAGTGTTATTAATATTGCTTCAAGTCTGATCAAAGATTTTTGTTTGGGGGTGTTTTAAATATCCACTAAATTGGGGTTTAGTTTTGGATTTCAATTATTTGCACTAACCCTGCTCCTGTTGGAGCATTAATATAGATCATGTGGGCCATTATTTAACCCACAAAATGTGGATGGCTTCAGGGTAACCTAATAAAGTATCATGAAAAAATTAAACCTTTAAAATATACTTTTAGGGCCTAGCTACTAAATATCATCTTCTAAAAATTGAGGAACGATAATTAGGAAATGACCTAGAAATTTGAAAACATCACTTAAGGATGCTTAGGGAATTATTGAAAATATTTTATTTTGTAGTACTTAGTGTTTTGCAACAATATACTTTGCATTACACATTGCAAAAGATATGTAACATTGCAGATGACATTACAATTTCTACCTTATTCATTTTTATTTTTTAAGAATTGAATTACAAGATTGAACCAGACTACTTAATCAGCTTCTTAAAGATTAATAACGAAGTAGACAAACGAGGTGGAGAATATAAACTACTTCATTCACTGGAGCATATACAAATTCTTAATTTTTATGGAAATTTCCTTTGAGTCAGCAAAAACATACATGGGCTTTTTTCTCTGAATCAATCTAAGCACATTAGGTCAATAGCAGACAATTGAGCAACTGTCACTCTCCTGTAACAATATCCATCAGAAAAAAAAGTGTAATTACAAACTTGTATTGCACTTATTTAGTGTTCTAAAGCTACAGTTATTATCAAGGGGTATAGTCAGAGGTGAGCAGGCTTATTTACTCATTTACCTTATTTACCAACCAGCTTCATTGCCTTTCACAATACTTCACAATACTAAAATTGTCTTAGATCATGCTGGAATCCTTCAAAATGTACTCACCTTACCAAAGGAAATCTTAATTTTATGACTGTGCGTGCATGCGTGCATGTGTGCATGTGTGTGTGTTAACCATTGAAGATATGTTTGCTTTTTCTATAAACACATGTGTTTTTAGATTTTTTTTTTTGAGATAATTTTTCAGGCGAGTAGTACCTATAAGAGATAAAAATTGCTCCATGCTAATCATAGGCATTATTAATTGAAAACCACATGCTTAGTAATTAGCCTGTAGGGTTTGTCTTCCTGCCAGGATAGGGAAGACTCCCTGGATAGAAGATGTCACACCAACTAAACTGATGCTGTGCTTGTTCTTAGCCAAAAGGCCAGGAAGTGATGCAGCCAATTGGCTGGAATTTAGCAGCCAGTCAAATGGTTTGGTCCCTGCTGGATGTAAGGTAATGGACAGGGTGCCATGGGGGCTCTCTGATGAAGCGGAAGACACAAGGGGTTCAAAGTCTAATGAGGAGAAAAAAGGACTGTTGAAGATGGAACAAAACGATAATACAACTAAGAGAAATGATAAATAAAAGATTATTTTTAGTGATCATATATTCCAAATTAGGTAATTGGTGAGTATTCCAAAAGCAATGAAATTTTTTTTCTCTGCTTAAGTTTTGTTTAGGATTAGAAGCTAGATTGTTTCTGGTCTTTAATGGATACTGTTGATTGCCCGCCCAGAGGCTGCTCCTCTGTTCTTCCTTCCTGAAAAGAATTTTCTTGAGGGGCTCCCTGAGCAGACAATGGGTACTTGACATTCCACTGGTAATTCTTGCTGGTGGACTGTGGTGGACATGTGACCAAGTTGGACCAATCAGATGAAGGGAAAGGTTTTTTATTCCATGTTGAGGGAAAGTCATCTCTTCCTTTTAGCTGGACACACTCAGGAAAGCATGAATCTCAGGTGTTACTGGCCACCCTCCTGTGACCAAGAAGGAAGCCAATCTGAAAACAAAGGGGATATGTATGGGAGGGCTTGAGATTGCCCTACCATGCTTCTTGTTATATGGGATAACACATTTCTAGCCTTTAAAAGCCAGTTGGAGTTGGAATTTCTGAAAAGATCCTAAAGTCTACATCTTCTTATAAGGATGAGATCATCATTGAAAGCAATTGTGTACTACATTTTATATAAAGCATTTTAATTTATTGAATGTATCATTCCCACATCATACCATGTCTTAGAAAACTGTCTGCATTAACAAGCCCGCTGTCCATCGAAGAAAGCTGAACATCTAGACTTTGTGGTATTTGCTTTTACAGATTAGTTTTAAATTTTTTTTAAAGTTTCATTTTTCTCAGCCATAAAAATGAGTTAGTTATATTTCTTTCACAAGTATTCATGGATAGATAGTAGTCAATCTCTATTAAGTAATTTTTTTAAGTCAAAGTTAAATGCAACATGATGTCACGTAATTATATATTATTTTTAGCTGTTAGGAAGCCACTTCTTCCAAAATTCAACACTTAATAAGAATATGCCTTTTAAGTCATGCACTTGGTTTAAACAGAGTATCCGTACTTCAGTTTATGGCTGATATGATCCCAAAAATCCCCAGGGAAAATCCTTCAACCACTCTGATTAGCTCTCTCTTTTTTTTTTTCAGTCAAAGTCTAACATAGATCATGTTGATTCAGGAAAAAAGCAAGATCTATAGCTGTGCGCCAGGCCAGACAAATTGCTTTAGCCCAAAGATTGAAAAGGCATTGCCTGGCGGCAAGAGCCCATTTGCATGAACTTAGTTCCCCAGACGGTGATGCCAGCCATCAGAAGAGTGGGCTCCTTACTTCTCAGGTTCGTGACTTCCTCTGCAGGCTGACCTTTTCTTACCGTCAATCCAGTATCCATATTCCATAATTTGTGTAGCATAGTAAATTGGTGGTCATTCACCGTGCAAAGTCATGGTATAAACTGGCCCTCTGGGCACTTCCTAGCACTCTTTCTCCTTGCTTTGAGACTCATCAGACACACTGTTCATGTCTGAAGCTCTGTTTATATGACCTGCTTGTTAAAAAGGGGCATTTCTCTGAAATAGGCAAGATATAACGGAAATTAAATTTGGAACATGTCATTTAGAAGGGAGGTGAACTATTATTTTCTTTATCAGTTGTGAGGGTACTTCTGGCAATGTGTAGAAATTTCTTTGAGCAACCCAAGGGAATGTGAATATGTTATTGGTTTACATCTTTAGAAATAAAACTTCAGATTATCTTCATTAATTAATTCTACCTTTCAAGACTTACTGAACATCTCCTTCATGTCATGTGTCGTGCCAGAAGCTGGGAATATGTACAACAATGATCAGTTCTCTGCTCTCATTGTGCTTATGGTCTGGTGGAAGCAGAGAAAAATCAGATGATTGTGCAGGTGAAGCTCATATTAGCTCTGGGTAAGGGCTAGGACAGAAAGTTACATGGTACTGGGAGAGCAGAGGAAGGGTTAGAGGGAATTTGACTGAATTCCAGAAGGTTTCTGAAGGAGTTACCAAGGAAAAATGAAAGGAAAGGCTGTACAAGGACATGGAACATCCCGAGCAAAGGCCCAGGAAGGAGAACTACTCTTTGAAGAATTGAAAGAAAATAGTGTGTTTGGAGAACAGTGGGTGAAACGTTCCGAATGAGTCTGCAGAGGGAGGCTGCCAGCCAGGCCATGCAGGGCTTCGTAGGCCAGTTTAAGAGAATCTGATCCCAAGAGCATTAGTTATTGAGAGGTTTTCAGGAGGGGCATGAGTGAAGTCTGATTTTATTTAGAAAAGATCACTCAAAATGCAGAATGGCGGGGAGGAGGACAAAAGCAGGATCCTAGACATTTTTTAAGCCATAGTTGTCATGACAGTCTCCTTTGCAAGCATGAAAAAGCCCCAAATTATTTCCACAGTCACTTTCAGTGACCTTACCCAGGTACATGGCCTCAAATGCTATTTATATACTGATGGCAACCACCATTTTTATCTTAAGCACTGACCGTTCCCATGTACTACCAAACACCTAGTGGCTTCCTTGATATCATCTCTTGATGTCTGATAGACATCTCACACATAACAGGTCCAGAAATGGACCTCCTGATCTTCCCCAGATTTGCTTCTCCTATCATTTATTAATATTCTAAGCTACCGGCAACTTTGGACTTCTGGGCTTAAAAACTTAGAGTCAACCTGAATGCCTTTCTTTTCCCTCATGCCTCATGGCCAGTCCATCAACAAATGTCTGATTCTATGTCAAAATCCTATCAGAATCAGACCACTTCTCACGCGCACGGCAGCGCTCTTGGTGCAGTCTGGCGGCATCTCTCACTTAAATGGTTCTAACACCTCTCACTGCTTTTAACGTTTCTTCTCCTAGACCTTCACCCCAGGCTCTTCACAACGCTGCAGCCAGCATTCCCATTGGAAGAATTCCCAAATGGAAGTCTAACCCCACCCTTCCATACTTGAAACCTATCAGGGACTCCCAATGTGACTTGGACTAAAATCTAAAGGCCTTGAACATCCTGCAAGGCCCCTGCCATTTATCAGTTATTGTATTTTCTATTGCTCTCCCTCTTGCTTCCACCTCCTCGTTACTCCTCAGACACTCTAGGAGTCTTTGCATTTGCTGTTCCCTCAGCCTGGAATGCTTTTCCCCATGGTGCCTGCATGACTCACTCCTTCTCCACCCTTCAGGTTTTTACCTAAGGGTCATCCCAGTGAAACCTTCGCTGGCCGCCTGTAATTGCAACCCTTCCCCACCCTTGACATTTTCATCCCTTTTCCTGTTTTTATTTTTCTCCATGGCTCTTATCATTAGCAAAATTCTATACTTATCTCATTTACTTTCTAAACCCTTTGTTCTTGCTGTGCATCTCGAATGTACGCTCTAGAATGTGAGCCCCGTAAGAGCAGGGATCTTTGTTAAGGTGGTTCACTGCTCCATCTTTAGTGCCTAATAAAGTAGTTGGCACATAGTAGGCATCCTATAAATCTTTGTGGTTGAATGAATTTATCTTTGCATTTTTAGCACTTAATTGGCTGTTTGATGTGTGGTAAATGCTCAATAAATGTTTCACAAATGAATGAGCAGAATGACTTAATATATGTTTTATTGTTAGCCAATTGCCCTTTGAAACAAAGTGCTCAACAATTTTTTATTAATTCATTCACATGGTAGGCATTCAATACATATTTGTTGAATGACTAAATAGTTTTTGAAGGCTTTGTAGAGTGCCCATCCCACGATAATTTACGACTTATTTGGATGCCTATACAGCAATATTTACTACTTATGCTGCTGATTAGTTATCAAGGGACCTTACACGGCATGCATCAGAACCCCTCTCCACCCTGAGACTCTGGCTTTTTGTCCCTGAAACCCAAGAAGCAGTGAGTGGAATTTGAACACGTGGAAGAAAGAATGAGTGAATGCGTAAGAAAAATATAGTGAGGTGGCTGCCCTGAGAAGGTTTCACTAAGCTTTTCACTTCCTGCGGTTAATCCACAGAGATTTCTGTGCTTGTACTTTCTGAATTCAGATCACATCCTGCTTCTGGTTAGAAGAAAAGGATAATGGCAGCTAGAGGAAACACCTTCTCAAGGGTAATTCCCAGAAGATGTGCCTCAGAATCTTTGGGGCCGGGAGTTAGTGCTGTGGAGAGAAGTTTGTTAAAAATGTAGATTCTGGGGGCATCTGGATGGCTCAGTCAGTTAAGTGTCTGACCCTTGGTTTCAGCTCAGGTCATGATCTCAGGGTTGTGAGATCGAGCTCCGACATCAGGCTCTGTGCCCAGCAGGGAGTCTGCTGGAGATTCTCTCTCTCTCTCCATCTCCCTCTGCCCCTCCCTCTGCTCACATGCTTATACAGTCTCTCTCTCTTTCTTTCTCTCTCTCAAATAAATAAATCTTAAAAAAAAAAAAACACCAAAAACCCTGCTGATTCAGGGTTCTGGCTCAGATCTACCATTTCAGGATTTGGGGCAGTGAAGGATATCACAGGGAAGTTCAGGGACGTGAATCTACACTGTTCATAAGCTTTCCTAGTGAAACTTACACTAAAATCTGAAACCCAGTACATTCTTTGAATCAAGGTGGGAGTTGACCTTGCCTTTTAAGGAATCCATCTAGACTAGGACACTGTCCATGGTACCAGAAATCATTCTATAGGTCACATGCAGAAAAATCGAGAAATCACCATAGGGGACCCATCTTCATGGGGATTTCTGCTTCTGAACTAAATTGTGCACACCCTGGTTCTTAATATCTAGGCAATTAGAAGTAGGATTTCTGGGTTAAACAAGCTTGAAGAAATGAAAACATTACCACTGTGACTCCAGAGTAGTTTATGGCAGGTAAGGATTTTCAGACAAGAAAACGGGGCTATGAGGTTAATAGAACTAGAATATTTCCAGTGAAAAAAAAAAAGAGAGGGGCCTGGCCATGGTCTGATAGTAGGATTTACGTGGGAGGTGATAATTGCCATTCTCTGTCCACAGGAATGACAGACCAGAGGAAATGGATAGAAAATTACAGCAACCTGGATTTGAGTTCAGTGTAATGTAAATATATTTTCCAAATCATGAAATTGTTAAATGCTGAATTGAATTTCCCAGAGAGGGAAGTGAGAATCTCCTTCAGTGAGTATCTTTAAATTGGGATAAATATAAAGTTGTCCGAGTGTTGTTTGAGGAGACACATTGCTACAGGCAGGGGGCACAGGCTCAATAATATTTCAGGTCTTCTTTGGTTCTTAATTTTTTAATTAGAAATATTTCCAGAGTAATATTTCATAGGTTATATAACAAGCAAGGTCTATACAGACAAATGGGTAAAGATTCAAAGAAAAAAGTAAGATTTTAGTAGGAGCCGTTTGGGGATTTGCATTCCCTAAATTGTAGGGAAGCAAAATGAATTTTAGGTTTTGTATGGTTCTGCTTCATTAACTTGATCATGGGCAAACCGAGACTCCTGATTTCCACCTACAAAGTGGCGTATGAGGTAGCAGTTAATTATTTATATCTCCTATTATTATCAGATTAACACAGCAGGCATATGCAATAAGCAAATGGATTTGACTTTTTATCCTGTTTGCTCTGACAGTCTGGAAGCAGATTCATTTTTGTGGATTTCTTTCCTAAGATTTCTATATGAGACAGTATTTTTAAAAAGTGTCATACTACAAATCTAAAGTGTTAGTAACAGAAAACTTGATTTGCACAAATAGAAGTAACAAGAGCAGACATGTTGATTTAAACTTCTTAGAAAAGTACTAATTTTTCATTTGAAAAATGAATTTCTCCAGGTCATTGTGAAATTTACATTTTTACTTTAATAGTTATGATTTATTGTGTTCAATTCTAAATTTGAAGAGTCATTTAAAATACACCTGTTATTTAATTTTCAAAACCATATATTTGCAGTACTTTGAAAGTGGTATATAACTCTCCATCAAATTTTATCTTTTCTGGAAAAGACCCACATCTCTCATTTGAAAACCCTTCAGATATTTGTTCAGGGGAGGAGTGTAGTCCTCTGGCCTTGGAAATCATCTCTAATTCCAAGTTGTTTATGGAGGAAGCACACTCTCAGCTTCACAGCCCGGGGATGATCCTTGTGGAACGAGGGACTGGACCTGCCTGGTCCAAGAGGAGAATTCCAGGGACTTCTAACTGAACTCTGGAGGTCTGTGGTTTTCATGCCGCCACCAGCATCTTTAGAACTTGGCTTCCAGCTGGGTTCCTGGGTAGGATAAAAATCCTGGTGCAACATCTCTCCTCTCGAGTTTCTGGCAGGTGGATGGTAGATCCTGACCACTAAATACTTTGTAATTAGAATGCCTCAGGCAGTCCCTGTCATGCTACATCTGTAAGGGAGGGAGGGCAGTGTTAGTATGACTGTGCTCATTTCTTTAATATCTCATGCCTATGGACCCAAGCACAGCTGCCTGGGGGGCCTGTGTTGGATGCGTGAACTATAGGAAGACCTCAGAAATGAGTCTAATTAGATCAGTGTCTGAACGCTTTGTGGAAGCAAGATGTATTATTCATAACCAAGCCTAAACCATTATATAAAGAAGAATAGTCCAATATAGGCACTGCCGCTTTTAAAAATAGAACTTGTTAATTTTTGTGTTTATTGTGTTTATTACCTGCCTTCCTGGCACTGGAATGTAAGTTGCCAGAAGGCAGGGAATTTTTTGTTTTGGTTGTAGCCATGACTCCTCTAACAATTCCTGGCACAAAGGTAGGGATCGATAAAAGAATGAACATTAGCTTTTAATATTAACCATGAAATTCAGAGAGTATAGTTAAACAGTGTTTATTTTACCCAGTGTAATCAAATGAGAGGTGCATGTTATTCCTAAGCTGTGTACAAATATGTTATTTTCAGATAATCAAATGTGGTCAAGAAAGTTGAATGAGAAAGGCAATAAGCTATCAATCAAACTGTTGATCTAAATGACGACAGATTCCTAAAAGGGAATTGAATTTTAAGAGGCCCATCCTGGAGTATGTGTAGATTCTTAGTGCTTATTGTGTTGGAGGAATAATTAATGAGGAAATAAAATTGTACCAGTACAGTAGCACTTCATCTTGTTATCATTATTGACCCCAGCCTGTGATTATTTTCACAGTTAACTTGCCATATCATATCTATAACTTTTAATGCATTTCAACAATAGTTAGAAAGCCCTTGGATGGATTAACTCCAATTACAACTCTTCAGGAATTGTTCAAATTGTTCAATTTGGGGGCTTGTCTGTCATTCTTAACAAACACATCAAATAGAATTTTGGTTTGTGGCTTTGTTTTATCCCCATTTAGAGAGAGAGAAGGTATTCTTATTGCAACTAAGAATAAAAACCTAAAATGTCCTAAAATTTCTAAAAGAATTGGGCATGTGTTGTGATGAGTACTGGGTGTTACACACAACTAGTCAATCATTGAACACTACATCAAAAACTAATGATGTACTATATGGTGGCTAACTGAACATAATAAAAAAAGAATGGCCCTTGCGTTATCAATATATTTACCACAATTTTGGAGAAAATCTATCATCATCAGTGTTTTAGACTACTTATGTGTGCAAATAGCCAGGTTTCTGAAGAAAATGGATATAGAAGTCAATATTTCCCTTTTCTTAAAAATACTGTACTTACAGCCCCATAACTATAAACAATATTTGTTCGTTGTTTGACTTCAGATTTCCTTTTTGTGGTTCTACAACAAACAAATATATTGTTTATCATTTTATCTCTCAGTTTTATCCTTTACTTGCTCTGTCCCTACCTCGTACACCTACACAGAGTATAATAAAAAACACACCGTCTTAAAGGCTCGGAAGACACAGGAATTATTTGAGATACTGGAGAGATCTTAACGTCCACACAGGCTAGTTGTTTTAATTAAAAAAACTGAGGACCAGAGAGATGGTGGGTCAAAGGTTACACAGTGACTTTGTAATAGAGATGGAACTGAGATTTCCTTTTGCTTTTTCTTTGGTGACCTGCCTCAGTTAGCTGAGGATATGAAGACTGCCCAATTAATGCTGGCTGACTTACGCTGAACAGAGTCACAATGAATTTCTTTGTATTTGATATGGAATTAAAAATAGTCAACCTGATTTTTATTAGCAGTGTTCAACGCATCCTTAGAAAACATGCATGGATGTAATCTTAGGTATAGACAGAGCATAATTCAGTAATATGAATATTTATTGCTAGATAATTGTTGGAGGATAGATATCGATGCATTTTCCCAATTAATCAGTGATGGTCAGGAGCAGTTATAGGAGATAGAAGATGGGGACCTGCGGGGGCAGTGGAATAAACAGATAATCAGAACAAGAAGGGGCCACCCTGGAACTCCCAAGCAAACCACCACAGCTTGATAAAAGAAGAGAATAGCAACATGCATGAAACCGACAGGAACAGTTTGAGCATTTACTCCCTACCTTTCATATCAGTGAGTTGACGTGTTTGCTTGTTAAAAATCCATTCCCTTAGACTTTTTTTAAAAAGATTTTATTTATTTATTTGAGATAGAGCGAGAGTGAGAGGAAGAGAGCACAAGCGGGGGAGCAGCAGGGAGAGGGAGCAGCAGGCTCCCCACTGAGCAGAGAGCCTGACGCGGGGCTAGATCCCAGAATCCTGAGATCACGACCCGGGCTGAAGGAGCTGAAAGCAGACGTTTAACCAACTGAGCCACTCAGGCACCCCCACCTTAGACTTTCTTCTGGTGTCTTCCAACAATGCTGTCATTTTGCAATTTTATTTCCTTGGACTTTTAAGATACAAATCTGCATTTTAAATTGGTTGCAATTGGGTAATTATTTGCATTACGTATCGATATATCAAGTTTTGTAAAGCAATGAGGGATTTAAGGTCTGTCTAGTGACATTTATCACTTCTTTTTTGTAGGATGGGGATAAAACCTTTATTTCTTTTAGCTTCACACATAGGCAAATGCAAATTAGGAATGCTTTGTATAAGGAGGTTTTTCCTAACTTTGGTTGCATCTGTCTGATTGACTGAGGGAAAGAGCATAGCTCCCCCAGCTCATCTAAGTCCCAAGGGACGTCTCAGCTTGCATGTAGGAGGTCAGAAACGGAACTTGATTATGACTTGGCACAGGAGGCTGATGAAGAAAGAGCAAGGTGATCCACTGTAGGTCTGGGACACAGCTCAGGACATTTCTCCTAACTTATAAAGAAACAGGAAAATGACACTTTATTTGCTTTAAATCTATCTGACTGTGTTCAACTTTGCCAAGAAATGAAGGTGAATTTTGGCAGACTTTTTAATGTGCAAACAGCTGCTCAAAATTATTTCCTAATAGTTTTATTTTCTAATTTGAATGCAAGTTCTATCGGGATATTTGATAGCAGTTGCTTTGAAATAGAATTTTACAGTTTGCGAAGTAGAAGATTTGATAGAATTTATTCCTTTACAAATAGTGTTGCATCTGTTTCCCATGAAGAGTAATCGAAGAGACACCAAAACAAAGGAGATAAAGTTCTGAGAAAGACTTCACCGTAGTGCTAAATGCAGTGTCTCAGAGCACAGCTGGTATCATAAAGGAATGGAATTGATAATGTTGAGGCTAACATGTCTTCAGTGACAGTGAGATAAATTTTTGTGGAACATCTGAAACTAACCCATGAAAGAGGACACAGTACTTGGAATACTGTTCACATTCATTCTCCTTCTCATTTCTTCCTTCCCTTGCCTTTCTTCCCCGCTTGCTTGTAGTTCCCGCTTTTAAACCATCTTTAATTCCTTCTACTTTGTGCTCCTGGGAGGCCCTGCACTTTGAAAATACTTGACATTCAGGAAAATACACTTTATATGTTAAAAATCAATGGTGACACAATATTTACAGCCCAAAGGCCAAACATTTGGAGTGTCTTTATAGAGAGTAAGTGCTCAGAGACCAGCTTTGTGCTACTAAGCTGTAGACATCAAAGAATAATAATACAGCGGTTTTCAACTCGCTGGCCCGAATGGGCTGCAGCCCGGTGAAGTGCGGTATTGAGCAGTTTCACAGATCTGTAATAGAGAGCCGGGCTGGCTATCCGTATTTTATCTTAATTACTAAGGAGCCCTTCATGTCTCAGAAGTCCCCATGTTTTGTTTCAAAACTTCTATCTAGAGAATGCGTTTATAGACCTGTGTCTACAAAAGAATGACAATACTTTGAATTAGGTTTTAAGAAGATTCCGGAAGGGGAATTCTATAGCTGGTTCCTGCCATATCGCAGGGTTTCAAAGAAAGCTCATGGTCAGTCTGTGATTTAGTAGAAAGAAAAGAAAATGTTGTAGTTGGTGAGTCCCTGGCCACCTCACAAGTTTAATTTTCTTGGATTAAGCACACACCTGCAAACACACACACACACACACACACACACACACACACGCACAGACAGCATTTATTAGCTCATTAGAAACTGCATTATGTGTCTGGGCAAGGAGTATCATTTGGTTTGTACATTTGACCCCTCACTGTTATTAGTTGCTCTTTACTAAATCAGCAGAAAGAGAGAGGATGGCAATAACTATTACTAAGCTAATAATAATTATCAGGACCAAACATAGTTATTGATGGTTCCTGCATCCTTTCATATACGTGCGCTCCTGGTAATACTGATGTGCAACTTCTGTTATTGGGCATGAACTCTCTGTGACCTATCATTTATCATCAGATGAAGCTCTGCCTAGCCTAATAGTTACATTACGTAACAGAGCTTTCTGGTGGTGAAAGCAATCCGCTTAAACCACTGATGTGCTTGGGTTTCATATGGGGTATAGAGTGCTCGTTCTCTTTACTTGTAAAAGAGACTCAGAGGGGGGTATGTGAGCACTGACTATAAAGCATTCACCTTGGAAAAACCCGTTGATGAAGCAAGACAGGACTGAGAAAGGATCACTTTGGGAAGAGCTCCAAGCCAGAGAAACACGGAGGATTTAAGAAAGAGGAACCCCTCAACGTACCAGTAATAGAATTCTCAGAGAAGGGATCTAGAGATTTTTTTAGTACGCCCTCTTGGTTAGTTCTAGATGATGAGGTTGATAGTCTCAAGGTCACATATCTTTTTTTATGCCTTTTTTGGCCAAACTACAATGCTTCTCAGGGACAAAAGACCGGAAAGTCATGGTTTACGGTCGATGTCTTCAGGACATCTAAGTTAGAGTCACCTCATTGGCAATTGCCACGCTGATCATTGTCAAGCAAAGAAGCATGCCTTTTAGGTCCTTCTCTGAAGTTATAGTAGAGATCTATTAGCAAGGGGACAGCTGGCGGTGGAGTGGGGAAGGGGAGAATGCTTCTCGGGGCCTCGGAGCATATAACGAGAGCATGTGAAGACCCTGGATTGGCCCCACCAAAAGTCTATCAGCTGGTGTGTTCCGCTTCCTGTGGGACAATGGCCCAAATGGTTAGCCTCTTCTGCCAGTGTGTTCAAAGAGAACACAATGTCACCAGAAGGCCTATTGAGGCCACCAAAACTGCACATACAGGGAGATAGCTCTTCAGCTGGTGACTCTTACCTTTGTGGGCAAGACCTTACATCTTGGCCTTGGATGCTACTGGTTGGTTATGCTTCTGAACCTCTAGGAAGTTCTTACGTGACAGTAAGCTTTGAACATTGTAGGTCCCCAAAGACAGCAAGCCAGAAGTATTTGCCAATGGGTAATATACCTGCTCCATGTAGACAAGCAAGAAGGTAGCAGAGGATTCACAGGCTGCTGTGCAGAAGGCAACCGTGGGGTTCATCTTCAGGAATCTCCTGCAGGCACTCCTGGGGAACCTGGGAGGTTGGGAGAGGGAGGCTGAAGTATCTAGCGACTGAGAGTCGCACGCTCTAGCTATGGGACTGTATCAGTTTGCTGGGGCCGCCATAACAAACTGGGTGGCTTGCACAACAGAAACTCACTGTCTCACAGCTCTGGAGGCCTCAAGTCCAAGATCAAGGTGTCAAGCCAGGTTGGTTTCTTCTGAGAAATTTGAGGGAATGATCTGTTCTAGGCATTTCTTCTTCTAGGCCATCTTCTCCCTCTGTGTTTTTACAATGTCCTTCCTGTATGTACATCTGTCTCTGTGTCCAAATTATCCTTTTTGTAAGGACAATAGTCATTTGGTATTAGGGTCCACATTAATGACCTCATTTAAACTTGATGATCTCTGTGAAGACCTATCTCCAAATAAAGTCACATTCTACACCGTCACTGAAGGGTTAGGATTCCAACATTTCTTTTTCCAGGACACAGTTCGACACATACAGGGGTCTTGTGTGGGTCTCTCTGAGCTTTATTTCCATGGCTGATGGTCAGGAGCTGTTTGGGATGTCAGAGAAATTCTTGAGTTTGTGTGCGCTTGCGTGCGTGTATGTGTGCGTGTGTGAGTGCGTGCGTGAGTGTGCGTACTACTCGACTTCTTCCTTAGCATCAGGCTCCAGCTCAGGTCACATTTCCCCATAGTTTCTTACCTGTCTGAAAGCAAATCAGTTACCTTTTTCGGAAGCGGAAAGTATCTCTTCTTTCTCTGGGCTTTCTCCCCACTTTTCCCTCTACCACCTCTTTCTTCTTGCTTCTCTGTCACATTGTGGTTTTTGATTATGGATTCTTTCACTGTGCCTCATATTCTGTCTCAATTCATTTTTTTACTCTTTTGTTTCTTCATTTTCTAACATTACATTCTTTTTGGCTCATGTAATTTTCTTCTCATTTCAGCCTCTTTAAAAAAAAATTTTTTTTTTCCTCCATGAGTCTTTAAAAGGCCAAAGCAGAGATTTGAAAAATGTTTATTGGGCGCCTGGGTGGCTCAGTTGGTTAGGCGACTGCCTTCGGCTCAGGTCATGATCCTGGAGTCCCGGGATCGAGTCCCGCATCGGGCTCCCTGCTCAGTGGGGAGGCTGCTTCTCCCTCTGACCCTCACCCCTCTCATGCTCTCTCTCACTTTCTCTCTCTCTCAAATAAATAAATAAAATCTTTTAAAAAAAAAGAAAAATGTTTATTCACTTATGGCATCAGATTGTGAAGTCTTTATTATTCCTTCAACTGGAGTATTGTCTGTCCCAGGTTTTAACTATCCAGAGAGTAATCTTGCACCATGAGTAGCTTATCCTTTAATGAATTTTGCTGTTAATGGTTTGAAGACTTACCTGGTGATTTTGAAAAGAAGCAAGGGAATATAGGAAGAGGGTGTTTTCTCCTAAGACCTGAGACCTCACCTGAGTTCACCCAGCAAGAAAGTTGAAAGCAGGGACAACAGGCCTTCTTGGCCTCCACCCTCATGTGATGATATTATTAAAAGACAGCAGAACAAATTGTTGGACATTTTACCCATTAATTACCCTCCTGTCTCCCCTTTTTAGCTCCTAAAGCTGGTGTTCCATGATCCATGGCTGGTAAATATTTAACTGCCGTTCTCAGTAATGTGTTTTGCATTTTCACATTGCCTTCCTCCTCATGGCAGGGAAAGACAAGATGGGTAATGTCTATGCACATGTGTCCGTGAGTAGATACTCTGGGTATTTTCTTTATAATAAAAGATAATATATACATTAGATTTCCTGTAATGGAGAACTTCATCGCCTGCTTCTTAATGAGAGGTGCTGATGTGAAATGACCCCTGCTTTCCTAAACACACTGCAATCTAATTTGAACCTGTACGCCAATTACAGGCCTCTGTGGAGCAGTTTATGGGGAAACAATCACGTCACAATAGGATTAGAGCACTACGCCCCAGGACCACAAGGGAAGCCAGCCCGGGCATAACTGCAGGTTTATTCCTCTAAATTGTCTGTAAACAGCATTGATAGCCACCTTGGTGCCACCTTGGTATTGTTTCTATAAATCCTCCATAGAAACAATCTAAAATGAATAGACAATGAGTCAGTAATGGCCTGTTAGTTCCCAACACAGGGTTGTGCCACTGATCTGCCTCATGAATACCACTCACAGGGCCTGACCCTAGACAAACATTCACAAACGGCAGAGCAGACAGGCTTTATGGCGATAATCGGGTTTAATATTCTGAGAGATCATGGTGAATTGTGCCTTCTCCTTGATCTTTCCTGGCAAAATTTAGCTTTCAAAAACTGGGCCATTATGGGGCACCTGGGTGACTCAGTCGGCTGAACAGCCAATTCTTGGTTTCGGCTCCTGATCTCATGGGTCATGAGATCGAGCCCCAGGTTGAGCTCTCTGCTCAGCCCAGGGTCCCCTGGCCCCTCTCCCTTCCCCACTGCTCCTCCCCTTGTGCTTTCTCTCTCTCTCAAATAAATACATAAAATCTTTAAAAAAAAAAAAAAAGAAAAAAGAAAAAGCTGGGCCATTTTAGTCCTCTTAGTAAGTTTCTGCGGTCACATACTTTCCACACTGTCTTCAATAAGATGGTTTTTTTGCAGTTTCCTGACAATGCTGTCTCTGACTAAAATGAAGAAACCTAAAATTGACATGTTTTGATCCTTAGGGCAGGTCTAAAGAGGAAGGTGAGCTGGGCAGAAGTCAAACCATTGGAACTGAGAGTAACCACTGGGTCATGCCAGTGGGTTTGAAGTCATCATGTGACATGTGATAGATGATGGCTGTAACATGGCATCATGACAGGTCAATCCTATCCTCTTATAAACTAAAACCGAATAGAGTAAAATTGTGCCATTAAACAAGTGTTAGTTGTGTTTTCCAATGTCATATAAAATCTTTTTACCATACCTTGCTTCTCCTTTGATGCATAGAAGTAAAAGTAAAATATTTTCATTTGCTCTGCCGAATGCTTAATTTTTTCATCTCAGTGATTTACACGTACTCATTTTTTTTTTGCCTGAATAGACCAAAATAGTTCCGTAAGTGAAGCAGCTTTTCCATATTTGTTAGTGAGCTACTCAAAACCATTTCTGTATTGCTTATTTGGTGTTGTTGCCTACCCACAAGAGGTGTTTTTAATGAGAAAAGAACCTAAGGATGAATATAATATGTCTGAAAAAAGTCACACATTATATGTTCCCTGTGCTGGTGTCATTTGGGTCTCCGAGGAAGGTGAATCTTTGCTCAGACTAAGATTTAGTGGTGTCCTACTCCTCAGGCAGGGAAATAACTAATACTTGTTCACTCCGAAAAAAATGTTTGAGTGCCTTCTGTGTGCCAGTCACCCATGGTGGACAAAATGGAGGCTCTACCCCAAGGATCATACAGGCTATTGACTAGGAGAGAGTTGAAAGTATTTAGCTTGTTCAGTTTAAAAGTAAAAACTCCCATGGAAAGCCCACTTGAGCTATTTAAGAGAAAAAGTAGAGTTTGGGTTGGAGTGATAATTCAGCCTGAAGCTTGTTAAATTCCTTATTGCCCTCTTTAAAAACATGTATGTCTTATCCATCTCAGGCAGCCATAAGTAAATATCATAGACTGGGTGGCTTGAAAATCAGAAATTTGTTTTCTCACAATTCTGGAGCCTAGAATTCTGAAATCAAGGTGCCATGATGGTCAGGTTCTGGTGAGAGTTCTCTTCCTGGCTTGTGAAAGCCTACCTTCTCTCTGTGTCCTCACATGGCTTTTCCTCAGTTCACGCACTTGGAGAGAGAAAGAGGGAGGGAGGGAGGATCTTTTCCTCTTTTTATAAGGTCACCAATCCTATGGGTTAGGACTCCACATTTATGACTTTGTTTAACCTTAATCACCTCCTAAAAGAAGTACCATCTCCAAATATAGTCACATTGGGGATTAGGGGTTCCAAATACGAATGGGTGGGCAGTTCAGTCCATATCAATGTCTTACTTATTTCAAAGTGCAGGTGAAATTTATTTTAATAGTAGATTTTTAAACTAGAGCCAATCATTCATGTATTTCAGAATAAGGATGCAATTATGTCTTAGAAACGGCACTCAGTTGGAAGCAGAAGATCTGAACTTGAGCACCAGTTGAGCTTGCTGGCTGCGGAAAGTTGGCATTCTACACCCAGCACAGTTAAAATAAATGCCTCTGTCCTCTCACACATGCATGCTTTTTCCACTTAATAATGGGAACACCGTTCCTCAGCTGCTGAGGCAGAACACTTCAGTTACCGCTCATCCTTCTTCCTTCTGTGAGCCCGAAATTCACTCAGTTGCCATGTCCTATTGGTTCTACATATGATCCATCTCCTCCATCTACCACCCTTGCTTTCTTTTCCTATCATTTCTTTGTTGAAGACCAGCTTTACCTCTGACCAGGTGTTGTGGACGGAATGTGTCCCCTCAAAATTCATACACGGAAATCCTAACATTTGGTGTGATGGTATTAGGAGGTGGAGCTGTTGAGAAGTGCTTAGATCATGAGGGTGGAGCTCCTGTAAATGGGATTACTGCCCTTATAAAAGAGACCCCAGGGAGCTCTCTAGACTTTTCTATAAGGCAAGGACAGAGCAAGAAGACAGCTGTCTATGAACCAGGAATTGGGTCTCACCAGACACCAGATCTGCCTGTGCCTTGATCTTGGACTTCCTGCCTCTAGAACTGTGAGAAATAAATGGTTGTTGTTTAAGCCCCTAAGTCTTTGGTATTTTGTTATGGTGGCCCAAACTGACTAGGACAAAAGTTGGTAATATCCTGCCACCAAATCTTTCCCATTGTTCTTATGATATCCTTTCCTATTCAAATATATCCACCTGTTCCTCATTTACATATAAGATAAAGCCCAACTCTGACATCAGGCCTTCTAATCGCTGTGCCCAGTTCACATTGCTCAGCTGGCCTCTCCTCTCTTTTCCTCTTAACCACACTTGCTCATCACCTTGGACTCATCACTGCTTGATAAGCTGCCCTCACTCCTCCCCAAAGCTTCCATGATTTACCACTGTACTTTTCTTCATTCTGGTCATTCAACATTCAACAACTATGTGTTAGTGCTATCTTCCGGGCACTGTCTTAGGAACTGAGGAGATACAAAGGTGATAAGATATGGTTCTGGCTTTCAGAGTTCATTGTCTAGTGAAATGTGGATAGTCATGTAAACCGAGAGGTACAATTTAATATGACAGATAAGAGCTCAAAGCTGGAATCCTTGTCATACCCATTTCTGCATATGTGTATCTTACTCATTCAACTCTAGCTCACCCAGCACTTAATCTCTTATTCCCTTCTCTTATTTCCAGGGCCCTTCCTCTGTGCTTTTTGTGTCTTTATTTCTTTCTGTCATATTTTAAGTGCATGTGTTTTCATGTCTTGTTTTCCTTTAGACTTTAAGCTCCTTGCAAACAATAGCTGCTCCACATGAAGTTTTATGTTCCCCACAGTCCCCAGTATTATAGGCTTTTATCCAGTACTCATGAATGTGCTGATAAAAGTAATTCCTAAATATGTGGAACCACAGATTTACAGTGAACTCTGAATAAAACCACTTCCCATAAATAGGATTGGAAACCTTTGTGATTTTATCAGGTTTAAGCTCACGAATCTAGTAAAATAAAAGCCTGATTAGAGGTTTAGGAGGATACATTTCAAAATTAATTCTAGAGGTTGAACATTATGTACAAAGAGTGTACATGAAACACTAATTATTACTAATATGTTCTAAGCATTTAAAAATAGATTTGCTTATGATACTCTGTGAAGTGCTTCTGGAGAGTATATAAAAAAAAAGCAGGGACTCTGGAGGCAAAGTCATATTCATTAAGCATAAAAAACAACAGGAAATATAACTTTTAACAAATATTTCCAACATTAAAGAAATATAAGCCCCAGGAGTTTTTGTGGTTTTACTTGCAAATGTTATTCATTTTTTATTTTAAATTAGAATTTCCTTTTATAAAATCCTTTGCAACAGGGGAAAAGGTTAATCTATACTCTAGGAAAGAAATATAAAATTATTGTTTATTACTAGTTTCACTGATATTATAATAATTGTAAATATAAACACAGTGAATTGGCACTATTTTTTTTTGCAGAGAGACTGAGCATTTATTCACATATTTGCATGTCATTTAGATTACTGACATGACCTCTCATTACAACCCAACCAAGTAACCTATGTCACTGCCATACTTTCCAGAAATTTGCCTTGAATCTCTTTATCAGACCAAAGAAAAAGGGACATATATACAGTTGACCCTTGAACAACATGGGTTTAAACTTTGGGGGTCCCCTTATACATGGGCTTTTTTTCAATAAACACAATATAGTACTGTAAGTGCATTCCTTTACTTTATGATTTTCTTAATAACATTTTCTTTTCTCTAGCTTTCTATATTGTTAGAATACTATATATAACACATACCACATACAAAACATGTGTTAATTGACTATTTATATTATCATTAAGGCCTCCAGTCAACAGTAGTCTATTAGTAATTACGTTTTGGGGGAGACAAAAGTTACGTACAGATTTTTGACTGCACGGGGGTCAGTGGCAACTGTAGGTAATTTCATAACTCATAAAGTTATTGTAAGACTAAGACATGCAAATTAAGCAATTTAGAAATTATAGATAAATATTTAAACATGTGGAAAACATCATCCATAATCTTACCGTAGGAAAAGATTAAAAATATTGGCACCATTCCTTCCTGTCCTTTAAAAAAATTAAATAATGACTTTTGTCTTATCTTCCTCTAGTCTTTTCTTCCTTCAGTATTTATAGGCAGTTTAACTACTGTATAGAATAGTAAGAGACATGATGTCTAGAACATGTTAGAAAGAAACCATACGCTGTGCATCATGGGTTTTTCTCTCCCACCTCCTCAAACTTGGTGATGTTCTTCAAGCTTCTGTGTTCAACAAACATCCGTTACGAGCAATTTTATGTGCTAGACTCTATGCTGATCTCTAGATCTAGAGTGATAAAACAATTTCCCTGAATTCAAGAATCTTGAAGGACTGTCAAAAACCAAATGTTATGGCAGGTGCTTTGTCAGAATATTGTAGAGCATGGACATAGAGGAAGAAGTAGTCAGATATTTTGATTCCAGATCATCTTCTGGTCTCAAATGATCTGAGCAATCTCATCTCTTTTTCTAACTTCAAAGCTGTTTTGTCAACATTTACTTCCTACTTGAGCCAACATTAATGTCCCTAAGAAGGGAACGAATTACAGACAATAGTCTTGGTTAAAATATGCTGAGCCTAGAATTTTAGGCCAGTTTTTTCCTTTTTATCTTTGTCACATGACACTGTTTTACTGTGCTATTTTTCTCTCCCTAATATTTATGAGACAAAGTCAATGAACAGAGCAATTTGAGTTATTGGGTGACAAATATGTTCAAATAAAATGTATTCAAAAAGCCAAAAAAATTGGGGGGTTTATTTCTGAAGGTAACATGATCATAGACTATAACTCTTAGCTCCCCCATGCTCAAGGCCATAGGACTTCAATGAACACAAACCCCAAACTCAGGTGCTGGAAACTATGACATAGATGCCTCTTATTGGTGAAATGTACTTCTTAGGAATTACACACAATTCTTCCCTTGACAGAGTGTTTGTCCCACAGTACATCATTCTTTTTCCTTCTGCCATTCTTATGAGAAGCAGGATCACAATCTTTAGGGCATGTACAATGCCTTGTTCACCATGGGTTCCTTGCACATCCCTTATCCCATACTAAGTGTCCAATACTCAGTATGTGTTTGTGGACTTGAGTTCAACCAACCTACATTATATCTGCATTTATTTAATATGATCCAAGCTAAATTTTGGCAATGTAAGTCTAAGCATATAACTGAAACCATTTCATTTTGAATCACTGCAATATGACTTTTTCAGTCACTTGAAGAAGGAGGCTGTGCCCTCCTCATTTTTGCATTCCCACTGACTAAAATATTGCCAAGCACAGTGGACACTTACTTAATGCTCATTGAACTGAATTAGACAGAATTGCATTTCCTTGGCGGCTTATAAAAAACATCATTACCATCCATGTAAGCTTTTACCTCATGTAAACCATCTACAACTCTACACTGTTTAAGCTCCTATTTTTAGAAGAAGGCAAACCAAGTCACTATGAAATCATTTCCTCAGTTTCCCCCATTTAAACTCTTAGGTGATTTCTTCATATGCTTTGTTCTCACCATCAGCATAAGTCTTGTCTTGCTACCATTCTTGATGTTGGAGTTTTAAATCATTTATTTTAAAGGGGGGTGAAATATTTACCTGGATAGGATTATTTCTGGGTATGAAGAAGACTCTCACAGAAGAGGGAGTTAACCCCCCAACTGCAAACATAAACATCTCTCAGACTGAATTTAGCTGAAAGCCTCATCGATGAGCTTTAAGGGAATTTTAAAACTTGGCATAATGAAATCACACTCCTGAGTTTTGCAGGAATGATTGCTGCACTGTAATATGTATTGTACTTACTTAGATTAAAGATCTATTTTTATTTTTATTTTGTTATCAATTATGCATCCAGAAAAGAAATTCTATTACTAATGGAACCATTGAAATAGATACCTAGAGGAGTGAACGGATCACTTTATTTCTTGTCAGTTTCTATATTAAGCTTCCCAAAGCCCATTTGAGTATTTATCTACTATTGTTATTGTTGTAGAGTAGTGTACCTGGGGGAAATCTATAAGAGGAATGAATAGGCCTGAATTTTATATCAGATTCCGCCTTTTCTTGCTGTATATTTTTAGACAAGTAGCTTTATACCAGTAACTAGTCAGTGCCAGAATAGGGAAAGACCTCACTTTGATTTTTATATCACTAACTTTTAAAGTAAAACCTATCAGATTCTTTTATATAGGGGTATAATTTTATCTTTGTGTAAACTACTGGGCTGGACATATCACCCCCTTTTGTAGACAAGAAAATTGAGATTACTTATTTGCTCAAAGCTTAAAAGCGATATAATGACAGAGCTGGTATTAATGATTAGCCATGGAACATTTGTAATCAAGGTACTTTTCTCTCACTTTGTAATTGAGCAAATGGAGATGTATGAGCAGAGGTAATATCTAACTTCCGGCAGGAGTCAAGATCTAATTTCTGAAGTAAAATTTCAACTCCTGCAAAAGCAAATCAATGGAGGGAAGAGAATTGGTTTGTCAGGGAAAGACAGACTCTAAGGCAGTGGTTCTCAAAGTGTGATCCCTGGGCCAACAGCATCACCATCACCTGGCAACTGGTAAAAAATGCCAATTATTTTCTCCACCCCAGATCCATTAAGTCAGAAATTCTGGGGAGAGTGGCCCAGCAAACTGAGATGTAATAAACCCTTCGGGTGATTCTGATGCATGCCCATATTTGAGAGGCACTGCTAGACTTAGGAAAACCTTTTAGACCCTGAGAAAGTGTGAAAGTCCTTTGGAATTTCTTGTTCCCAAGCCTGTGGCAACCAGGTTGATGTTGGGTATGGTGGAAATTACCACTCGCAGGCCCAGACCTAGGCCAAAAGCAAGCTGGGGACCTCCGGGTGGCAGCAGCTGCTTGGGTGCTCTGGGACCATCACAGAACAAACAGCACGCCTTTCTGAGAAATCTGGGGCCCGTGGAGGTGTTCTGGTTGCTCACCTGGCCCTTTCTAGCTTGAATATGGAGGCAATACTACAACCACGGCATGTCAGGTTTGGGTTGGGAGCTATCTGGAACCCCATCTGTCTCATCTGTGTATCATAGGTCCTAGAAAGGGGTCTGCTTTGAGTAGGGTTTTCAGTAAATGCAGTGGTAAATGCATTCTAGTAGGAGCTCAGCAGTGTGACCTTGAGCAATTATGCTACACATCTTTGAGCTGTGAATTCCTGAACTGTAAAGTGGGAGTAATGATAATATGTACTCTCAAAGTACTTTTGAGTTTTAAATTAGAAAATGTCTTTGAAGCCACTTTCTGAGTCGTAAAGAATTTTACAATTGTAAGATCTAAATGAGGAGATGCCACGAGTTACTATATCTCAAACAGGGCCATATGGTAACATTTTTGTGGTTTTTAAAGCAGTGCCATTTGTTCATTAACATTCTTCTATTTAATAAAGTAGTATTCTTAATTATGACAATATTTAAAAATAGTTATATGGGACTCAATAAAACTATTTGCATTTTGATTTAAAAGAAAAATGGGGGGGCGCCTGGGTGGCTCAATCAGTTAAGTGTCTGACTTTGGCTCAGGTCATAATCTCTACGTCCTGGGGTAGAGCCCCATGTCTGGCTCCCTGCCCAGCAGGGAGTCTGCTTCTCCCTCTCTCTTTTCCCCTCCCTCCACTCCCTCTCTCTCTCTCTCTCACTCTCTCAAATAAAATCTATTTTGAAAAATGCAGGGGCGCTTGGGTGGTATAGTCGGTTAAGTGTCCGACTCTTGGTTTTGGCTCAGGTCATGATCTCATGGTTGTGAGACAGAGCCCACCATTAAGCTGTGGAGTCTGCTTAAGATTCTGTCTTCCTCTGCCCCTCTCCGCCCCCCCCAATAAATAAATAAATCTAAAACAAATGCAGCTTAATATTTTTCTATTTCTTAAGTTGACACCATGCTGAAAGGCTCATTCAACAATTTTTTAGGCCATTTGAATTGAGAATGAAGGATTCTTTTAGGTGCTGTGTGGGAGTATTTAAGACAGAGGGGCTGACATTTTGCTCATTGCTACCATGGATAGCTGACAGGTAAAAGGGGCAAATCTTCAGGAGTACTTGAGTCCAGAGGAAAGGAGTGGCCAGGAAAAGCTATCCAAGAAAGATGGACATCAAAAAAATACTTGAAGGGAGGATTCTGTGTTTGTATTCGTAACAGAGATGGGCAACCCTTGAGTGTTCTGTGAATATAATCTGAGTACACTGCTAAAAATTAGGGTAATATGAATGACAGCCTCCTTCCGGTTCTTCTTTATTAGAAACCGAGATGTTTCAGGTAGGAGAAAAAGAGAAAGAAACCAGTGAAGGAGCCAGAAAGTTCATGTCTGAAGGGCAGGTTAAAATCAGCAACTAGGTGACAAATATAAGAGAGAAAAAAGGTTGATTATTAATTGAAGTTCTGAAAGAAATAGTTCTATTATTAAATATGTTTGGGAAATACTGGCTTAAATAAATTTACAGAACTGTTTCCTATAGGATTATTCATAGTTTTTATAAACCTAATGCATTTAGTGGCTCTTTGAGATAGAGCTCTAGAATGTAGAGCTTTTAGACTCACTTGACCATGAACGTTCCCTTTTTAATGGAACACTTTGGCAGGATAGTGTCACACAGAACACTGTGTAAATGCTACGCAACACCAGTGAACAGGGCATAAGATCAGAGCTTTTGACGAGTGAGAGTCATTCCAAAGTTTCTGAGGTTGACTTCCAAGTTCTTTTCAGTTCTAAAATTCTGCACATCCAAACAGGCTCCCCTCATCTCCCAGTCCAGAAAACTGGTAAGTGATCAGTGAAATACTCTGAGACCCTTGCTTACAACAATGTAGAAATCCATGGCATACTTTTTCCCATTATTTTCTCAAGGTATTAAAATAACTCTAACGAAGAAAGGTGTTAAAACTATAGCATTTGCTTGCAAAAGACTTCCATATTAAAAGGAGGATCTAGAGGTAAATACAAGCCACGAATACAAATGGTCTGTAGGAAAAAGACCACAATCCTTAGGATGTCTAAGGAACCTCAGGATTTATTCGCAACCTTCTTTTTCCAGCTTTACCTTCTCCCATTTCCTTGTACACAGAGCAGACATCACCAACATGCCTCTGAATTTCAACAAAAAGCTTCTGCTTGGAGCACACTTCACCTTCTCACAGCAGCTGAACTCAACTCCAAAACACAGCTCTCAAGTCATTTTCTCTGGAAAACCTGCCCCAACCTTCCCAATGTTGGGAGTCAGCTCACTTCTTCCCAATTCCACCATGGTACCACAGACACATTCCTATTAAATCACTTGTTACCTTTCATTGTGAGTATTTATTAATGTGTCTCTCTTCCAACCCCATATTAGAGGGTTGCACATCCCTGTATTTTTGGTATCTGGGGTGTAGTAGGTATGGATGAATAAATAAAATAGGGTTACCCATACGGAAATTTTGAGAGAGGATGTTTAAACTCCTAGATGCTTAGTATCATAAGAATAAAACTTATAGGTTCTGGATTGAATTTTAAGCATGTGTAAACAAACAAATATTTATATATACATATTTATACTCATACTCATTTAATATATATACTTTTGTATTCATACTTATATACATTTATACACCTACTCAGGTGACTACTTGACTTAGTTTCTTCACCTATGAAATGGGATGATTATGAGTTTATGGCCTTTTCATGGAAATATTAAGATTAAAGAGTTAAAGTCAATAAAATGCATAGAGATCCTCAACTAAAAAAAAACTTGGATAATTACAATGCACATTATTATTAACAATAGTTATTATTATTATAAATTATGATGTACCTGTAATAATAGTCAAGAGTGATTTATGGGGCTATAATAATTCTTACAAGGTATCCTGAAGAGTCATAAAAACCACAAGTGTAAAGCTTGAGTGGTTGTGATCATATGCACCTAAGATAGAATTATTACCTCATAATTCAAAATCCCTATGCCTTTTATTCTCTCTAGTTATAAACCACCCAAGGGATTAAGTTGGCTCTTCAAGCCCTAGCCAATCCAATTTAATTGGCAGACTCTAAGTC
The DNA here is from genome assembly GCF_003265705.2 of Callorhinus ursinus. Classification (NCBI taxonomy): domain Eukaryota; kingdom Metazoa; phylum Chordata; class Mammalia; order Carnivora; family Otariidae; genus Callorhinus; species Callorhinus ursinus. Next base: position 24,079,936 of record NW_027397069.1, on the reverse strand, counting down.
TGTGTGACTGACTGTATTATTGCTTCACATAATCATAGAGTCTTGGAATATTTGAGTTGAGAAAGACCTCTAGAGATCCTCGAAACCCATGGTTTTCAACTCTGGCTGTGTATTGGAATCACCAGGGCAGCTTTAAAAATTACCAATACCTAAGGTGCCATTAGCCAGCCTAAAAAGGGACTCAATAGTTGGGACACAGCCATCGGCATTTTTTAAAGGCTACACTGAACTCTAATGTGAGAATCCCTGATTTAGTCCAGCCCCCTCTGTTACAGATGACACACAGATCTAGCGAGATGATGAGAGTGGACCAGATTCAAATGGCTGGTTGTCAGAACCAGGTTTGGATCTAATTCTCATGATACCCATGGTTTTCTCATTATAGTAGAGATGGCAATGAATGTTCAGTTCATGTGCCCACTCTGATTGATTAGTAGTGGCTTCCTGGCATGCTGTGATGAGAAGGTTCCTGCAGCTGCATTTGGCTTGGCAGGAGGAATGTGTTGAGTGGTAGAAATGACTGTCATGGAGGTAGGACGCAGTGACAGTGTCAAGGGTTTGTCATCCCTGTACACTGTGCCACAAATTTTCAACATCTCCATCCACTTACTGTAATTCCTTCCATTCTTAGAGCTTTTCTATTTGATGAAGCAGAAGAAAGAAGTACCTGGCTTTAGCATATTGTGCTTAAATATTAAACTAAATATTGACAGGAGAGGGCATCTATAAGGGAGAAGCAGACACCCTAACTTTTTTTGGACTGGTATATGACCGTCCTGAGTAGCCATTACAAATCTTTGGTCAGTATACATATATATATATATATTTCAGTTTGTGGGTTTAGCTCATTGTTATGGCAGACCAAAGTATTTCTAGTATTGATAGAAATGGATCTTGTCATAAAAACTTTGATTTAACCCCTTAACATTTAAGGATGTTGGAAGCTTTTTATTTTTATTTTTTTATTTTTTTAAGATTTTATTTATTTATTTGAGAGAGAGAGAGCATGAGAGGGGAGAGGTTCAGAGGGAGAAGCAGACTCCCCGCTGAGCATGGAGCCTGATGCAGAACTCGATCCCAGGACTCCGGGATCATGACCTGAGCCGAAGGCAGTCACTTAACCAACTGAGCCACCCAGGGCCCCCTGTTGGAAGCTTTTTAATGACCCTTTAAAGCATTCTCAATCTCCTTGTGACAAAGAACATTACAGAAAAAACCTTCCAATCTCTTGTGGATTGATACATCAGTAAGACATGATACAAATAATTACAAGAAAAATTAAATAAAAAGCCTGAAGACATCCAAATTCAAAAGGCAAGCTTTACTTTTTTAAGTAACTATAAACAACAGACAATTGGTTTTTCAATTGCCAGGCTAGTTTCCAAATTTTTTCTCTCAGTTTTAGTTCTTATCCTAACACAGACAGGTTAGAAACAGTTCATAGACCACCACTGGTCTATGGACCACACTCTGAGTAGCACATGTTCAGAGCTTGCTTTGCTTCTACTGCAGCCGTGGACAGGGTGACTGTCTGACTATCTCCATGTCTTAAGTGCTGGGGAATTACAGTATCTAGAACACAAAATTGATATGTGTTGATTACTGAGGTTCTATGATACATACAGTTTATCCAAAAATCCTAGACTTTTAAGAACATTAATTTAAATATACACTTGAAAATAAAATTCAATATATGCATAGTCATTTAAGATGGTTGGTGATCATTATTTTACTCTCATGCAGAAGAATCCATACAACACTTGGCACAGACTAGAGAAGACAACTCATGTAAGAGTCAACCATCTGGGGTGCTGAACAACCGTGTTCTTCCAGGTGACCTTGAGAGGGTTGCTTGTCATCTGGGAAATGCAATGGTTTATCTCAGGGGGACAGAAAAGTAGACTTTTCTATGAAAGTCTGTAGTCTATCTCTCCCTTTATAGAAATGTGTGGTGGATTTGGCTCACAAACCACAGAGAACCCCGGTTTGTCTTCTGCTGAAACTAGAAATTTGCCTTTTTTGATTCAGCAGTGTTGGTATTATTTATCTATTTCTATGTAACAAATTATCCCCAAACTTAGTTGAAGAGAAATTCATCATCTTACAGGTCTGTGGGCCAGAAATCCAGCTGCCATTAGCTGGGTGCCTCTGCTTCTAGTCTCTCATGAGGTTCAGTCAAGCTGATAGCTGGGGCTGCTATTCCATCTGAAGGTTTGACTAGTTGGGAGGATCTATTTCTAAGCTTGCTCATGTAGTTTTTGGTCTCTCACCACGTGGGACCTTCCATGAGGCTGCCCCATGACATGGCAGCTGGCTTCTGCCCAAGTGAGAGATCTGAGACAGTGACAGATATTGAGCAAGACGGAAGCCACAGTTCTTAGAAACAAGGTCCTGTCATTTGTTGTAGAAGCTAGTCAATCAATCCAGCCCATATCAAAGGGAAGGGATTACACGGGGGCTTGAGTACCAGAAGGTGGTGATCGCTGGAGGTCATCTTAGAGTCCATCTATCCCAGTAGCCAAGTTGCTCTTCCTACAGGATACACACATCTCAGTTATGATTTTATTTTTGTACAGATTTTATTTATTTACTTGAGAGAGAGAGAGAGAGCATGAGCACAAACAGGGGGAGCAGCAGAGGGAAAGGGAGAAGCAGGCTCCCTGCTGAGCAGGGAGCACGATGCAGGGCTCAATCCCAGGACCCTGGGATCAGGACCCGAGCTGAAGGTAAGCGCTTAACTGACTGAGCCACCCAGGTGCCCCCCCAGTTATGATTTTAAAATATCCTCTGGTTTCTTCCATAGACTTATTGTGTAGTTATTGAAATTAACGCCATGATGTAATGAAAAGATAAATTTGAAAAGCACATTATTAGTTTTTATTTTTGGATAGCCAATTGTTTTACCAAAAAAAAAAAAAGGATTTTCCAATAAAAATAAAAGGTAAGACGTCATTTCTCTATTCAGTAGGCTTAAGAGATGTTCCTGGAAGTGGCAGCAAAACTCACTGACAAATCAGACTTTGAAATAGTTTTAAAACCATCATTTAGCTCTAGGTCTTGGAATGGTTTTATATGTTTTCCTTATATAATCTAATTAATCCTCACAGCAACTGACTGAGGTAGTCCAATTTGATCCCCATTTTATAGATGGGTAAATCGAGGCAGGCAGAGGTTAAGTAACTTAGCCTAAGTTATTGAGCTAATGGGTGATGGGGCCAGGATTCAGATGTGGTGTTCTGACCCCAGAGTCATTATTATCTTTGAGACATGAACATAGGCACATAATCTTAGTATAAATTGAAGATAAGGAATAGTGTTTATAGTAAGTCAATGTACCCACCAGTTAGAATATCTCAGTAGGCACTTTTATGAAACTATTTTAAGGTGGACATTGATCCCTGTGAGGGATTAAAAAAATACAAAATACTCACAACTTTAATATTATTGGTTTTCTACTAAATATCATGGAAGAAAAAAAATCGATGTGAATTTATGTCTCCCTTTTCAAAGGTGCTTTCCCTGGAAGGTGCCTACTTTGTCCGTGATTCTGAATCTATAAACCTTCTATAGATCTGACTCATTGATTGTTATAGTCCCAAGAGAATTCTGTCTGTATAGAGCAAGGAGGATTCCAGTAGCTAATGTGCTCTGAAAATGCAGTCTTATTTCTAATGTTGGTAAACAGTTTATGGAACTATGTTATATGTGTTCTTAATATCACTGGGTGGTAATACATGTGATGAACAGCAGAAAAGAGTTATTTTAGGATAGGCGCAGATTTTAGGCTATTAAAAAAGATTCTGGGGCACCTGGGTGGCTCAGTCGGTTAAGCGGCTGCCTTCAGCTCGGGTCGTGATCCCAGGGTCTTGGGATTGAGCCCCATGTGGGGCTCTCTGCTCAAGTGGGGAGCCTGCTTCTCCCTCTCTCTCTGCCTGCCACTCCACCTGCTTGTGCTCTCTCTTTCTCTCTGTCAAATAAATTAATAAAATCTTTAAAAAAAATTCTGAAGATCTACTCTTAATTTTTATTATAACCTCTAGGGATTTTTTTTTTTGGCTACAAAATTCTTATTCTTGGAGTACCTGAGTGGCTGAGTCGGTTAAATGTCCGACTTAATTTCAGCTCAGGCCATGATCTCAGGGTTGTTTCCGTAGTGTAGGGGTTATCACGTTCGCCTCGCATGATCTCAGGGTTATGAGAGCGAGCCCCGAGTTGGGCTCAGATGCTGGGTGTGGAGTCTGCTTAAGATTCTCTCTCTCCCTCTCCCTCTGTCCCGCCCCTACTCGCTCACCCATGGGCACACATATGCACTCTCTTTCTCTTAAAAAAAGAAAAACAAAACAAAACAAAAACCCTCTTATTCTTTGCATCAAATGGATTTTCATTTAAGAAAATAATTCCAGGGCTGCCAGGGTGGCTCAGTCGGTTGAGTGTTTGAGCGTCTGACTCTTGATTTCGGCTCAGGTCATGACCTCAAGGGTGTGAGATTGAGTTCCGAATAGGGCTCATGCGCTGGGCATGGAACCTGCTTGAGCTTCTCTCTCTCTCTTTCTCAGGTGCCTGGGTGGCTCGGTCAGTTAGGCATCTGACTTCGGATCCGGTCATGATCTTGGGGTCCTGGTATTGGGCCCCCATCGTGCTCCCTGCTGGGTGGGAGTCTGCTTCTTCCTCTCCTTCTGCCCCGCCCCCCTGCTCCTGATCGCTCTCTCTCAAATAAATGAAATCTTAAAAAAAAAAAAAGATTCTCTCTCTCCCTCTCCCTCCGCACCACCCCCTTAAAAAAAAAAAATAAGAAAATAATCCATGTAAACTTCTGTTTACCTAAATAACAAGGCTCTTAGTTATCACACTGTGATAGGTTTAGCAGTGGTTATTGTTTATTATTTACTCAAAGTTAAGTAAAATAATCATAGATTATGGTTTAAAAAAATGTAAACTAACTCTTCACTACAGAGAACAAACTAATAGTTACCAGAGGGAAGGTGGGTATAGGGATGGGTGAAATGGGTGAAGGGGATGAAGAATACACTTATCATGATGAGCACTGGGTCATGTGTAGAATGTCGAGTTCACTATATTGTACAGTTGAAACTACTATAGCACTGTATATTAACTACACTGGGAATTAAATTTTAAAGACTTAAAAAAAACCTATAAAACAAAACAAATGCTCAAGCTAGATAGCACGTGACATAGCAAGATAAAAAACATGTCGGAGGCCCTGTTGCTCATCAATGGCCACTAACCTGATGGTTCTGCCTGTCATGGGAGAAGCAAGACTGCTTACCCATCAGCCCCCGGGTCCCACTGCACATCTGGGAGGCAGTCCTAGCAGCATCTTTGTATATAAATGAAATAGGGACATCACATACAGTTGATATTTCATTAATGCATTTTAAGTGAATGACTAAATGAATAAATAACAAGGCAAAAGTAAAGGTGGAGAGTGAGTCCAAGAATAGTATATATATATTTTTTTAAAGATTTTATTTATTTATTTATTTATTTATTTATTTATTTATTTATATGACAGAAAGAGACACAGCGAGAGAGGGAACACAAGCAGGGGGAGTGGGAGAGGGAGAAGCAGGCTTCCCGCGGAGCAGGGAGCCCGATGCGGGGCTCGATCCCAGGACCCCGGGATCATGACCCGAGCCGAAGGTAGACGCTTAACGACTGAGCCACCCAGGCGCCCCCCAAGAATAGTATATTTTAAACCATGAATTTAAGGATAAATCCCAAGCGGTATACCCATCTTTTCTTTGGGGCTTCTTTGCTCCATGATACAAGAAAAGATGATGATTAAAAGATTCAGAAGGTCTAGATTTGAACCTCGTATCTAGGAAAAGTTACTTAAGCTTTTTGAACCCCAACTTTCTTATTTGTAGCCTGAAGATAGTATCTGTAATCCAAGCTAAGGAGAGAGCGAATGACATACAGTAGTCACTGAAGTGCTTTTTTTCCTCTGAATTCCATCCTGCAAAGAGCTTTAGTTTTTTTCCCATAAATCATGAAGAGCGTCTGTTATCTCGTCTCAGCTTGGTACCTTCTGCGGTACACCTAGAACCACCAGAAGGCTTTCTTCTGCCTTTGACATTAGTCAAGGATTCAGCCAATGAAGCACCTAAAATTCCTGCACAACCAGGAATGAGTAACGTCAGACCCCATGGAGGACCTTCAGTCACAGCACTTAAGAGATGGGGTCTCCACCTTCCAGTGAGGTGGGTTAACTCCATGGGTTGATGCTCAAATGTGGAGGAAATACAGACACCACAAGGAGAAGAAGGAAATGGGAAGCTGAGGGTGGCAAATATGACATTCAGTTTTGCTGGAGTCTTCCCTGCCTGATGGAAGCAGGTTGATGCTCAGCCCTTCTGATTCTGTCTTTTTTGTCCTGCCTACCCAGAATCAAAGCCATGGAAAGGACATTAACCCACAGTCCGGTTCTCTGAGTCACAGTTAAAGCAGCTAAGGCACGTGAAAATGTTCAGAATCATAAACAGCCAGGACAGGAACCCAGGCCTCCCACCTCCCCAAAAGGACCTCTTTTTCAAATTAGTGTCTGATTTCCTGTACTCATTGAATTAGTTGTGTGATAAATTCAGCAATTTGCTTTTAATGCCATATAATCACAGTTCCCCAAGTATCTGTTTTCCAGGTGCCCAAAGAGGTGCTATAACTGTGGAGGTGCCTGGAAGAAAAGACATATGAAATAGTCCAGTCTGGGCAGGGCGATTATGGGCACTCCCTAGCTGCTAAATGAAAACACTATCTACCCAGGCCCTCTCTGTGTATCCACTTCTTGCCACAGACCTTTCGTTTCTTTCCTAATGGCTTTTGCACAGTAAGAAGTACACTCATCAATAATGCACATTTTTCAGGCATAGTAAAAATGTTTGTGAAAGGCTATTAACGTAAAACCAAAATGCCCACATTGCAAACACTAATCCCCCATTTATTTTAACATTTTTTCCTTGAAAGTACTTAAACCTGAGTCTGCATTAAAAAAAAAAAAAATCCAATAGAAGAAAGGTCAACTGAAGGACTAGCAAAAATTCACCCATTTGAAAACCTTAGGCGTTCAGGAGTTTGGCCAATAGATAATGTTGGTTTCTTTGATTTTTAAAAATCACACAGCTAATTTCACTTAGAACTGACATGAAGGGTGATAAAAATACTCATGAGCTGAGGTCCAACGTGAAAAGTTCTCAAAGAAGAGTCCATTTTTACTGTGGAGTTATAAAGCCCAGGAAAAGTAGGGTGTACAAGGGGAAAAGTGACAGACCCTTGACACTATAGTGGGATGGTACCATTATAATGAGAGAAACTATTGCTTGGAACCAGAACAGCTATATTCTTCTCTCAGCTTCCACAGTCCCCACACCCCTGGAGTACCATTTGAGACAGTGATGAACTGTGGTCTCAATTCCCTTATTAGCTGTAAGACCTAAAAATTATATGTGCAATTAAAAGGCAAAATGCTGATATTACTCATAGGAAGCCCTTTGCACATTAGCAAGGTACAAAAGTCTGCTGACACTTTGCAACGGAGATAGTCAGCAGGGCAGAAGATTAATAGAGCCTCATAAATTTGCAGGGTGAATGCAGTGGATGGGGCAGAATAAGCATGTTGTGTTAGAGATAAATAAAGGGCATGGTCAGCTTGACAAAACATTTAACAAGGAACACAACCAGTCCTTCCACGCGATTTGCTTGGCTGGCATTAGTCCGTTTTATATAACTACACATAATTACCCACAGCAGTTGCTGGACATGTTACAACGGCCTCCAGCATGACCACGAGAAGGGGCCCTGGGAAGCCACCAATTCTGATGAGTTACACATTATGTCACGCTGCCCCGTCCAGTTACTTTTCTCATTCAAAGGCCTTGACAGCAACTGCGGCATCCTGCTCCTTGGCCACTGTTCTCCTGGGGTTAATGGGCTGCAATCTTATTTCTTTGTGTTTGAATCACTTGAATGAAAACAAGGGAGAGTACTAAAATTCCAAAGCTAAACAGGACAGGGGAGACCCGGGAAAGCTACTGGTCATGATTATTTCTGGAATTTCTGTGATAGGAACTGGTTTTGTTTTTAAAACGAGACATGTCTAATGAGTTAATTAAATTGAGCTCTAGCCACTCTTTTCTTGTGATTGCCAGCTTATGAAATGCAATTTGTTTTTGCATGATATGTTCATTAGATATAGGGGAACCTCAAAGGCCTTCGAATTTACTCTCTCTTTGAAATGATTCCCAAGGGAAGAAGCTTATTTTAATGCCAATATTTGAAAAACAATGTGAAAATTCCTCTTGAGAGTAACCTGCCTTGCAAGGATTTTGCCGTTTCGTGGTTTCAGTAGAGCTTGTCTCCTCCCAAGCTGCAGATGGTGTGGGTGTTCATTGAACAAAGGCCTATACCCTGACTGTGTGCTATGCTCGCCAAGCATGGGTCCAGTGCTGTGTGGAACATGAGGTAGCTGCAAAGGGAAATTGAGCTTCGAAGTAGCTAGTTGGGTCTGAGAACAAGGGTCACGTGGAGCTACAACTGTCAAAACCAGCCTAAGACTTTCCCGTATAAGAACATGGCCCCGAGGACTAGGAGATCACCAGGGATCTGTGCAGAGGCCGGTGAGAATAGTCTGTCTAAAGCAGAACACTATTCAAGTTTTAAGGAAGTCGTTTTAGGGAGCTTGGTTTCCTACCCAACCTCTCAGTCATTTGTGTTCGGGCCCTATATTGGAAGAGGAATCTGGTTGAAGAGAGGTCACCACGGTAGTGCTTTCCAAAAGTTTCCAGTGTAAGGGCTATCCGAGGAACTTACTAACTAGGCAGATTTTTGGCTCTTCTGACTTAGCATGATCAGGATGGGCCAAGAAATCTGTATTTTTAATAACATGGTAATAATGATGTGGGTTGGCAGTCATGGGCATCTTGCAATAGGTTGTTAGGAGAGCTAGCAGGCATTGGGGGAATTCCGAGGGGCTCGAAATCCTTTTGTTTCCTCTGGTGGAGCTGGCAGATCTAGATAGATGGTGGTTCTCCCTGTGGGTCAGTTTGCTTGCCCTTTGGATTGAATAAGCCCCAATTTACTAGAAGCTTTGTGTATGAGAAATAACGGGTTCTCTTTCCTCTCTCTGAAGGATATTATGGGACTTCACTCTGGTGGAGGAGAGCACTGTCCATTCCAAGGAAAAACCCTACATACATGCATTAGGGCTGTGATTTGTATGAATTAGTGCTCTGTCTAAATTTAGGAGCTATATGAAAGTCCTAGCATTAGAGAGTTTGGTCACTTAAGAATAAAAATGAGGTGCCTGTAAGGCCAATGAAGAAATAGACTATGATTTGAAAAAGTATTTACCTATTGATAAGGTAATATTGTTTATGGTAAGGTCCCTCAACAAAAAGTTTATTTATTTATGTATTTATTTTTAATTTTTTTTATTGTTTTAAAGATTTTATTTATTTAATAGAGAGAGACAGCGAGAGAGGGAACACAAGCAGGAGGAGTGGGAGAGGGAGAAGCAAACTTCCTGTGGAGCAGGAAGCCTGATGTGGGGCTCCATCCCAGGACCCCGGGATCACGACCTGAGCTGAAGGCAGACACTTAATGACTGAGCCACCCAGGCTCCCCAACAAAAAGCTTTTTGGTTTGGAATCTAGATATGGAAATCCAGTGAAACAGTTCTTTAGCCCCGAGTACATCTTTTATAGTCCAGCAGACAAACTTTCCAGAACCTTCTTTTGTAGTGACAGAGAATTATTAGCCACACTAGGCTCCCTTCTTTTGTAGTGACAGAGAATTATTAGCCACACTAGGCTCACAGAAATTCCAGAAATAATCATGACCAGTAGCTTTCCCGGTTCTCCCCTGTACTGTTTAGCTTTGGAATTTTAGTACTCTCCCTTGTTTTCATTCAAGTGATTCAAACACAAAGAAATAAGATTGCAGGAATATAGATTCCTCCTCATACATACTCATAAGCATCCTCACCGGCTACCTGAGGGGTTGCTTTTTGTAACATGATTTTCTTGACCGCGGTGGTCTAATAAAAGTAGCAAACACTTGGTTTTGTTTCTACCTCATATTTGTTTGTCCTTTTTTCTCCGAGGTGTGTTGGCATTGGGGGTAATCTGCTTAAATTTCTGGTCTTTGGACTATGACATCTGGGTGGGCAGATCTGGATTTAGGAACTATTGCAACATGAATGTCAATGAGAACCCCTTAAGAGATCTTGGGTTGAAAATTTACCTTGGTGCCCTACTTAACAAGAACTATACTCTCATCTCAAACTTCCATGTTCTGTTATTAGTAAACATGACTGCATTATTCTAAAGCCTTTTCCCCCCCACTCTTTTAAATTTATAAACTAAATAATGCACCCTCACTAAGGGAATAGGCTTGCCACAGACTTATTGTGAGTCACATTAAGGAACTGTAGCCATTCTCATGTTTAAATAAGGTCGCTAATCAGACTGAACATGGTTCACTGTGTCCTGGATCCTCTTGGCAAAAGCCTCATCTAAAAATAACATGACATTCCATTTATAGGAGACTGGGCACTTGCTACTTCAAGATGAATGGCATTTCAAGATTCAAGTCCCTTGTTAACCCTTGTAATCTGCTGCAAATATAACCCTTCTGACCAAGTATTTGGAAGGAATAAAAATAAATCTCTCCTGACATTCAACCCCATAGAGATGAGGAACGTTTCTCTCGCTCTCTTTCTGTCTCTCTTGCGCAAGCACATACATGTACATATTGTAAATGTACTAAAAAAACTACTTTTAATCAATAAATAGGGTTAAAGGTTGTGGTGAAAAAGTCAATAAAATTTGAGAAATTTAATGAACAAATAAAAGGAAATTATATATCCTGTACCATATGACATGAAGCCTAAGCATTTTAGGCTTTAAAGAACAAAATGATTATTAGATCAAAGCTTTTTTCTGTCATTGATATCTGAAAGAGGTGAGTTTCATTGTTAACAATTATAAGTGAATAATATAAAAATAATGGAATTTCATGTTTGGAACTGACCTTATGTAACACTAGTTATCTCTCCCCCACCACTATGAAGACATCTAAAACATTCCCCCAAAGTAGGTAATCCAACTTCTGTTTGGGCACCTCTAGTGATAAGGAGTTCACAAAACAGCCCCCACATTGTTAACAAGTCTGCCACAAATTCTTCCTTAGACTGGAGGGGTTTTGCACCAAATCCTTAGACTTGGAAAGATTATTGTGTGGAATTATGAAAGCTGTTTCTTTTGATTGAAAGCAAAGGCTCATGTGGTTGAGCACATGAAAGAATCATTCTTCCAAAGGGATGGACTTGGAACTATCATTGTGACCACAGTTGGGTATTGACCAGTCTTCTTCAACTCTTCAGCTCCCTCAAGATTTTGTCCCTCCCTATCCCGGCCCCTTGCACTTTATGAGTAGCAGATATCAAACTTGATATTGTAATTATTTATGAAATGTGTGTTTCTTTCAATATAATTCTTTAATGGTAAGGACTGCAATGTGTTCACTACAGAATCTAACATATTCATACATTCATTTAACAAAAAATTATTGAACACATCACTAGCCTCTGAGGTCATAAAGGAAAGTAGATCCTGCCCTCAAGAAAACAATCAAGCAACAATGATTATTATAGTACAAAGTAGTAAAGACTAGGATGGCATGATCTACAGGTATGGGTGGGGATGTGGATAAATAATACTCACATAAATGTAAATGTAAATTAAATTCCATGGTGGGTTTTTTGAAGATGGACAAGACTAGATCACGTTTGATCACAGAATCCTTTTAATTTGGTCTACTTATTAATTTCATGCAGGGAAATATCCCTCACCATGCAGTCAGGAGAGGAAGGGCCAGAAGAGTAGGCAGAGTCCTGGAAATTAGGTATTTTTCTATGCTTCAAATTTAACCCAAATCTGTCAGGTATTATTAAATGATTTTTTTTTTTTTTGCAGGGAAATAATGAGATAACTTTTGTACTTTCTGAAATAACATTCTGAGAGCTGCACTGAGAGTTGGCATTGTCTAGGAGGGAAGTGAGCAGCCATGAATTAAGGTGTCAAAGTGGGAATGGCTGGGAGGGAAGCAGTAGGGGAGATATTTAGGGGGAAGCCCTGGGTTTCAGTAACTGGGTGTGTGTCAGGGTGACTGGTGGGAGGGAAGCATGCCAGTGTTCTCATTTGAGGGGCTAGGAGGATACAGATGGTGTGAGCTGAAGTAGAGGCATGTTTGTAGGAGGTGAGCTGGCGAATTCCGGTTTGGGTCTGCTGAGTCTAAGGTATGTGTGTGTTGCCTAGGTAGAGAAGCCAGGCAAGCAGTTGAATAAATGTGCTCTATAGAATGGTTTAGGCTAGGAAGTGGATTTGGAAATCCAAAGCGACAGCTGAAACCATGGGTTTGGATGAAGTCAAAGTGTTGGATGATAGCAAAGTGTTCCAGGGGGATGGGGAACAGAATGGAGTTGAGAACAAAGACGAAGGAAGTAAGGTTTAAACAGAAAGTAGAGAAAGAATTGCTTAATGCTGAGCACCAGCAAGGTAGGAGGGAAGTTGGGAAATAAAAATGTCATAGAAGTTTTAATGGATGCACAAACTTAGGAATTTCTGCCTGTTTGTCCCATGGCTCCTTTCAAAGTGATTTTTTCTCAGAACTTCCTGCTGAAGGAAGCAGCCCTAGGTAGTTCATCATCTAGATACATAGATGAGTATGTTCTGGGCCACATGTTTTTTTCACCCAAGGCCGGCCAATTTATAGGTCAGCCTAAGTTCTAAAAGGAAGTCCTTTGTAAGAAACTTACTCAAATGGGTAAGTAATCGTCAGGAGGTAAGGAGGATTATCTTTCCCAGGAATCTGGGGTTATACAGAGAGAAGTAGTAGCAGGTGTTGTTATGGGTTGAATTTTGTCTCTCCACCCCCTCCCCCAATTCATATGTTGAAGTTCTAAACCCCAGTACCTTATAATGTCACCCCATCTGGAAATAGAGTCATTGCAAATGTAATTAGTTAAGATGAGGTCATATTGGAGTAGGGCCCCTAATCCAGTATGACTGGTGGTCTTATAATAAGGGGAAATTTGGATACAGGTACCATGTTAAGATGAAGGCAGACATCGAGGTGTTGCTTCTACAAGCCAAGAAACACCAAATATTAGCAGCAAACCACCAGAAGCTAAGAAGGAGACATGGTACAGATTCTCCCCCATTGCCCTCAGAAAGAACCAACCGTGCTGACACCTTGATCTTGGACTTTTTGCTTCCAGAACTATGCGATACAAAACTTCTGTTGTTTCAGCCAGTTTGCGGCACTTGGTTATGGCAGCCCTAGCAAACCAGCAATAGATATAGGAGCTGACAAACACATAGGCAGAAGGCAGGCTGCGGGGTCCATGAGGTAACCAAAACCACGTAGGAGCAGACGTCATAACCAGAGGAGTGGTGAGATGTTTGCTTAGAAACAGAAGGAGCTGTAAAAGCAGAATGGAATTTCTACTAGCCGAGCCTGAGGGTAAGTGTCCGTAGATTCCAGCTATTGAAGGGGAAAATGAGATGACCTAGTAAATTAGGGGCGAGTTAAGTCTTGAATCACATTCTGATCTCTAAACAGTGTTCTAGTCTGAGACTCTACGATATATTGCTTTTCTTGTTCTTCTTAAGGGGCCTCATGTTTTTGTTTGTAACTCTGAAGTCAGATTATACAACCAGGAGTCTTATCTTCCTCATGACTAGGTATATTCTCCCTATGACCCACATGTACTAGGTATCTATTGTTGTGTAACAAATACCTCAAAATGTGATCACTTAAAACAGCAAACATTTATTAGATTACAGTTGTGTGGGTTAAGAATCTGGTTGCAGGTTCTGCCTCGCGGCAGCCACCCCCTTCCACACAATCACACTGAGGTACCCACTCGTGGAATCGGGTGCAACCTCAGCCGCGCCTGCCCCCTGCCACTGCCTCTAGACCATGGACCCCTGCAAAGTGAGCGAGGTTCAGGCCTTCGTGGAAATGTGTAAGCAGGATCCGAGCGTTCTGCACGCCCAGGAAATGCACTTCCTGCGGGGGTGGGTGGAAAGCATGGGGGGTAAAATACCGCCTGCCACTCATAAAACTGAATCAGAAGACAATATCAAGGAAGAAAAAACAGATAGTAAGAAGGCGAAGGAAAACATAAAGACAGACAAACCATCAAGTGAGGAAAGTGATCTAGAAATTGACAATGAAGGTGTGATTGAATCAGATACTGATGCCCCTCAAGAAATGGGAGACGAAAATGTAGAGATAACTGAGGAAATGATGGACCAGGCAAAAGATAAGAAAGTGGCTGCCACTGATGCCCTAAATGATGGTGAACCACAGAAAGCCATTGACTTGTTCACAGATGCCATCAAACTGAATCATCGCTTGGCCATTCCGTATGCCAAGAGAGCCAGTGTCTTCATCAAATTATGGAAGCCAAATGCTGCCATTCGAGGCTGTGACAGAGCTATTGAAATAAATCCTGATTCAGCTCAGGCTTATAAGTGGCAAGGGAAAGCACACAGACTTCTGGGCCATTGGGAAGAAGCAGCACATGATCTTGCCCTTGCTTGTAAACTAGATTACAATGAAGATGCTAGTGCAATGCTGAAAGAAGTTCACCCGAGGGCCCAGAAAATTACTGAACATCGGAGAAAGTATGAGCAAAAATGTGAAGAGTGAGAGATCAAAGAAAGAATAGAAAGGGTTAAGAAGCCTTGGGAAGAACATGAAAGAGCCCAGAGGGAGGAAGAAGCCAGACAACAATCAGGAGCTCAGTATGGCTCTTTCCCAGATGGCTTTCCTGGGGGAATGCCTGGTAGTTTTCCTGGAGGAATGCCTGGAATGGCAGGGGGGATGCCTGGAATGGCAGGAATGCCTGGGCTCAATGAAATTTAGTGATCCAGAGGTTCTTGTAGCCATGCAGGATGCAGAAGTTATGGTGGCCTTCCAGGATGTGGCCCAGAACCCAGCGAATATGTCAAAATATCAGAGCAATCCGAAGGTTATGAATCTCATCAGTAAATTGTCAGCCAAATTTGGAGGTCAAGCATAATGCCCTTCTGACAAAAAGAGCCCTTGCTGAAGGAAAAGCAACAATCACCTAATGGATGTCGCAATAATACAAACCAGTGTACCTCTGACCTTCTCATGAAGAAAGCCGGGGTGCTGTGAAGAGAATCCCTACCCCTCTGCCCCATGTGCAACTGAAACATTCTATAATGGTTTGCTATTAGGGTATTCATTCAGATAATGTTTTCCAACTAGTAATTACAAACTTTAAACACTTTTTAAACCTTAAAAATATTTAAAAACATATTAAAAGGGTGTGTTAGTCCCTACCTTTTTCTTTACTAATCATTTCAGTTTTTTTTCCTTTGGATTAATTGGGCTAGGAAGATACTTCAGTGTGGAAGATTTATTGCTCGGTTTGAGTGAAATAAAGGTTTATTAGTGGGAGGCAAATATAACATTTAAATAGAAAAAAAAAAGAATCTGGTTGCAGCTTAGCTGGGTGCATCTGTCTCAAGTTCTCTCACAAGGCTATAATTCAGATTTTGTATTCAGGGCTGTGGTCTCATCTCAAGGCTCAACTGGGGGAGGATCTGATTCCAAGGCCACTCTTGTGGTTGTTGGTAGAAATCAGTTCCTTCATGGCATTGCACTGAGCGCCTCAGTTCTTCTCTGGCTGTTGGCCAGAGGGACCTGTCAAATTGTGTGCCAAATGGGCCTCTTGATAGAGTGGCTCGTGTGACAACTGGCTTCATGAAAGCAAGCAAGGGAGAGAAAGGAGAGTATGACAACATGGAAACCACTGTCTCTTTGTAACCTAATTTCAGAAGTAACATCTCATCTCTTTTGACATATTCTATTCATTAGGAACAAGTCACTAGGTCCAGCCCACACTCAAGGAGAGGGCATTACATAAGGATGTGAATACCAAGAAGTGGGGATCATCGGGAGTCGTGTCATAAGTTGCCTAAAGCACATCCCATTGCTAGGAGGAAAATGAGGGAGGTAATCTCATTGCAAACCAAGGAGCCTGACTGATAGAGAACCCAGGTTTGGAGAAGTTTCCTGCCAAATGCTTCACAAAGGACAAGAAAATGTCCAAGAAGTGATCGCTGGATTTGGCGACATCAACATTATAGGTGACCAGTAAAGGCAGTTCAGAGAAGAGAGGAGTAGGGAAACTAGATGGTGGTGGGAGGAGAGTGATCAGGAGTGGTAAGGCAGATACAGTAAGGGTCACTTATGTTCAAGAGGGTTGGTGTTCTTGTTTTTTATGGATGCTGTAAGAAAACACCATGAACTTAGTGGCTAAAAACAACACAAACCTATCTTCAGTTCTAGAGGTCAGAAATCCTAAAAACAAGGTGTTTGCCAGAGCTGCATTCCTCCTGGAGGCTCTAGGGTACAGTCTGTTTCCTTGCCTTTTCCATCTTCTAAAGGCTGCCTGCATCCCTCTGCTCATTGCCCCTCCCTCCATCTTCAAGGCCAGCAGGGTAGCACCTTCTAGTGTCTTTCTCTCCCACCTCTGATTCCATCATCACATCTCCTTCTCTGACTCTAACCTTCTTGCCTCTTTATAAGGATGTTGTGACAGATTGGGTTCGCCTGGATAATCCAGGAAAGTCTCTCCATCTCAATTCTTTAACTTAATCACATTGCAAAGTCCCTTTTGCCACGTAAGGTAACATATTCCCAGTTTCTGGATATTAGGACATAGACATCTTGGGAAGTCCCTGTTCTGTCAATCACATTTGCTAGGAGTGGGAAGAAAGAGGATAATATCTGAGAACTAGAGTCCAGGAAAAGTATTTTGTAAGCTGGATAAACTTGTCCATTTTATCATACAATGGGCTGTATGGATACAGAGTTGTATAGTTCAGTATCTCCTGTTGATTGACTCACAGTCTTTGTAGGAGTTTTATAAACGTGAATGGAAATGAAATGATGTCCAAGTCTCTTCACTTTTCTCAAATATTCTGAATTGTAAGTGTAAAAATGTGGACTTCCGTCTGATGGTTGATTAGGAAATCAGACTTCTCAGATGAATATTTGTTCTCCTTTCTGTCCAGCTGAATAACTGACTTTGAATATTTTGCTTAGGTAATTGGAGTCTATGTATTTTAAATCAATGCACAGAATTGTTGAATTTAGTCCACAGGACTACAGATAGTATGCCATTGACAGAAAATGGATATTTTATTTATATAACTTTAAATCTGGAGGTTGTTAGGCAATAAAACTGTGTTTGGATATTATTACCTATTTGTGAAATATGCCATTTTCATTTCAGGCTTACTGGACCTATTCTTCTACTGTAGTAAAATGAATACATTCTACCCTAAAAATGAAACTCACGTTCATGGAATAAATGGAAATATTTAATAGACACATGCAAACACAGGGAATTGCCATTACTGTATAGTAAGTAATATACATGAATAAAAAAAACAGTGAAAAATGAACTCCATAGGGGCTAAAATGTCATCTTAATTATAATCAAGTGTGTTGATTCGTAAGGAAATTTTTTTTTATTTTATTATTATTTTTAAAAGATTCTATTTATTTTTAAAAATGCAAGTATCTGATGATTAGTGACAAACTCTGTGTGTAGCAGCAATTGAATAATTTGGTCTCACAAGACATTAAAGAGAAAGTAGAGAGTATATTTTGACCATTCACAGAGTAAATATAAGTCAATATCACCCTAGTTCTTATTAAAGAAATTATATGTTCATTATGGAGGCAAGAGAGACCCACACAAATATGTACAGATATATTCGATAATTATAAGGGGATTCACCATAAGACTGAAGAATGGCCAAGGGAAGGAGGGAACACATTTAAAATGCATTAAGAAGGAGATCATAGAAAGCATTTCCCAACTGATATTCTTCCAAGGAAGGAAGTAAAATATTCCCCTCCTGTGTTTTTTTTTAACCCACATTTTATTATGAAAATTGTCAAACATAAAGTTGAAAGAATTTTTATTATTTTACTATATTTGCTTTACCTATCCATTTGCCCATCTGTCCATCCTTTAAATTTTCTTAAGGACAGTGTGGCAGTTATATTTTGGAGATGATTGAACTGGTTGGGCAAGAAGATGCCTTAGATCCATGATTCTCGGTGTGGGAGGGGAGAGTGCTGAGCGGTGTTGTGGGGTCTGAAGAACTCCCACTTGTCCCCCATCCCCGAATCACAGCTACCCTTACTGTGTGTCAGGGCCACAAAACTTTCTGATACTCCTCTAATTTTATGCGACTTCTATTACTTTTTCCTCCCAGTCTGTCATTCATATCCTTCTGTCTAATCTGAACAACTATCTCTGACTCCAGAAAAGGCCAGCTTCATTCTCGCCTTCACTTCTTATTCTGCTTTTACCTGGGACATCTAATATTTTCTCCTCCTCCTATATTAATTTGACCTATTTCTTTAACACTGTGCTTAGAAAACCATCACTATGTGAAGTCTTTCCTGACTATGTGTTCTTGCTGCTCTCCTGTTTTGTTTTGTTTTGTTTTGTTTTTGGAATTTCCTTTTCTGGTTTTCTTTTCCTCTTTTTTTTTTTAAGTCTATAGTCTATACTGTGAAATGGAGCACTTCATTTTGTCTTCTTAGATAGTTTGACATTTCATTTGTGAACTTATATTTAAGCACCTGCTTCCCTCCCCCCTTCCCGCCCAGCACACTGTAAACCTTTAGTCAAAACTTGCCTGGTAGACTGATTTACATTTACAGGAGTCTAGGAACTCACGATGAGCAAAGAATCATCGTTGAGAGGTAGATCAACTCTGTATTACTTAACTCAGTGTCACATTCTTCACCATTAGGAAATTGCTCCCCTGAACCCCACCACTCCCTACCAACTCCTGGGTAGCATTTCTGCCAGAGACTTCAAGACTCAGGACATGGCTTCATGTCCTGTGAAAAAGCATATCCATACACAGGTCCTTCAGGGTGGGCTTTATTGTGTTTTCAATTCCCACCACAACGGCTGGCTTCTGAGACCTGCTTATACCTTCTCATCACTGTATCAGTTAAGCCTTTTGGTTTATGGCGGCTTTTTGCTGTTGTTAATCTCTGAGTTGTCTCGCAGTTCCCTGTTTGGCTTTTTGGCTCTTCCAACACTTCTATCTCTAATTCCACATATAAAATCTCTTCTATCGAATTAGCTAGCACTGGCGCTGTTTTCCTGCCTGAACAGGGACTGAAACAGTGTCCGGGTCTTCTCTCCCCCCATCTTTCCCAAGCAAGCATATGATCTGTAGGCATATGATCAGTGTTTCTGATATACAAAGGTGCTTTAAAAAAAGGAACTGAAGATTTTGTACTGGATGGAAGAGAAAAGTTATACACACTTAATGTCCATGTGCTTAATTCAGAATGTGTCTAATATTTCCACCTGAATTTATATTTTTGTTCACATAATTAGTTTAAGGCTCTCCCAGTGCTGAAACAGACATAGTTTTCACACTTTTGTTTTGAATGTATTTCTGCGTCTTCTATAATGATGCAACACTTAACAGGAGTTGACACTAAAACCAAGTCCCCACCACTATCTAAAAAATAATCTCATTTTCCTGTTCTTCCTCGGGGCCAAAGGGCTGCTAACAGTAAACAATAAGGAAAACAGGAACTTTGGGCTAAAGGACCTATGGACTAGGAGGGAAAGAGAGCTAGAACAGGACTGAGCCCAGAGCTAGGGGGAGACACACTTTCTTCAGGATCCCCTCCTTGGCTTTGCTTGGAAACTCTATATTTTCTCAGTCACAGCTCCTGCATGTGGGCTTTCAGCGGTTGGCAGCTCTCCAGTTGAGCACTTCATTTCACACAACAGCTCTAATTTTCAAATATTGACTTGAAGACTTAGTCTCCCTGGTGCCAGCTCAATTCCTAAACATTATTGCATTTAAAGCTTTGATTATTATGATGTACTATTGGGGGTTCCAGTTATCAGACTAAATTCATCTTTATGGAATTTCTTTTATTGTAGTTCAGCAAAGGTACCACGCCTGTATGTAGTCATACATAAAGGATGCCAAAGCCATTTTTAAATATGTATTATGCAAAGATTTATATTTAAAATGAACTTGAAACCTACAAATTATATATTAAGGATGATGAATGTTATGCAACTGGACACATTATAAATAAAATTGTGTGCTGCTCATTTTGGATGTGCAAAATAGTCTGCTCTTAGTATTTTAGAGGCAAAGGCATTTTCACCAGCCTGACATTAGAAGGTATACTCTGCATTTGATCAGGGTTGTTGGAAGTATAGGACATGGCAAAAGGAAAGAAGATTAATATTTATGAGTTGGCAATAGTTTTTCATAAGAAAGAATACTATATTACCACACTTCTTAATGTGAAAAAAATCTGATAATTACTGTGGAGAACAGCACATTTTAATAAAATGTTCAAAACACAGTTATAAAAATAGGTACTAGACTTTATATCCATGAATTAAGGAAATCAAGTAGAACTTACTAAGAAATAGGGTGCGTAGAACACAATTCAACTAAGTAACTGCCTTCTCTTTTCTCTCCCATTTTGGTTTGGTAGCCCCGAACATAAATGGTTGAGGAGAAAAAACAGACTGATTATTTACAATGGACTTATAATAAAGACCATCTATTTGATGATCCAAAGTAAGGTGGGGCAAAGTGGACTAAGACTGAGAAGGGCGTTCCAAGCAGTTGAAACATAATGCGCAAAGTCTTAAAAATGTGGGACAGCATTTCCCCTTTAGAGATTACAGTAGATCCAGTACTACTGGAGGGAAGATCTTCAAGGGAAGGACAGCAGCGGATAGGCAGGGCTGAGAAGCTGGGTCCATGAGACGGGGATCTCCAGTGCTGTGCTCAGAAGCGTAACCTTTATTCATGGGCAGGTATGAGCTATCAGCTCAGCATGTTTTGACTGAGGGTCTCCAGGGGCAACTCTCACACTGGTAGCATTGGAGAACATAGGTTTAAAGGTAGGAGTGTGGAGAAAACAATTCAAAAGCTATTCCAGTAATCCAGGGAAGAATTCGGGAGGGCAGAATTAAGAAAGAGACAGTGGAGATATGAGGTGTGAATAGGGGAATGGGGTGAGAGTTAATAAATATTTAAAAATAGAAATTGATTAAGATGATTCATGTCCCTAAGCAATTGAACATCTTCCGATCAGTCATTTGGGTTCAGTTAAAAATCAGAAGAATGGATAAAGAAGAGGTGGTATATATGCAATGGAATATTACCCGGCCATCGAAAAGAATGAAATCTTGCCATTTGCAATGATGTGGATAGAACTAGAGGGTATTATGCTAAGCAAAATAAGTCAGTCAGAGAAAGACAAATACCATATGATTCCACTCATATGTGGAACTTAAGAAACAAAACAGATGAACATAGGGGAAGGGAAAGAAAAATAAAATAAGATGAAAAAAGAAAGGGAGGCAAACCATAAGAGACTCTTTACTATAGGAAACAGAGGGTTGCTCGTGGGGAGGTTCATGGGGAGATGGATGGAGCAATTGGGTGATGGTCATTAAGGAGGGCACTTGATGTAATGAGCACTGAGTATTATATGCAACTGATGAATCACTAAATTCTACCCCTGAAGCTAAGAATACAGTACATGTTAACTAAATTGAATTTAAATAAAAAATTTAAAAAACCAGAAGAGTTCAACAAATTAAATAATACCATGAACACCTGAAACTCATATAATATTGTATGTCAACTATACTTTAATTTAAAAAAAAATAGAAGAAAAGAATTACTTGAGAAAAACAGTACTGTGTATTATCAGAAAACAATTAATATTTCAGTTCCATCTCTTCTACCTATGCATGAATCTCATCTATGAATCTAACAAATAATCATTCAGTCTTGGCTTGATCCTTCCAGTGACAATTACCTCTTTCAGCAATTCCATTATGGTACAGTTCTTCATTTGTCATTTCTCCCTTATGTTGATCAGAGATTTATCTTGCTGAAACTCCTACCCACTTGGTTTTACTCTGGCCGTACGTCAGACATTTAAAGATGGCTATAATTTCCTCATTAACACTTTCTTTGGCTAATCATCTACATTTCTTTTATTTGAATCTTCAAACTCTTTTCACTCTTTCTTTGATGTCAGTGGCTCCCTTATAATATGGAGATCAGGATTCCACAGTATTTTAGATGTGGTAAGATCAACACAGGGATGGGGATCCCCAGCTGGTAGGGCAGAATTAATTTCAAAGCCTTCTGTATTTGTTCTCCAAGTTAGTTATTGGCACCATATCTCTTTTTTACCACCTTCCTCATATTTCTATCATCTGGTCCCCAACCCTTTCAAGGTTTCATAGAATTCTTATTAAGAATGGGAGAACTAGAATTCTTATTAGGTATATTTTATTTTTATTAGTTTTAGAATGATGACAAGTCTTTGGAAAATAGAAAAGAAATGTATTCTCACAAAATCTTGGGTAATGCCTTGACTCCTACCAACTGCAGTAAATGACTCCTTGTGGAACAATTAAATCGGAACTGGGCAAGGGAATTCTATTCAATTCAAGGGAATCAGGGAGGGTAATGGAAAGCCCAGTTAATCCCAAAATATATGGCTCCAGAGGTGATAGCTGTCTTACTCAACACCCTATCAACAACAAAGCAATTTGCTCTTTGATACATACACTGTTCATTTATCATAGGCCTTTCCTTCTTTCATTCTTGTTTAGCCAGCACATAACTGATTCCCTCTTCCCTCTAACCATTCATTCATTTTTATTGTTTCATTCTGAACTCCCTCCAAGTTGTCATCATATTTCTTTTATCTAAATGCCCCAAACTGTTATAAAAATCATCAGAAAGGAATATCTGATAATTTTTGATGAAATATCATTAATATTAAATACTCCCTGAGCTTCAATGTGTTTAACTCTGCACATGACCTTCAAAAAAAAACTTTAGTTCCTACTCTCAAGGAGTTTCCATTCCAGTAGGTGAAGTACAAAAAGATGTATGCTGACTTTGATCACATCCTCCTGTCTTTTCTAAGACATACTGAGATAATTTTCCAAGCTGACAATAATGATTTGCTTTGTCTTTAACAGCTCTATCAGGAGAGTGTAATGGGGGGAGTAGTGGGTTAACCATGGCATTGAGGCTGGTCCACTGAGAAGTGGCACAGAAAGATTTAACAGTGTTGTCCAGGGTTGCTGTTATCTGGAGGGTGTTTAGTGATCTTATATAACAAGTAAGATGACATTGCCCAAATTCAAGATGGGTAAAATACCTCTTCAAAAGACATCATAGTTACCTGCCACCCATTGCAATCTAATAGCCCAGAAACTAGCCACTAGGAAGATCAGAGGCATGATGCACCCAGGTTAGAGACCTCTGCAGCATTGGCAGAACCTATTAGAAGAAAGCCAAGCCTGTCATAGGAATTGGTGATAAAAGGCTTTATTTTAAAGCTTGTGCTTTGAGCAACTGCTTGAGAGAAACCAAGATCCAGTAATACATACCCAGAAGCAAGAAATAGACCCCACAGAACACTCTGGAGCAGTCCTAAGAAAACATGGGGCATCCCGAATCTGAATTCTCCTCTTTCTGGTTAATGACTAAAACTCTGTTAATAAAATTGCTGTTCTCACAATTCCCTATCCTTCCCAGGGTACTAAAACTAGGTGTGTAGCAGAGGATCTTTCAACCTTGGCATAACTGACAATTTGGAATGAAAAATTCCTTATGGTGGGGCCTGTCTTAGCAGCATCCCTGACCTCTACCCACTAGGTGCCAGTAACACTACCCTTAGAACCTTACAGCCTTACCTATGTCCTCCAAGGCTCAGTTTGCTTATCTGTAAGATGAGAATAATAGCAGTACTTACCTTATAGGGCTGTTGGGAGGATTAAAGATGCCAAATGAAAATCCAATAGCAGCATGCTTATCATGTAGCAAACCAAGATAAAACTTAGCTGTTTTTCACTTGGTTTCTATGTAGTTTACAATACAGAATAAAGGTTCAATACTTCTTGATATCCTTGGTCAATTTTTCAAGTCAGAGCCTCCTTTTAGATGTTGTTAAATTTGACACACAAACCCATAGGGGACCCATAAGATTTTTTTACGCAATATTTTTGGGCCAAAAAAGGACAAATCAAGAACGATGACTCAGGTAAGACTCTGTCATACTGAGGCTTTTTCCATTTCAGTGTGCAGCATTTTACTCAACTTGGAGAAAAAGAGAGAAATCTGGTTGAAGAAAGAGAAGGAATGACAACTGTTTTAAAAAGATTCTTTATCCATCCTAGACTATAAATCCTAGAGGACAAACAATAGTCTGTAAGGAATTCTGTATCTATTTTCACTTGCTTTTCTATAGTAATAAGAATACCAAAACGTTGTGGGTTGAGGAAAGCACTGTCCAATTTTGTGTTCTTTAAAATTCACTCCAGAAACTTGTGTAGAACAAATGACTTAGCCAACCAGTCATATTTGTTCCCAGAACAAATCACTTCCATTCAAGTGTAAGCTCAGGTGGATTTGTGTTTGACTTTGTAATCTACCATCAGATTCTATTTCTTCTTTCTCCTTCACCGCTTCCCATTCCCACACACAAACACCTGGAGTTCCCGAAGCTGCCAGTAATTCCTTTTCTCTGAGTTCATCAACATACAGAGGAAAGCACCTAAGTAGAGCACATAATTTGATAAAGTGCATTGGCTAGAAAATTAATTCGAAGTAGCTGGGAAATGAATAATGGCAGTGGTTTGGAATGTGATTGGAGCCCTGCTCAGAAAAAGAAAAAAAAGTACAGAGGAAAATCTGTGATCGTGACAAACAGCAGTTTATCCATTCAGAAGGAGTCATCCAGGGACACTAGAAAGATCAGTATTAAGTCACATCTTAGGGTCTTAACTACAGATATTAGAAGCATTGTAAACAGAGTACCAATTTAATTTTAAGAGGTATTAATTAGATAATATGAACACAAGAGAAGATAAAAAATGGGTTGAGAGGACTTGTGAAAAATAGCAATATCAAGAACTAAGAAATGTCAAAATGGGAAGATGAAGTCTAATATATTTGGAAGCAAGTTCATTTTAAAACCCCTATATTTAATTCCACTCCATTAATAATGCAGCACATCTGGGAAGAAGCATTTGGATGAGGGTAGTACTTAAAGAGATTTAAATATGATCATGATTAAACCCAAACAGTAGATATGATTTTGCAATGTGAATCTGGAGATATTGTCGGTGTGATCTGGGCTGCAGAACCAGCCAGTCATTGTCGTACAGATAAGGTATGAACTTTCCTTTTTTCTTTTTTCTACCGTTTTAGAGTGACAGTTCTCCTAATGCGGACATTGGTCAAAAATTGAAATGAACTAGACTAGTGCTCAGGCAAACCACATGATAGACACACTGAAGAGCAAGCAGAACAAATATAAAAAAACAACAACACGTGACTAATGAGTAAGATGACCTTTGAAAACTTACCAATTCAGGTTAAGGTGTGCTGGGCATTGCAGTTAAAAAGATCAATCATGGTGAAGGTAAGACAAGTAAGTTATAGTTCTTGCTCATAAGGAAATCAGAATATAAGGAGTAAAAGAGGTGTTGACACCAACCAAAGTGTGTATGGGGGTGGGGGATGGGCTTAATGTTCTCTGGAGGTACAGAGCAGGAGGGCATTCAATAATTGTAGGGAAATTAATTAGGAAGAGAAACAGAGGCATTTGAATAGGACACTGACAGATAACTTGCATTTGGAAAGATGAAGGACGATTATAGGCCAACTGAGGGAATAGGAAAGAGGGTGGTGAAGAGCTCCAACAAAGGGAACGGATGGGGAAAGGACAGAGTGCATGCCGTACAAGGGAAATGGGGGCAGGAAAGGTGGGGAGCAGACCAGGCAGGGAACAGAGCGGGTGGAGGATGGAAGGGAGGGCGCAGGCCAGACCAAGGGAATGGGATGGGTGAAGGACACGGAGCAGGCGAATCCAAGGGAACAGAGTGAACTAAGGGCAGAGGACCAACCAGCGCATGAGAATGGGATGACGAGCGGCAGACACACCCCTCTGCGGGGAAATGATTGAAAGAGTGGGTCCTCCTGAAAAATATCTGAACGATTCTTTAAACGAGTGCATCACTATTCTCAAAGACAAAAAGGGATTTCGACTTGGACATAAGTGTGTTTAGAATGACCAATTAAGTAGAAACAATAGCGTTTGCTAAATTCTATAATTTCAAGTTATATAACTCAGGTGATAGCAGATGACAAAGCATCTTAACATAAAGGTAGATCTATGTAGTAGAGAAGGGTCATGGGTTTGGAGCAAGACATGGCTGAAACCTGACTCTGTAACTTTCCACTTTTGACCGAGGGAAAGTTAATTAGACTTGGGAGCTTAAATTTTGTTTCCTATAAAAATAAATAGTTCCTACTTCTTAAGTCATGTCCGGTTAGGTATCAGTGAAATCATATTTGTAAAGTTTTGTCACAGTGCTATTTACATAGTAAGTGCTCAATCACCAGTATTATATTATCAGCTATATTATTACTCTAACACTAGTGTTACTATTTTCTAATTTATGATATGGGGTCTCAATAAATGTTAATTATGAAAAGTTAAGAATCTTCATTATATTTTTTAAAGTTTGGCTTTCCATATTCTTTTTAATTTACTCCCTTGTCATAAATAAAAAATCTAGGAAAAGAGCCATTCACCTTTTGAAGCTTCTGTGACTGCAACCCCAACAGGAATGGAATCACAGCAGCCCGCTTTCTCCTCCTCCCGGTTCCTACACAGGGCCGTCAGATGACTTAGACCCTAGGAAGAGTACACATGTTATAATCGTAACATCACATAGATTATTGTGAATGAGGTTCAGCTTCCAAATACCAGGGCTTAATTCCTTTATAAAGGAAATTGTTACTTAGTCATTGACCACATTAGTGTGAGCAGCATAGAATTAAATACCAAGCTACATTAAAATGACTTGAAACTATCAGACATATCTGGAAATTTTAATAGTTTTTTCTTCAGTAGAGAATTTTACAGAACAAAGCAACTTCTTTAGTTTGTTTGATTTCCCAAGTTTCATTTCTCTTTACTACCAGCAGTGGTGGAGAGTGTTGAAAGGGGAGAGTACCTCTCTGCCCTTTCCAACCCTTACCTCCCGTTCAATATGCTTCTTAAGTCAATTTCCATCCTCCGCCACCGCATAGTCTTGCTCCTCTACACCGCACCCATGAGCTCTTGAACAGCGTCCTGACTCCTTCCTTATCAAATCATTCCCTTCTTCCATCCATCTTGTGATAGCACTGTGGGATAAAGCTCCATGCAACGTCACCATCTCAGACACATCCACTGAATTCCCATTGCCTCTAGGAAATCGTTCACCCCCTCAGCCTTCCCTTCAAGACCATATATAATCTGACCTGTCCAATTCTATCTTCCTCTCTCAACTCTAGTCAGGGTGGTCTCTTCAGTAACCGTCAAATAGTCCACGATTATCTTTTCTTTATACTATAATTTCTTTTCCAACCGATAGGTCTTTCTATCAGTTAAGTCCTCCCTATCCTTAGGCCCAGCAAAGTCCCATAACCAACATGAGTTTAGTGGTTTACAAAAGGGGCCCTGGTGAGCTCCAGACCTGAGTTTGAGGTCTGACTCTGTTACGCACTTCAGTATTAACCTAGGAAAATTACTTAACTTCATGAAACTTCAGTTACTCTCATCTACAAAATAATAAAAATAATGATATTTCCTCCCTCATAATGCTGCTTTGAGGGCTAAATGAGATAATACAGTAAAGGGATTAACATAGTTCCTGGCATAAATAGTAAGTAATGTTTGCTATTATGTATATCTTTTTCTTTGGTCATATTAGTCCCTTCCCTAAATTCATAGTTTTTGAAAGATTTTATTTATTTATTTATTTATTTATTTATTTATTTATTTATTTACTGAGCATGTGAGTGGGGGGAAGGTCAAAGGGAAAGGGAGAGAGAATCTCAAGCAGGCTCCATACTCAATACGGAGCCCACCTAGGGGCTTGATCTAACAACCCTGAGGTCGTGACCTGAGCCGAAATCAAGAGTTGAACACTTAACCGACTGAGCCACCCAGGTGTCCCTCTAAATTTATATTTGATCAAAGTTGGATATTCAATATTAGGATATTATCATAATCAGGTTAAAAAAAAGTACTGTTTAAGAAAAAAGTTACAAAGATATGCCCTAAATCATTAACAGCTGATGTATTTGGTGAATTGTGAGTTATTTTGCTTTTTATCTAATTCCTTATGTTTTCAACTTATGAAATTGAAATACTTTGTTTTTAACATTGAAGTAATCCTCCTCTAAAAAAGTGTTTAAATTAAAAAAAACCTGTCAGTACCAGTTACTGGCATAAGTGTGCAGAAATTAGGACACTCA
This sequence comes from Callorhinus ursinus, assembly GCF_003265705.2. Lineage (NCBI taxonomy): Eukaryota > Metazoa > Chordata > Mammalia > Carnivora > Otariidae > Callorhinus > Callorhinus ursinus. The sequence goes on along the minus strand of NW_027397069.1, from coordinate 24,051,449 downwards.
TGCACTGCTGGTGGGTATGTGAAATGCTGCAGACATTTTGAAAAATAGTTGGAGAGTTTCTCAAAATGTTTAACCTGGAGTCACCTTACAACCCAGCAACTTTATTCCTAGATATCTATTCAAGGGAAGTGAAAATATACATCCACACAGGACTTACACACATATGTTCACAGCAGCATTATTCATCGTAGTCAAAAAGTGGGAACAGCCCAAATGTCCATAAACGGATGAATAAATAGGTCAAAATGCTTCAACACAACTGTTAAAAAGAATACTTAGATTTAATTTTATAAGCAATGGGAAGCCACTTAGGATTTGTAAATGAGGAAAAATCATTGAAAAAATTTGTCAATAGTTAAGAATCATTCAAACAAAATATTGAAACTATGTTTAGGGACGCCCGGGTGGCTCAGTCAGTTAAGCGGCTGCCTTTCATATCAGGCTCCCTGCTCAGTGGGGAGCCTGCTTCTCTCTCTGTCTGCCACTCCCCCTGCTTATGGCTCTGTCTCTTTCTCTCTGACAAATAAATAAAATCTTTAAAAAAAAGCTATGTTTAAAAAAATTCACATACCACTTTGAAGCTGTATCACTTATTTTTGGCCTGTAATAGCAATGACTACAATTTTTGAGTATTAACTGTGTTCCATGGTCTCCACCAGCTTCAATAGCCTTAATCATGCCAACAACTCAGTGACACACAGATCATTTTGCAGATGAGCAAAATAGTGGGAATAAAAGTGTTGGCCAGGGTCCCTGAGCTATCGAGTGGCCAAGTAAGGCTGTAAACCCGAGCCTGACTTTAAAGCCCACGTTCTTTCCTAGCCTTCATACCACCTTGCTGTGTGACTTTATTCCTTCTCTGTCCCCACCTCCTTGCCCATTGGCCTAACAGGGCTCTCAGGCCTCTGCTTGGATCTCTGTGCAGACACACCCGAAACTGAGTTATAAGAGGGTTCGTGGACCCCTTACTTAATATTGTGTGTGGTTTTTACAGAGTAATTTTATTTCTGTGTCTTTGTCCTCCAGAGCTCCTAGGAGGTGAGGACTGTGTCTTTTTGACACTGCAATTTCAGCACCTAATACTATATTTTGCAGATAGTAGGTACTCGGCAAATATTGTTAAATGAATGCGTGAATGACCGAACACATGAAAGAAGCAATAAATGCTGTTTATTGTGGCAGGGAACAGATGTGGTCAATGAACATATTTAAGTCACTCTTGTGAGCCCTTCTCAGGTATATACTGAGCACCATATTCAAATCTTCAGCCAAGTGCTAGGGATGCAAAGATGAATACGACCTAGTTGCTTTCCTTAGAACTCACACTAGAGTCCTTTACAACAGGCATGAATTCCAGTAACACATACAGTATTTTAAGTTCCACATTTTCCCCACTGGCAATAACAACCCAGGATTGGGTGGCTGTAGGGAAGAGAATGAATAGGTTCAAGTATGGACATTTTTATTTTTCTGAAGGAAACCTATAGAATGTTTAACTTTGTTATGTTCCTGGACTGTCACACATTTTATTTCAGACTACATCAAAATGTGTAGATGCTCGGGGTCCTTACAAAGAATCAGGGACTTCCTGTTGGCACCAGTGTTTCCTAGGATGCTGCTAGAAACATCCCTACTCAAATTTAAACTGTTTGAAAAAAAAAAGATTCCCTTGTTTCCATAAATATTTGAAGTATCATCAAAATAACCTGAGGCAGACAAGCTCTAATACTCAAGTAAAATCATTCATTTCTTTCATGTCACTCTGATTTTCTTCACTTGACATAAATGTGGTCTGACGTATTGATTATCCATTCTTGGCCATGGGGAGACTTTTACTCATATATTGATCTAACTATTTGGTTTAGGGGAGTTTGTTTATTGGATGCCACGAGATGCTTCAGAAATGCAGTGGTTCAAAAATAACGTAACCCTATTCAACTAAGCGCTATTGACCTGTGGCAGCTATACATTCAACAGGACTAGATCTGACACTCCAGGGCTACCTCCGAAAGTTGCCACCTCCTGGCCTGTCTGTTGTGGGCCATAGGAGCTAGGGAGCAAGTGCCAGGTGACTCCAGTTGAGGTACCGCTCCTCAACAACAGGTGTTGGTATCTTTAACTTTATTGAATTGTATAATTTACAAATCATAAAATTCACCTGTTCAAAGTTTACAATTCAATGATTTTTTTAGTAAGCTCACTGAATTATGTAGCCATCACTATCATCCATTTTTGGAACATGTTTTCACCCCAATAAGATCACCTGTGCTTATTTATGGTTCATCCCCATTCTCACCCCCAGCCTTAGGCAACCACTAATTCACTTCCTATCTCCTTAGATTTGCCTCTTCTGTACATTTTATAAGAAAGGGATCATACAGTATGTAGCCTCTTGTGTCTGGCTCCTTTCAAATTAGAACAATGTTTTTGAAATACACCCATGTTACAGCATATATCAAAAGTTCATTCTATTTTATTGCTAAATGGTGTTCATTACATGGAAGTATTATATTTTGTTTCTCCATTTATTGTGTGGACATTTGGGTTGGCTGTATCTTCGGACTTCTCTTGGGTGGATATGTAGGAATGGAATTTCAGGATCATATATATGGTAACTCTAGGCTTAACATTTTGAAAAACTGCCCAACGATTTTCAAAGTGACTGAACTATTTTATACTCCCATGAGTAAATTAGGAGCGTTCCCATTTTTTCACATCTTTGCCAACATTTATTATTGTCTTTCTTTTTGGTTATAGCCTTTCTAGTGGGTATAAAATGACATATCATTGTGGTTTGGGTTTGCATTGCCCTAATGACTAATGATGTTGAACACCCTTTCATGCACTTATTAGCCATTTTTATATCTTCTTTGGTGAAATGTCTACTCATATCTTTTGTTCATGTTTGTTGTGTTATTTGTCTTCTTACCGAGTTGTAAAACATATTTATACTTCTTTATATATTTTTTATACAAGTCCCTTATCAGATATATGATTTGTAAATATTTTATTCCATTTCGTGGATCCTCTTTTAGCTTTCTTGATGTCTTTTGAAGTACAAATTTTTAATTTTGATGAAGTCTGGTTTATCAAGTTTTTCTTCATGTTTTCAGTGTCATATTCAAGAAATCTTTACCTAACCCAAAGTCTCAAATATTTTTTATGTTTTATTCTAAAATCTGTATAATTTTAGCTCTTGCATTTAGGTTCTGATCCATTTTGAGTTACTATTTCTATATGGTAGATATGAAAACTTTTCTATGTGGATGGAAACTTTTACATTTAGATATTCCATAGTCTCAGTGCCACTTGTTGAAAAGACTATTCTTTCCCTTTTAAATTGCCTTGGCACCTCTGCTGAATACCAATTGGCCATAAATATAAAGGTTTATTTCTGGACTCTCAATACTGTTTCATTGATTTATATGTCTGTCTTTATACCAATACTATACTGTTTTGATACACAAGTTTTGAAAGTTGTTGGGAACTCTTAACCTAAGAGATTTGTTGGAAGTGACTGAATCTACTCTGACTTTTAAAAAAAGTCTTCCTATTACTATACATTGTAAAAAACAACAAAATAAGGCATAAGACAATGAGGAAAATGAGAGGAGAAAAAAAATGAAGCAAAGAAGATTGTTGTACAAATCTATATTACATATGCCTTCTACATTGCTGATTGTGGCAACCATTGTGACTGAGCTTGTCAACAATCAACAAGGAAATGGAAACATTTGTGAAATGTGTTTAATAAAATAATACAATTCAATTTCTTAGTAAAATTACAACTTTTCTTGGTTTTTGGACTAGAGGGGATGTTTTCCCTGTGTGTATTTATAAAAAGGAGATTGTATAATATAATAAATAGCATCTTTTAAGAACCCTCACATCGAGTAAAACAAGGAGTTTCAGATTTTATCTTACTATGTTCTGCAATGCAGACCAACTGCAACTAGTAAATACAAGTCTATGTAGAGGTCAAAGGAGGTTTGCTCCTAATTTGGTTAATCCTGAGACAGATGTTTTACTATTTAAGTCATTTGCTATTCATCCTGATTCAATATGTATTAAACACAATTTGCCCCAAATCTTTGGCTTATATATGCTGGAGACTATGGATTTTAAAATATACCTGGACGGTATAAGGCAGTGCTTCTCAAAGTATGGTCCCCATGCCAGTAACATCAGCATTACCTATGAAACTTCATAGAAATGCAAAGTCTTGGGTTCCATACAAGATCAAATAAATCTAGAACTTTGGGAGTGAATCCCAGCATTTCTATAAGCTTTGTAGATGATTCAGATGTACTAATGTTGAAGAGATATTTTTCTTAAAGTATCAGGACTATCTTTGTTTCAGTAAACAAATTAATCTGTGTACAGAAAGATATAAAATCCTGAAACAGGATTATTCTGTATGTTTCTGACAATCTTCTAGGTTTAGATTTTCCATCATTGCAAAGTCTGAGGCAGAAAATCAGGGAGGATATAAGTGAACTGAATAGTACTATTGACCAATTGGATCTAATTGGCATTTATAGAATATTTCATCCAACAATATCAGAACACACCTTCTTCTCAAATTCACATGGAATATTCACCCAAAATACCACATTTTGAGCCATAAAATATATTTTAACAAATTTAAAACCGTAGACATCATAGAAAATATGCTTTCAGACACAATGGAATTAAACTAGAAATCAATAAGGGAAAGATAGCTGGATAAACTCCAAATATTTGGGGATTAAACAGCATACTTCTAAATAATACATGGATTAAAGAGGAAATCTTAAGAAAAAATTTTAAAAACATTTGAAACTAAATTAAAATGAAAATACAACCTATTAAAATTCACAGAATGCACTGAAAGCCATACATGGAGGGAAATTAATACCATTGAATGCATATTCAATAAAAAATCTAAGTGTCCACCTTGAGGAATTAGAAAAAGACAAGCAAATTAAATCCAGAGTAAGCAGAAGAAAAGAAATAAAATCAGAGCAGGCATCAAGGAAATTGAAAATGGGAAAACAATAGAGAAAATCAATAAAACCAAATCCAATCCTTTGAAAAGTTCAGCAAAATTGATATTACACTAGCCAGACTAACCAAGAAAAAGAAAATGAAGACATAAATTACTAAATTCAGAAATGAAAGAGGGGCATTACTAGTGATCCCATAGACATTAAAAGGATAATGAACGAATATGAACAATTCCGTGCCCACAAGTTTGGTAACGTAGATGAAATGGTCTAATTCCTTGAAAGACACTATCTACCGAAACTCACACAAGGGGAAATAGATATATATATATTAAAGAAATTAAACCAATAATTACTTACCTTCCGAAACAGAAAACACCAGTCCCAGATGGTTTCACTAGTAAAATCTACAGAACATTTAAGGGAAAAAATATTAGTTCTCTACAATCTCTTCCAGAAAATAAACACAGAAAGACCACTTCCTAATTTATTTTATGAGGCTAACATTACCCTACTGCCCAAACCAGACAAAGTTATTATAAGAGAGACTTAACAGAAAGTAAACCACAGACTATATCTTCATGAATATAGATGTAAAAATCCTGAACAAAAAGAAACAAATAGTGTGCTGTGGGAGAATTTAAAAACAATTTAGGGGTGCCTGGGTGGCTCAGTTGTTAAGCGTCTTCCTTCGGCTAAGGTCATGATCCCAGGGTCCTGGGATCGAGTCCCACATCCGGCTCCCTGCTCCGCGGGAAGCCGGCTTCTCCCTCTCTCACTCCCCTTGCTTGTGTTCCCTCTCTCGCTGTATCTCTCTCTATCAAATAAATAAATAAAATCTTGAAAAAATAAAAATAAAAACAATTTACTATAGGGGTGCCTGGGTGGCTCAGTCAGTTAAATGTCCAGCTCTGAGTTTTGGCTCAGGTCATGATCTCAGGGTTGTGAGATCGAGTCCTGCATTGGGCTTTGCACTGAGCATGGAGCCTGCTTGGGATTCTCCCTCTCCCTCTCCTCTGTCCCTCCCCCACAGTTGCTCGTTTTCTCTAAAAAAACAAAAAATAAAACAAACCCAATTTAGTATACATGCAATTGGAACCTCTGATAATGATAAAAAATATACAAATTTTATGAAGACCATAAACCTACATATCCAGAAGCTAAACAAATCTAAAGTACAACAACATGAAAATAACACAGTGGCACATCATAATTAAACTGCTGACCATTGACAATGAAGAGAAAAAATACAAAGCCACCAGTATAAAAATATACATTACATAAGGCATGAAAAAGATAAGGAGATTAGCATATTTCTTATTGGAAGCAATGCAAGTGAAAAGAGATTGAAGCAACATCTTTAAAGAACTGACAGCCAAAAATTAACAACCTAGAATTATACACCCAGGAAAAATATGTTTCAAAAATAAAGGTGAAATAAAGATTTTTTTCAGGTGTAAAAACCTGTAAGAATTAATCACCAACAATCTCACTATAAGAAATACTAAAGTAACTCCTTCAAACAGAAGAAAACTGATAAGAGAAATATGTACCTATATGTAGCAATGAAGAATACTGGAAATGATAATTACATGGGTAGATATATACAATTTTTTCTTATTATTTAAAACAATTTAAAAGGTAACTATTTAAAGATTGACTTGAGAGAGAGAGAGAGCACATGAGCGGGGGGGTGGGTACAAGAGAGGGAAAGGGAGAGAGAGAGAATCCCAAGCAGACTCCCCACTGAGAGACCCCAACGCGGGGCTTGATCCCATGACTCCAAGATCATGACCCGAGCCAAATCAAGAGTTGGACATTTAACTGACTGAGCCACCTAGGCACCCTGGTAACTGACTATTTAAACAAAACAGACAAGCAAACAAAAAACAGTGTGGTACAGAGTTCATAACATTTGTGTAAGTAAATATGTGACAAGAGTCAGTAGAGGAAAAATTAAAGCATATGACTGTAAAGTTTTATACAATACATGAAGTGGTATAAGGACACCTGAAGCTAGACTGTAATAAATTAAAGATGCACACTTTAAGCCATAATGCAACCACTAAAATAAAACAAAGATATAGCTAGTAAGCCAAAAAAGCAAATAAAATGGCATCAAAGAAACAAACTTACATAATCCAAAGAGGTTGAAAAAGAGAAAAAAGACAAGCACAGATGGGACAAATAGAAAACAAACAGCAAGATGGTCATTTAAAACCCAACCATAGCAATAATTACATTAAATGTAAGAGATCTAAACACCCCAATTTAAAGGCTGAATGTCAGATTACATTAAAAATCAGATCCAGGGCACCTGGATGGCTTAGTTGGTTAAGCAACTGCTTTCAGCTCAGGTCATGATCCTGGAGCCCCAGGATCAAGTCCCACATCAGGCTCCCTGCTCAGCAGGGAGTCTGCTTCTCCCTCTGACCCTCCGCATTCTCTTGTACTCTCTCTCTCTCTCTCTCTCAAATAAATAAATAATTTAAAAAAATCTCTTAAAAAAACCAGATCCAAGTATGCTGCCTACCAGAAACACACTTCACCCCTTTTGCCCACCACCTACCAATGGATGAAGAGTCAAAAGGTAAACACTTCCAGTTATAAGATAAACAAGTCCTGGAGGTGTAAAGTACAGCATACCGACAATAGTCAACATTACTGTTTTGAATATTTGAAAATTGTTGAGAGTATATTTTCAAAGTTCTCATTATAAGAAAAAAATGTAACTATGTTTGGAGATGGATGTTAACTAAACTTATTGTGATCATTTCACAACACATACATATATCAAATCATTATTTGTATACTTCTTTTAAAAGATTTTATTTATTTATTTGAAAGAGAAAGCATGAGCAGCAGGAGGGGAGGTTCAGAAGGAGAGGGAGAAGCAGACTCCCCGCTAAGCAGGGGCTCAATCCCAGGACCCCAAGATCATGACCTGAGCCGAAGGCAGAAGCTTAACTGTCTGAGCCACCCAGACACATTAAGTTGTACACTTAAAGTGAATATAATGGTATATGTTAGTAATATATCAATTAATACTTTTAAAAAGAAATACACCTTGAAAATAGACAAACATATGTTAAAGTAAAGTACTAATGATTATAGGAATTTAAAATTCGTATATGTACAGCACTTAGTGTGTTCAACATTCAGTGATTACTAGGTAAAAATAATTCTTAACATGTTTCCTGCTGTTGAATTGATGTCTTAGTCAGTTTGAGCTGATATAACAAAATACCATAGACTAGGGGGCTTAAACAACAAACATTTGTTTCTCACAGTTCTGGAGGCTGGAAAGTCCAAGATCAAGTGTCTGGTGAGAGCCCTGTTTCTGATTTGTAGATGACCACCTTCCTTTTGTGTCATCCCATGGTGGAGAAAGAGAGAGCTCTGATACTTTCCTCTTATAAGGGGAAATCCCGTTGTGGAGGCTCTACTCTCATGACCTCATCTACACATTATTATCTCCAAAAGCCCACCTCCAAATACTATCACACTGGGGATTAGGGCTTCAACATATGAATTGTTGCGGGTGGGGGGGTAGAACACTCAAACATTCAGTTCATGGCAATTGGGTAAGCTTCATCTGCCTTATGAGATAACCGAGCGTCTCTTATAAGGCCTAACATCTTCGGTATCTTTGTTTCGCTTCAGGGCAACAGTTCTTCCTCTATAACGATTACAGAGTAAAGTATTTAGGTTTATAGTAAAGTATTTAGATTTATGTAAGGGACTCTTACTGGATATGAGCCCCTGCAACACTACGGGTAGCTAAAAGGTGCGGATGGGAACACTAGACAGGTTTACCTGAGGATCCATCTCAAAAATGTGACCCAGGTGATCAGAACAGCTGCCTACAATTTGGTTCAAAAGCTGATGTGTTGGTCTGGAATGCTAGGAATAGTTCTTTAAAAGCATTTAGCAAGTCAAAAAAACAGGCATTTCTTACTCATTCCTCCAGCTCCACAAAAACTCTGCAGGCCTGTCAGGCTGGGTTCTCATAGGAGTATGAAGGAAGTAGGAAGAAGAAGATTCAAACTGCATTCCCACTGGCTTTTAAAAAGTGGTTATAGAGATAATGAATGTAAATGAGTTTTCAAAGAGATTTGAATAGTATTATTAGCTCTACAAATTTTGACATTCTTGATATATATCTAGAAACTAATATAGGATTTTGGATAGCAATTCTCATATTCTCTCTGGTAGACTCTAAAATCATTATACATCTAATGGTTGAGCTATTTTTGCATCTTCAAATTCTCAGTTTTTCCACCCATCACAAAAAAAGCCAAAGAGCAAATAACCACAACAAATCCATACTCAAATCCATATTTGATGTCAGGGAGCTCTCTTTTTCTCCTTGCTGTTTTTTATTGGACATCTGATGGGAGTCTCAAGAGGAAATCTAATAGTTTCTTTATAGTTTTCTTTATTTTTTGTGTGACTATATATTTATGTTTATTGACTGCTACATTACTACCCTTTACTTTCATTCTAACTTCCCTCTTACACGGTTCTCCCTTTGTTTTATCTAAGATTTTAGTGAGATTTCTTTTTGTCTTGCAAACCGATGTGTTATTTCCCCCAGCTGTGAGTGAATCTGCAGTCCCTTGCATTCATTTCTCAAGAACAAAAATGCGTTCAGTTTGCCTTTTTAATTTTGTGAGATTGCACCAATCCACTTACACATTTTCTCCTCCTAGGACTGACTGAGGTGTGGACTACTGAAAGCTCAGGTGATGGCTCTAGTATAGAATGAAACTGACATACGATGACTGAGTATGTAAACTTCCATTGTACGGGTCCCCGTGTCTACAGAAATTATTGTTATCAAAGTCAGAGTTAGAGATCAGTATGCCTTGGCATGGAGAGATAAAAGGCTCATATTATAGAAAACTTTCTGAGACCAGAATTTACAGTCTCAGATATTGGGGCTCTGCTCTCTTACCATACCCCAGCTTTCCCATCACCCCTTTCTATCACTGCTACAACTAGTGGCTCCAGATGAACTTGGAATGCGTACCCACACTTGTTGTTAAAGAGGAGATTGATAGTTGGTGAAGTGAGCTTTTTGAAGAGTAAAAGAATATTTTAAGAGTGGGCACTTCATAGGGAAAAGGGGGCCATTATTTACAGATGGCATATATTTTCCTTGAGGAAACCTATACGGTTTCCCAGACAGTCAAAATCTCTTCTGTATAATGAGAACTTCAAACAGAGGTGCCTGTTCTTGGGTCCATGGATGGGCTTTAGGGGTAGAAGAACTACCTGAGTGTGTACAATCTGTGTATGTGTGTGTGCACATGCACATGTTAGCATTTTCCTGAACAGTGACTCCATGGTTTTCATTATATTTTCCGAAGCTCAGTATATCAAATGCCCACTGTGTGCTCCCCCAAATCTCCTCAGCCTCACATTGTACGTCCCTCACCTCTGGCCACATCCTTTACTCCTTTCATTCTACTTCTCTGACACCATCAGCATCCATCTGGCATTCAGATCCATGGGCCACTGCTGACCCATAGGTGCCAAGAACCAATAGAATAATGCTTCTTGGTTCATCCCCAAGGGAAAACTCCTGGCGGCCATTTCGTAAGGTTCCTCAGAAGGGCCTTGATGCCTCAAGCAGGGATCAACTCAAAGCACACTTTTCCGGCGCCTTTCCTTCTCCCCACTTCGTTCCGTCTTGTCCTCTCTCCTGCTTCCAGGAATCACGTTCTCAGATAAGCTATTGGCACACAAGACTTTGTCTCCAGGGGAACCCAACCTAAGACAGCCAATGACTTAAAGAGTACTATAATCCCCTATCCAAGAATATATACAGTTTCCAACTCAAGTACCATATTGTTCAAATCTTTCCTTTACTAGGTAGGGCCCAGTGACCATCGCATCCAAAATTAAATGCATGTTGTGTCCTAATTGTACCTCTTCCTTAATATAGCTTCAGGACCCTTTGTTTATATAAAGTCTCAAATGAATTTTCTCTTCAGCTGGCACGAAAATACTCTAATAATCATGGCATCAAGAAGCCTAACTTAACATAATTAACCAGTGCCCATGACCTTTCCTTTATCCTGTATTTTCCATTACTAGACTCTAGTCATTTGTCACTTCCTTAAATTTTGGCATGTGGTAGACCAAATTGTAAGATGAAGCCCACTGACTCACACCCTTGTATAATCCCCTCCCTTTGGTGTAGGCAGAACCTATGAATATGAAAGGATACACTCCTCTGATTATGTCATATGGTGAAGGTGAAGTGGCTTTGCAGAGGTAACTAAAGACTCTAAATCAGTTGACTGAGTTAATCAAAGGTATATTACTCTGGTGAGCCTGACTTAATCAGGTGAACTCTTTAAAAGAAGGCTCGGGGCTTTCTTAGGTTCAGAGACTCTCATCTACCAGTCTTCAGAAAGCAAGTTGCTATGAGTTCTGCAGCTTCAGGCAAAGGAAATCTGCCAACAATCACCTGAGTTTGGAAGAGGACCTTGAACTTCAGAGGAGATCACAGCCCTGGCTGACACTATAACTGCAGCCTTGTGAATCTCTGAGTAGAGAACCCAGTTCGCCTGTGCCCAGACCACATACCCACAGAAACTATGAGATAATAAATGTATGTTGTTTTAATTAATTGATTAATTAGAGAGTGAGCACACATGCAAGCAGGCAGAGGGGCAGAGGGAGAGGGACAAGCAGACTCTGCACTGAGCGGAGCCAGTGTGTGGCTGGATCTCATCACCCTGAGATCCTGGCCTGAGGGGAAACCAAGAGTGGGTGGTCGCTTAACCGACTGAGCCACCCAGGCGCCCTGTATGTTGTTTAAATTATTAAGTTTGAGGCAATTTGTTACACAGCAATAAAAAAACTGATACGCAGCCTTTGTCTCATAATTTTTGTTTCCATAAATCCTTCCTTGCTAGACAAAGCATCCCTGAAGGGCAGTGACTGTGTTCGTTCCATCTTGGGTTCACCGATATCTAGCAAAATGCCCTTGTATGGCCAATATTTAATAAACTTTTGTATAATAAATAACTGATGTTTAATATTCTAAAAATAAAAAGCATAAAGATATTCATTTTGACCCTTATGGTACATTTTTATACGAACTATTTAGAATTTCTAATCTCAGTGTACTGTGGCAAAATTTATAAAGTGCTTTTAGTTTTTAAAATCCTTTTATGTATGTGTCTTTGAGCTCTGCTCATATTACCCGTGGCAAATGAAGGTGCCAGATCCCTGGGGGCCTTGGCAATTTTTTAAGAAATATTCCCAAGCCATGTGCTCTCTCTCTCTCTCTGACAAATAAATAAATAAATATTTAAAAAAGGAAATATTTCCAGGCCATACTTTACTTCTATAACATTTCTCACTAAATTTAATGGAGCAGCTCTTCACTGAAAGCCAAGATTCCAGTCCGACCTTGCCAAATTGGTATCAGGTGCTCAAGAGGGAAAATTCAAGGACATTTAAATCTGGAACATAAATTTCTTAGTCTTATAAAAAGGAAGAAAACAGTTAACATAAATATAAGTTCTCCCTGATGACTTTTCCAGATATTAATGTTTAATGCTTAATCTCTCAGTATGGCTCAGGAATCATCAAATGAATTAATATTTCGAATGTATCTAAAGGTATTTTGATTAAAGATATTAGAAAAGGGAAAAAATCTGAGCCTCTAATAAGATGATGACTGAATTGTCTAAAAAAACGGGGACTATTAAAGAAGTAAGAAAATCCATCAAGTGAGAGTACGGAAATTTTTAATAGATAGTACAAATGTGATTTTACATGGAGCGACTTTTTTATTTTTGAAGTTCTTTACCAAAGGCTACTGCAGGAAATGAGTGAGTTTTTTGTATTTGTTATTTTTACTCCCTTGCTTGAAGAGGAGAGAACTGGAGATCAATCTAATTGCACAGATGATAGAAAAAAAGAATAAATAAGGCATGCCTTTAATAAATACAATGAGATCAGACCCAGAAACTAGTCCCTTGGATAGAACAGGTTCCATATTTGATCCTTGCTTAATTTCAATGAATATGTTTTAAATTACACTTTGACAAATTAATGTGGCTCTGATTAAAGAATTAACTACTTAAAAATAATTACTGTAACTGTTTTGAAGGCTTGTCATTATAGTTCTGTTGAGGCCTCAAACCCTGGGTGTGAGTGTAATACCGAGATCAGAGGTAAAATTCTCAAAAGGAAAAAAAATAGCTATTTCGTAAGTGAGAGAGAAAAAGTTATTACAAGCTAACCCTTTCTCATGTCAATTTCTTAAATGTGAAAAATATCCAATGAACCCATTAAATACATTTTGACAGACTAACAGCAGGAGGCTTGTTGACCTTTCACCTCATATTGATTTCCCCTTCACTGGTTTTCCTTGGTGATTTCCACTTTCCCCGCATATATTTGCCTCCCAGTCCACTCTCCACATGCCACTTCTGTAATCACTTGCAAGGGAAACCCACACAGAGCCGTGAGCTGCGCCAACACTTCAAGAGAACCTTGAAAATAAAGCAGCCACAGAATTCACATCTTTCAATAAGTTCCTCAATCAGCAAATATTTCTATAAAACGTAGATACGCCTGGCATCTCAGTAACACAGCTGAGCAGATAAACACCTGAGTGAGTCAAAATGGTCCTTAATTATTATTTATTCACGAGCTCATCAGCTCCAGCAGCATTGATTAATGGGCCACTCTGCACATGACACCAAAATGGAGATCCAAGGAATGGAAAGGAAGTGCATCTCTAGTTGTAGAAAACCCCTACATATAAGGAACATTTAGGGGGGAGAAAAATCACAGGGTGAGAAATAAGCCATCAGGACAGTATTTATAGGTACCAGGGAATTGAAATGTAGCATCTGTGTGAATTCACATTACCCTGAAGGAGTCAAGAAACAAACTAGAAGCGTCTGGAGTTGTTCTGATTTTGATTTTTGAGAAGCATTACCAGGTGTCCTGTCTATTTGCAGTGAAGGGAGTTGGGGTATCGGCAGGAAAGGCTACTAAGCAGAGTCGGACACGGTAATGCCGCCACTACAGTGAAAGGCGGGGGGGGGGCACATGTGAGTAAAAGCGCTTTAAGACAATCTGTACCTGGGGCGCCTGGGTGGCTCAGTCGTTAAGCGTCTGCCTTCTGCTCAGGTCATGATCCCAGGGTCCTGGGATCAAGCCCCGCATCGGGCTCCTTGCTCCACGGAAAGCCTGCTTCTCCCTCTCCCATCCCCCTGCTTGTGTTCTCTCTCTCACTGTCTCTCTCTGTGTGTCAAATAAATAAATTTAAATAAAAAAAAAAAAAAGACAATCTGTACCGGTTAACCTGCAAACGCCGGAGACTCTCCTAAAGGAGCAGAAGGCAAAATGAAGTACGTTGGGCCCTGTGAAAATGATGTTAGCTTTCATGTTATCTTCTGCTTGTGGCCGTGTGCCTGTGAACGTCTCTGACATGTGGCTGTCTTCCTCAGGTTTCCTCCAGGCCCTCATTTTAGAACAGGGCTCAGCTCTCCCCATCTCCAAAAAAAAAAAAAAAAAAAGCAAGCAAGCAAGCAAGCAAAACTGGTCCACATAGACTTCATGAACATTATAGATTTGGTTGAAGATTTCCGTTGGAGAAGAAAGCACGTCACGTTTCCCTCAGAAAAAACCAGTACAAATCCTGAGGTGCTTCTGTTCTTCCCCAGGCACCTTCCTCCCTTCCTGTCCTTTCACTTGGGCAGTGTCCCCAGCTTCCTTACACCAGCTTCCTGGATGGTGGGGCTTCTCCCAGCTTCTATTATTTCTGTCTTCTTTTTTTTTTTTTTCCTAGGCAAAGAACTTGATTAACCTTGTTTCAAACTTTATTCCCAGGCTTCTTCAGCTTAAATAGCTGCAAAGAATGAATTGTGTATAAGCAAAAACTGAAAAGAGCTGCAGTGTCCAAGGGGCTTGGGCTTAAAAATATTAGAGATCTAGATTTTATCAGATCCATGAACAAAATTTTAAAAAGCAGTCATAATATAAAACAGCAGTTCCCAGTAACTTCTTCAAGTTTTATGTTCTTCAGAAGTTGACTCAATTCAGTTTGCTTCATTCTTAGAAGCTTCATCAAAATTCTCCACAAGATCTTATTACCAGTTCCCCCAAGGGAGGCTTTCCTACAGTATAAAGATTTGTTATTCTTCCTTCTAAGATTCTCTACGTTGGCCATAAGTGAAGGTTCCTACCCGGAACT
Organism: Callorhinus ursinus; assembly: GCF_003265705.2. Lineage (NCBI taxonomy): Eukaryota > Metazoa > Chordata > Mammalia > Carnivora > Otariidae > Callorhinus > Callorhinus ursinus. The sequence continues at coordinate 24,036,233 of NW_027397069.1, read as the reverse complement.
TCATCATCATCCTCCTCTCCCGTAGCAAGTGGTGCTTTTCCATCCACAGATTGTTTGGGCAGAGCTTCAGCCAGTCTTCTTAAACTAGTCAGACTGTCTGCACCAAGTTGGTTTAAGATACTGGGTAGCATTTCTGTCAGCTGCTTTGTCTCAGCATGGCCTGTAATGGTGAAAGTGTTCGCTGCCAGTGATGCCTGGACTTCGGGGTTGTTAAAATGGACCACTGTTCCTTGGTTTGTGAACATATTCACTTCTTCAATACCAGAGATATTGTTTACCCCTAACTTCTTTAAGGAGAACTGAAGTTTTTTATCATCTGCTGTAGCCGTTCTACGAACCACCTTCTTCTTTCGGCGAGCAGTTCCTTTCCCACCAATGCGCCCTTGTGCTTGCAGCTTGGCGAGTTTCTCCTGGTTCATGATAGTTTCTTTCATCTTGTTGGAGCGGAAATGGGACCGCGCGGGGGAATAGAGTTGGCGCTCAGGGGGTCTCGGGCGGACCCGCTGAGATCAGGTGCACACACGCGGGGACGCAAGATGGCAGCTAGAGCTCTGTCTTCTTTTTATACAGTCTGCTTTAGCTCCAACTCAGCTCCCTGAGTTCAATGGGAGATTGTACATTAAGGCTAATGATTTCATCACCCAAATATTTTCTAATTACATAAAGTGTGGAATTATGGAGAGATTGAAGTAATTTAGCCCAAATATAGAATAAATTTAGGATGGAAGATATTTTTTATATTCTCAATTTCCCATTTCTTTAACACCCCAAAGTTTTCCTTTTCTCCACAGATCCCTGTTATGGACCAAATATTTGTTTTCCCCCACCTCAAATTCAGATGTTGAAGCCCTCATCCCTAATATGACTATATTTGGAAGCAGGGCCTGGGAAGAAGTGATAAGGTTAAATGAGGTTATATGGGTGAGGCCTTAATCCTATAGGACTGGTGTCATTATAAGAAGGGGAAGAGACACCAGAGTTCCCTCTCCCCCCACCCCTCACTTTCCCCACCTTCCTGCCCAATCTTATAAGAATACAGCAAGAAGGTGGCTGGCCATCTGCAAGTCAAGAAAAGAGCTCTCAGTAGAAATTGAATTGGCTGGCACCTTGATCATGAACTTCTAGCCTCTGGAACTGAGAGAAAATAAATTTCTGCTGTTTAAGCCACTTAGTCAATGGTGTTTTATTATGGCATCCAGCACAGACTAATACAACCTGTACTCCACATTCTCCCCATTCACTCTTAGCAGATGATCTTGCCTCTAGCTTCACTGAGAAAACTGAGGTCCTTAAGTATTAAATCCTTCACCTTCCTCCTATATGACCAATAACTATCTCTATTTCTTCCTATTTTCTGCTTTGCCCATTTCAGTGCAAGAGTTGACAACACGTCTGTTCAAGGCTCATTCTTCTAATTTGGGCTGGGATCCATCTCTCACCTGCTTGGAGCTGATACACTCCCTGCTTAAAGCCGTCCTACAGTCACAGCTTAAGTAAAACCCATACTCCCTACTGAAAGCTCTAGAGCTCCAAAAGTTCTGCCATTTGACAGACCCCCTTGCCTATCTCTCTGACTTCATCTCCTACTGTGATGTAGTTCCTGAATCACTGGTTTCTGTCTGTTTCCCAATCACACCAAGCTCACCCCACCCTTAGATGCATACATTGGCTATTTGTTCCATCTAGAATGCTCTCCCCACAGAGCATCCATGGCTAGTGCCTGTTTTCATTCAAGTCTCCCTTCAAATGTCAGTCCTCAGACAGGACTTCCCTAAATACCTAATATAAAGCCATTCTACAACAAACAAAAATAAAAAAGGGACACTTCCATTCTCTATCATATCACTACCTAGAATTACTTTATCTGTTCTATTGGCTGTCTTCCAGAAAATTTCCATGAGAACAGGGACCTTCTCTCTCTCTCTCTCTCTCTCTCTCTCTCTCTCTCTCTCTCTTTTAAATATTTTATTTATTTATTTGACAGAGAGAGAGAGAGTGCGCAAGCAGGGGGAGTGGCAGGCAGAGTGAGAGGGAGAAGCAGGTTCCCCACTGAGGGGTTCGATCCCAGGCCCCCAGGATCATGACCTAAGTGTCTGAAGACAGACACTTAGCTAACTGAACTACCCAGGCGCCCTGGGACCTCGTCTCTTACTTTACTTCTCTGTACCCAGTGTCTTAAGACAATGCCTGGTGCACAGTATCACTTGTAAACATCACTATTGAACTCATCATCTCCTCTCCTCCCCTCTTCTCAAGTGATCATCCCTACGGCTATTGTTCCTCAGCATAAAAACACACTCGGATATTTCACATTCTGGGAGCAAAAGTTCCCATCTGACCACACATCTCCCATCAGTTATTTGTCTGTTGATTTCCTTCCCTTTGGAACCACCTACACTTCCTTAACGAGGACCCTAAGCCATCTATTTCCACCTCCTGCACCTTACCAGAATCTGACGTTGTTACCCTCCTATCCACTTCATTGCCTTTCACCGAGATGGTAAGTTACCACCAGATTGCCTCCTTCAATAGATATCACTTTCTCCTCATTTTACTCGACCATGTGTGACATAATATGGTTGACTGTCCCTTTTTTCTGAAACCCTTTCCTTCTTCAATTTGTATGAAGCCACATTCTTCTGGTATTTCTTTCTTTCTTTTTTTTACCTTTCCCTATTGGTTTTTCCTTTCCTAAATGAGTTTTTCCTTCTCCACACTTTTTAAGGGTTGCAACTCGCGTGTGTCCCAGGGCCCTGCAGGAAACGTACAGGTGTGAAGCCACCGGTAGGCGGAAGTGCTAGTTAACAGGGGGTGGTGGGAACTGTGAGGGAGTGCAGAATGCTCCCTATCCCTTCCAGAAGGCATTCAATCCAAGTTTTTTAGAATGCTCTCCTAGCCAGACAAACTACCTGTGGGCAAATGGAGGCCACGAAGTTGTAACCTGTGTATTAACCGTTGGTGTTCCTTGGAGCTTTTCCTTGGGTTCTGCTTTCTATTCCGTATATTCTAACTGGAAGCCCCACTCAAAACTACAACTTCAGCTACCGCTGATGTTTCACTGAGTGTCTCTTTCACAGGTCCTGTAATGCACGAGGCTTAGGACACAGGGGCAGGGGCAGGCAGACTTGAATATATGAGTCCCTGCTCAGCCATTTACCAGCTCTGTGACCTCAGGCAAATTAGTTCATTCTCTGAGCCTCTCTTTCCTTATACGTAAAACGAGGATAATAATAGTCATTCTTACAAGAGTCTTTAGAAGATAAAGTTATGCATGTGAAGTACTTAGCATGTAGTAAGTGCTCAGTGAAAGTTAGCTCTTTGGTTGAACATCTCTAAGGAGAATGGCAATAAATATCCCAAATTCAACATTGCTAAGCTGAACTCCTCATCTTTCTTGCACAGTTTGATCCTTGTGTTACAAGCACCACCTTTTATATGGGTGACCAGGCTAGAAGCCAGGCACCATTCTAGACTTCTCCCCCTCTGCCTCTGCCTCACCCCGAACACTATCCACCAACACACCTTGACAGTCTCCAAAGGCCCAGCCATGCGGCCTCTGTCATGTCTTACTGGATCCATGTCCTTTCCTTCAATTCTACCAATGTCTTCACCCAGCCGTTGTCATTTCTTGTTTAGATTATTGCCATGACCTCTTAACTGAACTCTCAGCCTCATATCTTGACCTCCTTCATTCCATTCTCTGTATTTTTGTCAAAGTGAACTTTCTAAAATGGAAGTTTAATCATGTCACTCCTCTGCTTGGAAACATTCCAAGTCTCTATCCCATGTATGTAATAAATAACAAATTTCTGATCTGGCCCTTGCCTTCACTTGGAGAATTACTTTCCATTATTCTTCAGCCAGAACTATCTACTTCAGCTATTCCCGATGACTTCGACCCCCTTGTAGCAAGTTTCACTCTCTTAGGGATGCCCTTCCCTGCCTCCCTATCAGACTAACCTCTTCCCTATCTCGGTTCAAGCATTATCACTTCTGGATGCCTTTCCTGGCGAGCCAGTCTGATCTCCCCTCAGCATGCCTCGCCAACAGGGCTCTTTCAATTATGGTAGATTTGAAAACAGAGGAAAAGCTAACATTATTTGGAGGCGGGAAAAAAGAAGGACTGACAACATGACCTAAGAGATTTGATATTCTTTTATGGTGACAGAGAGTGAGAAAAAGGAAGTCAGTGAACAGTGTACAAGTAAGAAGGGAGATCTGACCGGGTGATCTTATTTTGAAATCCTTGTCATTTGGGGAAAAAAATAGAAGAATAAAATTTTCAAGCTAATGATCATGTTGTGTCTAAGTCATATCTGAATAAAAGGATGTGCTAAGTTGATGTGCAGATACTTATAAATGACCCCTTCATGTGCTTGACAGCACAAACTGCCTGGGAATTGAGGAAAGCTTATCAGAGAAGTTCTAGGAAGAACTTAGGTAATAAGAATTCAAGAGTCATCTAGGTTAATGATTTAGGTTACTTAAAATATCTTGCTGTTAAAAGACAAGATAAAATCTATGAAATGAATAAAAATACATACCACTATTTTAACATTTAATATGGGTTTAACTCAACTATATGATTAAAGGGTATGTTGAGACCTACTTCAGGATTTCTCATGCATTTAAGCAAGTTACTACCACATCTGTAAAAGTTTACATATATATTTTGATATGATGTACATGTTTGTGGATGTATACAGACTTCAATATATCCACACCAACATATATTTATCTGAATACAAAACAAATTACATTTTACCATCTTTCTGTATTTTAAGAAAATTGTATGCTTACCAGTGCAGGTTTCTCGAACTATGGGGCTCCATTCATTTACTTGTGACTTAGAAAGTCAACTTGGTGGGCTTTGACCAAAGCTTTTCAAAATCCATGGCTATAGAATAGGATAGAAAACATCAGCGTAACACCTAGGAAGGGAAGTATTGTTTTTACAAATGGGGGTCATGGTCGACATGTTTGAAGAACACACCTTCGAGAGGTTCAGGGAGAGACGAGATTGAGAGCATCTGGCTTCTGAGCTCCCTCAGTTCCCATCCAGTGGTGAAAGCCACTTGGAAATACTAGGCTTCTGTCCCGTCCAGACGCAAGGACACACTTAATGACGTCAGAGTATTTTCCCACTTTTATCTGGGGGGACGGGCCAAAGGCCAACTGTGGGTCTCCTGGGGAACTGGAATACCTTTACCACTTGGCAATGAGAACTCTATAATGTGCTTGCTTTCTTCTCTCTTCTAGTTGCTAGCAAGGGAGAGTTAAACTCAGCACCCCATTTAGTTTTCCACAGCCATTGGCCTCCTGATCATTTCCCTGGTTGCCCTTCCTCTTGTCTTTCTCCCAAATATACTACCTTCCTTAATCCCTAGATTTTGTGTCTTCACTTCATTAGTTTTTATGCCTGATTGTCCTATAAGTGATCATATTGTAATTGTATTGTAAGTTCCTCAAAACCTACCTGGAGGTTTGTGCTTCTAAAAAAACTCCAGGAAATGGAGGCATCCTCTCTACCTTCAATGTATTTATCTTTTACTTTTATAAATGTGTAATATTTATAATATTTCTGAGGAATCATGAGAATCACCATGTGCAAAATAATTAGAATACCCTCTCTTATTGTTAAGGATGATTTGCAGTAAAAATAGACAGATGCAACTTTATAGTCTTGGGAAGAATATGCCTTTAATCTCCCCAAATTTCAATTGGCGTAACTATACTGCAATTGTGAAAATGTTGGGCTCTTTTAGCTGAGAGAACTGTCAAAAGGGACAGTTTGCATTTTATTCCAGTGCTCTATCACCTTCACCCATTTGGTGTAGCAATTTAATAAAAGCTGAATCAATTAATTTTATTTGCTTTTTATTTACAAAACAAAACAAAACAACACTTCTAATACATCCCCCATGAAAATTCTCAGATGTGACGGCCACGAGACTTGCAAATTATCTTGTGGTCCTTGAGGATGTTAGAACTTACACACATGGTGAGGAGCCTGGGGACCCCCGTTAGATTTCCAACAGTAATTTTGAATTCTGGCTTATTATTCGGAACCATAAATCATGGGGCATGTTTACCAGACTCTTGCATCCCCCTCCTCTCCACCAGATCTTCATGAAAATGATTACCAGCACTGAATGGATGATCAGGCCTGAAAGCATCACAACTTAATGGAGGAAGTGGAGGTGGCTATTTCCAGATTCATATTCTAATCAGAAGGCGGTAGAATCTGAGCTAGCCCTAAGGGGCTTGTCAAGCCACTGCTACAGCTGATATCTTGGTCCAGTTTTTAATTAAGGCTCCTAATTATGTGGGATAGTACCCTCTCCCTATTTTTTTTTAAGCAATGTAAACAACGAGAGACTGATCTGTGACCACCACTTCATGACCTGTGTGAGACAGAGCCTTGAGAACATTTATGTATGTGGAAATAAAGATTCCAGTTAGCTCTGTAGCAGTGGCGTCATTTTTTAAAAATAATCAAAGAAATGTCAAAATGAAGCAATGTAAACAGTAATCATTAATGGCCTTTACTCATATGGGTAGAATTAGAATCTGGAGCTTCTGGGAGTTTCTGTGTACTGTCTTACAGAAAAAAAAAAAAAAAGTTGTGTTGTATTTGTTCCAAAGCTCCTGGATGCTTATTTCCAGGCTTCTTCAAAGGAGCTAGGAATGTAGTGGGTGAGTTCTAAGCGATTTTAGGCAGGTATATGATTTAATATCTATTACTGCAGGCACAGTTGGTCTGGGTACAGGATATGTGATCCCCCCCTTCACAGTGTCAGGGAGGACAAGGAGACACAGCAAGTCCCTCAGAGGCTGAAGGGACAGAGCTGTTTATCTCGTGAAGTTAATTAAATATGGTGAGATCATCAAGATATAGGGTCATGAAGCAGCTTGCCCCTTCAGGTAAGGCTGCCGGCCTTAGGAAATAAAAATACAGGATGCTGCCTCAGTTTGAACTTCAGAAAGCCAATGAATAATATTTTGGTATAAGCATGTCCCAGATATTGTATTTTATGGCAATTATTTGTCTTTGACTTCCATCTGAAATTATTCATGTATTCAGAGTATTTATACTCCCTTGATATCATAGTCCAAAGGTATTGTATTTTATGGATCTCAAATTCTGAGAAACATTGAAAAGCTTTCAAGATCACTTTTGTGAGAAAAAATTATAGTCAACTTATGTTCCACGCTGTACTAACAAACACATGTGTCACCTCAAAATATTCATGTTTATGGTACTTACGCATGTATGTGTAAGGACATACAGTCATGTGGTCCAGCTTATTGCTTGATCTTAGCATAGCGAGCACAGGATTATATTCTTACACGAAAACTATGGGATTGAATTCTGAAAGTGAGTTTCTCTCATATTGTCTTTCTCATCATATAATACTTCACAATTTACAGTGTCCAAGAACTTTGCTTCCATTCTCTTAGCTCACGCTCCTAGGACTCTGTGAGTTAGATAGTGTTGCCTTCCTTTTAGAGAAGAGGAAACTAGAGCTCGGGCTAAGCATCTTGCCTGAGGTCATTGGATGAGGAGGTGACAGAAGCAAGAAAACCCCTCAGGTCTTCTGACCCCGGTGCACTGAGCTCTCTGTGGTCTCAGTAATGAGCCTAAAATGTAAACCTTGGTTATTCTCTGAGAAGGTACCACTGAAAAAGATATGGACATCCATTCCAAGGGTCTGAAAACAATAATGCTTTATTAATTGGCATCCTCTCCTCAGACTTTATGTCACTGAAGACTTCAGTTAAGATGCAGGTTGCCCCAGTTCCTGTGCATAATCAGAGGCTGCCGATGGAATGGTGACCTCTCAGCTGCCCGTTCTCTTTCTGCCACGTACCTTTCTCTCCTGGTTCACCTTCCTCCCCAGTCTACTGTGCCTTGGTACCAACTCCATCCTCATAGGTAGACCTTGTGAACATGCAGTGGCAGGGGATGAAAAAAGAGGGGATTATCAGGAAGGGGAAGATGGGATAGGCTGCATTGCCTGAGAGAGGCAGAGGTGTAAGCCAGCTTTGTCTTCGGCCCCCCTTTTACCTTCTCAGGACCCTCTTCCTTCCTGTAGGGCTCTTTACTCCAGAGCCCCCACTTGTCCCACTGCCTCTAGGGAAATGTCAAAGATAGCTTCATCCTTGTATATTTTTAAAATGTAGATTAATATTACTTCATTTCTCTACATCCCCAAAGATCCTTCGTTGGCCTCTGGGGAGAGATTTGTCTTTCTTAGTAAATTTTTAAGAACCAACACAAAGGAGATTCTATATCATAGGTTAACATTTTACTATCTCATCCCTTTGTTAAAAACCCATGGCAAAAACCCTTTAATTATTCCCACTCTGCAAATGGTTGTGTTTTTTTTTTTACATTTTTAAAATTTTATTATGGTATGTTAATCACCATACATTACAACATTAGTTTTTTTTAAAGATTTTATTTATTTATTTGAGACAGAGAGAATGAGAGAGAGAGAGAGCACATGAGAGGGGGGAGGGTCAGAGGGAGAAGCAGACTCCCCGCTGAGCAGGGAGCCTGATGCGGGACTCGATCCAGGGACTCCGGGATCATGACCTGAGCCGAAGGCAGTCGCTTAACCAACTGAGCCACCCAGGCGCCCTACAACATTAGTTTTTGATGTAGTGATCCATGATTCATTGTTTGCGTATAACACCCAGTGCTCCATGCAGAACGTGCCCTCTTTAATACCCATCACAGGGCTAACCCATCCCCCCACCCCCTTCCCCTCTAGAACCCTCAGTTTGTTTCTCAGAGTCCATAGTCTCTCATGGTTCTTCTCCCCCTCCGGTCTCCCTCCCTTCATTTATCCCTTCCTACTATTTTCTTTTTTTTTTTAAACATATAATGTATTATTTGTTTCAGAGGCACAGGTCTGTGAATGGTTGTGTTTTAAGCTATTGGATTGAGTGCAGATCCTATCATCAGTGTACAATTTTAGGACATTCTGGTGCAAACAGTCCTGGTATTAATGGTGAATAAGGAGGAAGGCAAGTGAGGGGAAATAGAACAGATGAACCAGCAACATTCCAAGAATAACCGCCCTAATGCATCTGTCAGTCCCATCCCTCGGGTGCCTATCTTGTCTTCACAGGCTTTTCCAGCTCCCAGGGACAGAGTCTCCCTCTTAAAACTAATATTTACTATGTGTCAGCTGTTGATTTTATCCTACTTGAATCTAATCACTTAGCCTATAACTCTTTCATGGATGCTGGCCGAAGACAAGAGATTTCTGGGTCAGAGACAGTGGTTTTTATTACTTACAGCAGAGCAAGCACCACAAGCGCCATTTTTGCATCATCTTCACTTGTCCCCCACGCCCCACGGGGATGATGCAGTATGAGCCCAGATGGATGCTTGGACCTGCCAGTGGTTGCATTACCAAAGAAGAACACTGGGCTTGGGGTACTTGCTGTTTTATAGCAAGCAGTAATCCAGTGTGTTCTCTGTCCCAGAAGACATTATTTCATTTCCCAAAGCTGCTTGCTATAAACACAACCTTGAAGCGTGTCCCCAGTAAAGAGCAATCAGAGTTTTGCATTCTTGACCTCTCCTGCAAGAAGGTACAAGGATGCTCAGGGACAGTGGTGAATTGCTTCTCTCAACACCAAGCACCGTTTTAAGGGCCTTCCATGTATTAACTCGTATGTACTTCAGAACAACCCTAGGAGTATTTTTATGATCCCCATTTTACACGTGGGGAAACTACGACACGGTGAGGTTTAAGTACTTAGCTAGGTTCCCACTGCTAGTAAGATGCAAAGCCAGGCCTCCTGGCTCCAGAATCCGCCATCTTTGTTAATACACTGTCATTTTTATTGCCAAGTCAGTAGAGATAGAGTACATACTGAAGAGCTAGAAGATACATTCCTCGTTATTCAGGTGAGGGCTCTGGGCCCACACCCCGGCATATAGATCCATGCCCCACCCTTTCCCAAATCAGTCATGCTTTGCTCATGCTTTTCCATTACCTATCATTCCCAAGCCCCACTGCCCTCCTTTGCTCCTTTGCTAAATTCTTTATCTACATTTTCAAAGTTATACTGATCCACTGTACATTCTCAACCAAGTATTTTTATTTTTCTAGGACTCATCAGTATGGCCTTGGATTCTATTTTTCAAAAGGAGAAAAATCATAATTCTTTTTTTTTCTTTTTCTTCTTTTTCTTTTTTTTAAATTTTATTATGTTATGTTAGTCACCATACAGTACATCATTAGCTTTTGATGTAGTGTTCCACGATCCATTGTTTTCATATAACACCCAGTGCTCCACGCAGAACGTGCCCTCCTTAATACCCATCACCAGGCTGACCCTGGTCCCCCCACCCCCCTCCCCTCTAAAACCCTGTTTGTTTCTCAGAGTCCATACTCTCTCACGGTTCATCTCTCCCTCCCATCTCCCCCCCTTCACTTTTCCCTTCCTTCTCCTAATGTCCTCCGTGCTATCCCTTATGTTCCACAAATAAGTGAAACCATATGATAATTGACTTTCTCCGCTTGACTTATTTCACTTAGCATCATCTCCTCCAGTCCCATCCATGTTGATGTAAAAGTCGGGTGTTCATCCTTTCTGATGGCTGAGGAATATTCCATTGTACATATGGACCCCATCTTCTTTATCCATTCATCTGTTGAAGGGCCTCTCGGCTCTTTCCACAGTTTGACCAGCCAAACTGTGGAAAAATCATAATTCTGAGCTAAGTCCTTATACATGGTTCTGACCCTACCTTATCTTTTTTCTTTTTTTAATTTTTTTTAAATTTTAATTCCAGTATAGTCAACATACAATGTTACATATCAGTTTCAAGTGTACAATATAGTGATTCAACAATTCTATACATTATTTACTCAGTGCTCATTGTGGTAAGTGTACTCTTCATCCCCTTCATCTGTTTCACCCATCGCCCACCCACCTCCTCTCTGATATGCTTTATTTTAAATGAGTGCCTTCAGTTTAAGTTATTATTTTTTTCAACAATAACATTTTTTACTTGAAGCATACTTCAGAACACGTGGTTCTAAAAGATATATATAAAACATTCCATCCAAGAAAAATAGAATACACATTTCCTTCAAGTAAACACAGAAGAATCCCCTGGATAAATCACATAAGAAGAGACGTAACAAAATATTAGAAATTCATACTGAAATGGGTCAGTATGAAATCGTAACTGAACATTAAGAATTATCTTCTACAAATGCAGATCTGCCATTGAACAGCGTATTTCCTCGGCACTAATAAATACCCCCTTGTTTGCAATATAATGGGGGTATTCTTGTTTCACCCTTTTATGCCCCTATTGTAGAACCGACACTTTCATAACTAGGCACCCATATCATCTATGGCACAGCGTATCATACCATATCATATATTATACTTACGAATATTTCTGTATCTCCCACTTGAATTGTGAACTCTTTAAGAACATGAACTTATTTTATTAATTTTTTCATTCTCTCCAGAAACTAGCCTAATGATGGGTCGTAGCACACACTCAATAAATGTTTATGGGATGGTGACAACATGCACAAGTGGTTACATTGCTATCAGTCTAGGATCATAGTCCTGTATTCTCATACATCCTGGCTTAAATGGAGTTTTGGGGGAAATGACTTGGAAGCTTAGCTCAGAATACCACTGAACTATGGGAAAAATGCCTTACAAATTTTCAGCAAATGTCAACAGTTTTCTTTAGGATACAGCTCATTTTTATGGATTGATTGACTTATGGAAGTAAATAACACTTGCATGAAAAATAAGCCTAGTTGTTTGGTTGAAAATGAAATATTTCAGTTAGTAAGCCACAGGTTGATTTTCTTTTATGGATTACCTAGAACACATCACCAGCATATTGTGCATGTGACACTTGACTTGTCTTACCAAGTACAACCAACTGATAAACAAAGCCCCGAGAACACCCATGCAATTGAACTGCCATTGTTGACCTACCAACCGTTTTTAAAGCATTTAAAATACGGTCTATTTGCTACTCTTCAGAGCTGTTTGGTCTAAAGAATTTCACAGGGAAATTATTCCTTGCCTATGAAATAAATGGAGAAGATTATCAAATTATCACACATCTGATAAATATTTACTGTCACTTCCTAAGCTGGTTCAAAGATAGGATGGACTCGAGGCTCCTTCTAGTCTCCTGGGCAATCCCCTTTCTCTCTTTTTCCCGCCTCTTGCCATTACTTCCCATTCTACCCTTTCTTACACTGCTGTCTCTTTTCAACTCAGAACCTCTGCCTGCTTTCAACCGACCTTGCTTAATTTCTCTTGCATCCCATCTCCTTTTTGCTTCCTGGACCCTGGACTCCACCTCCTTCGGTCTGGTGGTGACCATTATTAGAATTTGGATGATGCTTTCTTTTATGCTGGCAGTAACTGGAAGTTTCAGGTCCCCATTGGCATAATCCTCACCCATGGTGGCATTAGAAATAAGGAGTCAAAGTGCACCCTCTCCATGAGATTCTCCATAACAGCACCTTTACTGGCTTTGGCTCAACTTGCCCTGAAAGTGAAATTCTATCTGTTGTTAACTTTCTGAAAAATTAATGAAAAAGAGAAGCCCAGCTGCATCACCACAGCAGCAGGGAAACCTTCAGAGTGAAATAGCAACCCAGTTAACAAGCCCCCCATCCCCTGAAAGGGGGCAGAAAATAACATGTAATAGGCTGGGAATTTCATGTTTATGGCTATTAGTGAGGTGATTTTATATGGCCTCATGAAGTAATTCCATATAAATATGGAAGAAATTTTTAAACTGCTGTCATTGTTATGATCACTAATCCATTCAACTAATATCTAAATGATTGCTATTTAGAAGACACAGTACGGCAGAAACATTTAATAAAACCTGGATCCCACTCTCAGTGAACCTACTAGAAGTAAGACTTATACATAAATAAGCTTTAACCCCATGCAGAAAGCCACGAGGCAATGCGTGTTGTGGAGAGACTTATTTAATATATAATATGCATGTCTGGTTAAAATATACGGTTAAATATGTATAGTTAAATACATACCTATCTCTCTATATACATATGGTCAAGTGTATATGTGTATATATATTCAAATATGTATTTGGTAAGTATATATGGTTAAATACATATATGGTTAATAATATATATAATAGTATATGATATATATAATAGTATATAATATATACCTGAATATATATTTCTATTTGAAGTCAAGCTTTTAGGTTTAAATTCTAACAATTCAACTCACCCATTTGTTCCTCGATTTTCTCTTCTGTAAAAATATGAAACTAGTAGTCTGCATTTCACTTAACATTGAAAATAGTAGATGAAATATTAACAAATTATTTTGTTTAACCAGTGATTATTAAGAAGGCAGATGCCGTGTTAAGTACTGGGAAGATCAAGCTGCATAGGACTCTCTCTTCTGTCAAGGAGCTGAGAGTGCTGTGGAAGAAATGTTTGGGTAAGCAAGTGATTCCAGTAACATGTGGCATATGCTGTAACAAGAGGGTACAATAAATACATAAAAGACCGTTGGAGAACAGACAGGACAAGATCAGACTGCCTGGAGGTTTAAGAAGGTTCCAAAGCCGATGTTTGTACTGGGCACTGCTGAGGAGTCCCCCAGGCCTGTGGCAGAGGAAGCTGCATCGGTTTCGGGGGGAGCTGCAGGTGCAACCACAGCTGGGCGCATTCATGCTGGTGTAAGCACGGGTGCTGCCGTGCATCTGTAAGCCCGGGTATGGAGGAGAAGTAAGAGGCGGGACAGCTGAGGAGGGACATGTGAGGTCCTGGTGGGAGCTAAGTGTGGAAAGACAGCGGGGGGCCAGATCATGAGGTGCTTCTTAGTAATACAAAGTTTGAATTCTATCCTACAGATAGCAACTGACTTAAAACAACAGAAATTTATTCTCTCACACTTCTGGAGGCCAGAAGTCCAAAATCAAGGTGTTGGCTGGGTCACATTCTCTCCAAAGGCTCTAGGGGAGAATCCTAGAATCCGTGCTTCTGGAGGCTTCTGCTGACTCTTGGCATTCTTTGTCTTATGGCCGCGTAAGTCCTCTCTCTGCATTTCTGCTTCCCTCTTTACGTGGCCTCCTCTATGATTGTGGCTTCTCCTCTATGGATCTCTTTTAAAGACACTTGTCACTGGATGGAGGGACCACCCGGATAATCTAGGATCATCTCCTCATCTCAAGATCCTTTACATAATTATATCTGCAAAGATTTATCTTCCAAATCAGCTCTGAGTGTATGTACCTTTTGCGGGGATGGCGGTGGGGGTACTATTTACCCTACTTCAGTGAAGAAGCACTGAAGCTACGAACTTTAGAAATTTGGAACCATGTGTGATAGGTCACACTGGGGACCAAGGGGAAGAGAGTTTTATGTTTTGCAAACTCTAAAGGGGAGGTGGTGGGGCGATGGGTTAGCCTGGTGATGGGTATTAAAGAGGGCACGTACTGAATGGAGCACTGGGTGTTATACGCAAACAATGAATCATGGAACACTGCATCAAAAACTATTGATGTACTGTATGGTGATTAACATAACATAATAAAAGAAAAGAAAAGAAAAAACCAGACAAAACCTATACAAGCTTTACTACAGTCACTCTGACCTGCCCCAGTGAATTACCATTGACAACCCCCTAAACTGTTGAAGAGAAAATTAAGCCCTTTATGGTGCATAATTTTTTTTAAATTTTTTTATTGTTATGTTAATCACCATATATTACATAATTTGTTTTGGTGTACTGTTCCATGATTCATTGTTTGTTCATAACACCCAGTGCTCCATGCAGAATGTGCCCTCTTTAATACCCATCACCAGGCTAACCCATCCCCCTACCCTCCTCCCCTCTAGAAACCTCAGTTTGTTTTTCAGAGTCCATCATCTCTCCTGGTTCGTCTCCCCCTCTGACTTACTCCCCTTCATTCTTCCTCTCCTGCTATCTTCTTCTTTTTCTTTTTTCTTAAAATATGTTGCGTTATTTGTTTCAGAAGTACAGATCTGTGATTCAACAGTCTTACACAATTCACAGCGCTCACTGTAGCACATATCTTCCCCAATGTCCATCACCCATAATTTTTGACGTGGTTCAGAATCGCCTTTTACCATTTGTCATGTAAAGAACGTACCAAGCTGCGGTTCACAAGGCTTAGCCTTCGGGACACCTGACTCCACCTTCACCCTTCCTTGCCATCCCTAGCTGTGCTGTCCCTGGAATCTCCTACAGCCACTCAGAACTCACCTGGGGGCCCACCTTCAGAGATTCTGAGATAATTTTTCTGGGTGCGCAGACTGGGCACTGGGATTTTATAAATCTTCCCAGGTGATTCTAATGTGCAGCCAGAGACTAGAACCACAGTTCCATACATGAAAATTTTCTTTCTGAGTAGCATTCGATTTGACTCTGAGCACCCTCTATTTTCATTCATTAGGGCTTTGAAACTACCAATCTCCCAAAACATAATTCAAATGAAAACTAGCTTAATGACGGACACTTCTTGGTGAGCCGCTCTAACCAGAAAATGGTGCCTCAACTCGCTTGTTTTTTTAAAATTATAATAACGAGAGGGCACTTCTTCAATAGCAAAGATAAATTTCTTACCATTCAGCAAGTTGAGTGTTCTTGTCACCATGGAATTTTTTTAGCGTTGACTTTGATTTTTTTAAATGTCGCCTTCAAAGATTATTTATTTTGATTACTGAGTTTGGGTGGGGGGGCACTTTAAATTTTGTGCCAGAGGTGAGAGAGGCTCTCATTCTCCTAGTTCCCACTCCGAATAATTATTTTCCTGTGGCTGGTATGGCACAGAGTTCAAATCAAAGTGTTGGCGGGGCCGCTCTTTCCCTGACGCTCTAGGAGAGAGTCCTCGCTGGCTTCTTCCTGCTCCTGGTGGCCGCTGGCTTCCTTGTCATGTGGCTGCCTCCCGCCCATCTCTGCCTCCCTCTTCACATGGCCCTCTCCTCTGTGTCACTCTCTTCTCCTTGTGTCTCTTAGACACTTGTCATTGCATTCAGGGACCAGTCAGATAGTCCAGGATGGTCTTCTCCTATCAAACCCTTAATTTTTTTTTTTTATTTTTTGGGTTTTTTTTTATTATGTTCGGTTAGTCAGCGTAGAGTACCTCATTAGTTTTTGATGTAGTGTTCAACAATTCATTAGTTGTGTATAACACGCAGTGCTCATTACAACTTGTGCCCTCCTTACTACCCATCACCCGGTTACCCCATCCCCCGACCCCCCTTCCTTCTGTAACCCTCAGTTTGGTTCCCAGAGTCCAGAGTCTCACATGGTTTGCCTCCCTCTCTGATTTCTTCCCTTCAGTTTTCCCTCCCTTCCCCTGTGGTCCTCCACACTATTCCTCATGTTCCACATATGAGTGAAACCATATGGTAATTGTCTTTCTCTGCTTGACTTATTTCACTTAGCATCATCCCCTCCAGTTCCATCCATGTCGATGCAAATGGTGGGTATTCATCCTTTCTGATGGCTGAGGAAAATTCCATTGTATATATGAACCACATATATGAATGGTTCATATTTGAACCACAAAGAAGACTGATAAAGTCTTCTTTATCCATTCATCTGTTGAAGGGCATTTAGACTCCTTCCACAGGTTGGCTATTGTGGACATTGCTGCTGTGAACATTGGGGAGCAGGTGCCCCTTCTTTTCACCATGTCTGTATCTTTGGGGTAAATACCTAGTAGTGCAATTGCTGGGCCATAGGGTAGCTCTATTTTTAACTTTTTGAGGAACCTCCATACTGTTTTCCAAAGTGGCTGCACCAGTTTGCATTTCCACCAAGAGTGTAAGAGGGTTCCTTTTTCTCTACATCCTTACCAACACCTGTTGTTTCTTGTGTTGTTAATTTTTGCAATTCTAACTGTCAAACCCTTAATTTAATTACATCATTGAAGAATAGGTTTTTTTTTTTTTTCAAACTAAGGTTAGATTCACAGGTATCAGGCATTAAGAAATGGCTATATCTTTCGGGGGGGCCACCACTCAACGTTCTACTATAACCTTCTTTCCTTATATTAAGTCACTTTGTCTTTACAACAAAATGATACCCAGGGAGGATTTTATTTCCCCCCTCTGGTAGATGAAGAGACTGGCACTCACAGAGGTTAAATGAATGCTCCTATATCACAGGGGCTCTGACATCATTGAACCAGGGCCCCTGATAACTGGCATGGTGCTCTGTGAGCTATGGAGACCTTGTTATCAATTGCTTTCTAATGCTCTCCAAAACCACGTGGGAGATAAACCATTGCTATCCAATCCTACAGAAAGCTGATTATGGAACCCACAGATTTTATTTTCTGCTCTTCCCACTTTGCAGTGCTTCTGGTTTCCAAGTTTTGCTCCAGCTGTTTTGCTAGCATCTTTCATTCTGCTTATAAATTGGTGAACAGATAGCCTAACCCACTTCCTGTTATAAGCCCACAAATAAAAGCTGTGATCTCTCATGACACAGTATTTCTCCCATACTAAGCAGTGGAAAGACTGTAATATCTTTTCATCTTAAAGGACAAAGAAGATACAATGAAATGTATAGTTATCTGACCTGGGACATCTGAGGTCCTTATCTCACTAATTGCCTATTTGATGGTGGAGGCAGAATAGCCTTCCTGAAATATTAACAGAGAGTTTGCTTTCCCTCGTGGCTTTGATTCTTAAAATGTAAAAGATGCTACAACCTTTCTGGCCATCTATGTAGCACAGCAGAGAAGTCTACCTGCCTGCATTGATCACTGAGAAGAAATGGAAATGTCCATGGCTGAAATAGTCCAGGGCAGGAGGGGACATCCATGCTCTGCATTGCAATAGGGTGCCATGCTTATTTAAATTTAAACTGGGGGCTTCGTTGGATAGCCAGCCCTTTCCAGCCTCAGAAACATGGCATTAGTGAAATGTCAGCTTGCGTTAAGATCACCAGTGGCCTTTTCTGTGCACATTCTTCCATGTTTCTGCACAAAGATAGTGGAGCACGGCCATGCCTCTGCTCTGGAGATCGATCCACCTTCATGTCTGATATTACCTTACATCTCCAGGGCCAGGCGGGTGTGAGAGAGGGGGCAGAGGGACCGTGTTTACTCACTGAACCTTGAGGTAGAGCTTTAGCAAGTTGCTAGGTGGCCGTGGGTGGCTGAACTGACTGCAGTTTGGGCCCTTTTTTAGGGTTTGCAGTGATAAGAGCAGATCTCCGAGGAGTTGAATGTCTGCGTGATCTAAAACCAGGGCAGTCAAGCTGAAGAGGATGTGTGCACTAACCTGTTTGCACTGAATACTCTCCATAAATAATTTACGGCCATGACTGCTAGCTATTATTACAAAAATACCGGATTGCATTTTGACACATGCATCCAGCTTGTAAGTCAATAGATACGTTTTACCTAGTGTGTGCAGACCTGGGAGAAGTCACCCATCCAACTATGTTTTCCAACAATGTAATTTAGCACTCCCCAACCAGAGGGAGGAGAGCTTTCTGGGGAAGGCTGCACCCTCAACCACACAATAGACTGTCCTTCTAAGTCCTTATTTAATCATTCCTATCATTTTGCCCTGCATAACCTGCTTGTACATTTCAAGTCATTGGCATCTAATGCGAAAGTGAGAATGCTTTGATGAAAAATATTCTTCTGCTTTACTTATTCAAAAGATATCATCTGGGTACCGCATGGTGTTTCCTTTGAAATCTACCTGAATCCCAAAAAACATTTTACTACTGGTCCATTTTAACACCCCAACCCCCCTCCCACCCTACGTAGTGTGGCTTTCTTCAGCCTGGCATTTTCCTTGAAGACAAGAGTATGTCCCCATGAAGACAAAACCCATGATTTGGTAAATTCTCTTCAGGAAGCAGGAAAGCAGTTTCTGTTTTCTGTGGTCTCGGAAATATGTAAGAAAGCAGCCCGATAAATATGTAAGAAAGGAACCACATTAGAGCTCCTCATGATGGTTGCTAAAGTTACATGACTCTTTCAGGTATTTTTTTTTTTTTTAAAGAGAAAGCCCAAGAACACCATTCAGATATTACCCTGTCTTCATGACCAATCAATAGCAGAGTAGCAGGGTCTCCCTTACTCTTTGATGAGGTACATTTATATGCAACGGGGGATTGCATGTATATTTAATAAGAAACTCCATTATGTGTACACATGGCGGGAGAAAAGAAAAAGATGTTTGTGCTGGCTGTGCTAATGCTATAATAAGAAATGCGCCTAAAAATTATTTGCTACAGATTTAAAAGGATAATGTTGAGTGGAGGAAAAAGCAGGTAGGAAATGGTGTTTCTAGGCAGAGATGGTTTTTAAATATTCACATGCCAGAAGTACAGAGTATCTGACAGTGAGCTGTTGATAACGTACAATAGAAATATACCCAGAAATATTAACAGTACCTTTTGTTAAAGGTTTATTTTTCAGTAGCAGTAGTCCTGGGTCGAGAGTGAGGAATACATCCCTAAGTTCATCTGGAAGAAGTAGTTTTTTATTGTATAACATTTTAAATTACTTTAAATCACCTAGAATAGCTGAATAATTAATCTATAAACTCTTGCAAAGCTAAAACTTAAAAAATAAAAAAACATTGCCAACAGATACCTTACAATAGCATTCATACAATTGTAAGAAATCTTTTAAAGTGAAATATGTGTTTACCAAGATTTGCTTGGCCTAATATGCCAATTAAAGAGAATTATAGCATATAGATAATAGAAGAGAATGTCTTCAAATTGTTTTAAAAATAAGGTAACACTAACTCTGGGATTGTTATGTTTGTAGATCTACCTCCAGTTCTTCTGTTTCTTCCTCATATCTTACATTTGTCCTGATGCTCAATTCCATTGCCACCTAGCACAAGGGGCCCTCTTCACCTGAGGGACTGCACGGCTTTCTGGGGGCCGCCTTGATGCAGATCACCCCATTCCGGCCTCAGTCTCTGGTGCAAACGCGCCTCTCCCGCCCTGCTGCCCAGGTGGCCTTAGCTACTCTCATCATGCCGAGTCTCCCAGCCTCTTTGTGGACTTCAGGCCCTGACTTGCCTTCTGCCAGTGGGAGCAGCTCGCCAGCAGGTTGCTCTTTCACCAGGCTTCAGGGGAGTCGGGGTTCACACAGAGGCCCGGAACTGCTACAGCCCACCCCTAAGCCAGTGTGCAGACGTGGCGGCCGCTGGATCCTACCCGCGCCAAACGCCCATCCTTGTCACAAGCCCAGTTCCTCGGAATTTTCCACACCTGCCCATTTCGCCTTCTCTGCGAGGGCTTTCCTGCTAACCTGACCTCACCTCCACTCCTACCGTGTAGACACAAGTTTTTATAGTCAGTGTCGGAGCCTTTCCACTATTATTTCATGTGCCTAGAATAAGCTGCTCCCTCCTCATTTGCCCCACACGCCAGCTCCCCATCTGTCCCCCAAGATGCGATCTGGACAATTCTTCTGTGATGCTTCAACGACTCCGTAGGAGAGGGGTGTTCAAATACTAGTGCCTGGAGCCAGCATAGGAAAAGTTTTCTCACAAAACTGATATGTGATCAGTTAGAAGGATGATTCTTTATCCCAAAGGTATACATTTCTTCTCTTTGGGCAGTAACCTTGTATAAAATGAGGGTGATAGCAGAAAACTTTTTTTTAAAGTGCCAATTTGAGATAATAAAAACTTGAGCACTCCTATCACTCGGTATTTTGTTGTACATTTTGGGTCCATGAAACCATGAATCTGAAAACCACTTCCCTAATGCTGGCATCCTCAGAACATGCTAGAGTAGCACTTCTCAAGCTGCAGCATTATTATTGGCTCACTGGACGGTGAGGACATGCATGGTATT
This sequence comes from Callorhinus ursinus, assembly GCF_003265705.2. Taxonomy (NCBI): domain Eukaryota; kingdom Metazoa; phylum Chordata; class Mammalia; order Carnivora; family Otariidae; genus Callorhinus; species Callorhinus ursinus. The sequence goes on along the minus strand of NW_027397069.1, from coordinate 24,015,362 downwards.
CATCATAGCATCCTCAGCATCCGGCATGATAAATACTTGAGTGAAAGAGATAGCTGGGACATGTTTAGCTCTTTCTTGTATCAAGGGTATTAGTCTGTGTCCTTTAACAAGTGGTTCTTGACTGGAGTTCTGTGGACCCATAGGCACGTCTGTGGAAGGGCTTAGGAGGACCTGAGAACAAAATTATATGCAAAAGTTTGCACGTAGAGTATATATACACTTTTTTTTTTTCTGGGGAGAGGGTCTATAGCATTTTCAAAGAAGTCATAACCCTCGAAGGTTAATGACCACACTGCAGGAATTATGTCATTCACCATGGACTCACTTAGCGTTTCCTGAATAACTGAGATGTACAAGGTTCTGCTTCCACACGGGAGCCACAGAAATGCATTCGGTGCGGCCCTTGTCTTCAAAGAACTCATTCAAGGTCAGCCTGGCCCCATACAAACAGGCCAGTTCAAACTACTAGCGCTAAAGACTGCAATAAGTGTAGACAGTTCGATGTGGGACATGTGGACTACTGCCTGGTGGTGGGGAGGGCTACCCAGAGGAGATGACATGTAAGCGGGACCTTGAAGAATAAACAATTTGTGATGCAACAAATGAAAGAGATGCAAAGGATATTCTAACTGCCCAGCTAAAAGTCCAAACTGAGCAAAAGCAAGAACAAACACGGCTAAATGTGCCCTTGTGCATGTATGCAAGTGCATACGCACAATTCCTTTTCTCATTCCCAGGAGCATCTAACCTAGTGCTCGTCATACTGCACTTACTTCATGGGACTTGGGATGTCACAGAATAAGGAAAAGGTGTACCATGACATAATAACAAACGTGGGGCGGCACCTGGGTGGCTCAGATGGTTAAGCGCCTGCCTTCGGCTCAGGTCATGATCCCAGGTTCCTGGGATCTAGTCCCACATCGGGCTCCCTGGTCAGCGGGGAGCCTGCTTCTCCCTCTGCCTCTCTCTCTCCCTCTCTCCCTCCCTCTCTGTCTCTTATGAATAAATAAATAAAATCTTTAAAAAAAATAACAAACGTGGGTCGTCAAAAACACTTTTAAGTGAAAGGGCAACATAAACATTTCTTACACTCTCCCAAGCTGGTTGAAATTAAGAGCTGTCATGTAGTTATTTGAGGCCTATTCCTACAAATGGCAAGGAAGAGCTATGTGCTTAGAAAAGTAGGAGAGCATCCAGAACGATGAAGGCTGCACTGGGCCCCTAAGCCTGGTTTGTGTCTATGCTGCTCTGCCCAGGGTGGCCAGCAGCCGATCCCGAGGCTTTGTGCAAAACAGAAGGGGCATCTGTCTCTTCCTCTGAGTGGATTCCGCATCACGCCAGGACATGCAGCTCAGCAAGCATAACAAGGGCTGGATTCCAGCCCCTACCCACCTCTCTGCTGGGTGCCTTCAATCCTCAAGTCCCAGCGGTGGGACGGACACGGAATAGTGATTTAGCCGACCTAACTTTACCATGTGTTCAGCTGATCAGGGTCGAGCTCATGTTGGGACAGTAAAAAGCTAGAGGAGATCCCCAAATCTTCTCCTGTGCAAAGCATGGAGCGGCAGTAGCAACATAAACTCCGAGAATTGCTGCCAAATCGAGAAAGGTACTGTCAAGGCTGCATCTTTAAATCTTGCACATTTTTGCAGGCATGATACGTTGTGATGAGGATGAAGAGCTGAACTCTGCACATTTTTAGAATATGAGGCTCCAGAGAACAGCAGTTCTAAAAGAAAAAAAAAAGTCATTTGGTTTGTCCACTGTTTCGAAGGAAAATTTCAGGGTTAACAGCAGACTATGGATTTCCAATCAGCACAGCATTCTACGGAATGAAACATGGGACTAGCGGTGCTCATAATGTAATGCTGTTGGTTTTCTTCCTAGCATTTCAACTATCTCCTCTAATGAGGCTCAGCAAATACAGAAAACTCTAAAACGGATGTGACTTTGATGAGTTCAATATAGAAACTATATTTAATGTATAATATATAAAATTTATATAAATATATAAAATCAGATTCAAAATGAGTTACTTTCTGATTCAGCACTGAACAACTCCCTAGGAAAAGTATGAGTCTCCCAAAAATATCTCCTTGACTTATTTTATGTAGGTTCTTCCATTTCTTTGTGGCAGAAGTTCAAAACCTCTGGGAAGATAATACACTAACATAAGCCACGCTACTGTCTCCAGAAGTCAACCCAGACTGTTCCCGTGACACCACAGATGTAGGTTCTTTATATTGGCACGTTCTTCACGCTGTTCTTTATAATCCAGTGTTGACATAGATCAGTTTATTGTGTGTTCTCTTTTCCACCCAAGAAGACACAAAGTTCCCAGCTTAAAGAATGGGAGGAAGGAAGGCATAAATCAGTATATTTCGAAAGAAAAAGAAAATGAAGATGAGGAATCTGGTGTCCCTAGACAGACTGTACACTCCTTGAATGCACTGTCTTGCACTTGTATCCAAACAGTAAGTGCTCAATTAGTATTTACTGAACGACTGTCTTGGAAAAAGAGAGGGAAAGCCCTGGAGAGCATGATGACTTGTGTATATCCTAAAGAATTTTCCTGGCCCATCCAAAACGCAATCAGATTTTTCCTATGTTAAACTTAATATCTGTTTTTTTTAAACCACTATTCCGTTTTCTATTTTTAAATGGGTCATAAGTGACTTGAGCTAGAAATCAGAAGGCTTGTTCTCAAATAGGTCTTAACCCAGGGTTGCACATTGTACTCATGGCATCTCTGAAGTTCGTGGGTGAATCAGTAACCATGCCTGCCTAATAAATGCTGAATGAATGACTAAAAAAAAAAAAAAAAAAAAGAAAGGTCTACATCAGGAATGAGATCCTTCTGTGACGTCTATTAAACTATCAGCACATCTTGGTTTTCAATATTGGAGGGTCATCAAGTAACCCATTTTTCCTTATCTGTGAGCAGCTACCCACCTCTTACTCCCAGATAATGCGCCTAATTCAGCACATCTAGCAGCTCTGACCCACAAAGTCATTACTATTTGTATACTAAGCCTTAGCACACATAGCAAACTGCTTTTCCCAAAATCAGCGAGCTCGAACAGATTGACCACGTAAGTTCCTGAGTATTTGTATCCAGTGTTTCATCTCCCTTTCGCTATTCATCTCATCTTCACTTCCACTTTTCAATCTCAGTAGGTGAGCAGTTAGCAGCACTCTGAAATAAGTAGAAAATCTTTCAGGTTCTCCGAATCTCCATGGGCAGCGCAAGAGGACTGTGTTACTGGATGCAACCCTTACTTAATTGCTGCCAAATGTGGAGCCACAGACATGGCCTTGAACATCCATAGGCAGATGTGATGGATAGCTACTCCAGCAGTGCTCTCGCTCATCCATCTCTGTAGGAAAATGACAGTGATCACCGCAGAGTGGCGCTGACATCGGCAGAAATGACCACAAGACTCAGATGAAGAGGCAGCAGAAAAGGGGAATTGGTCTTTGCTCTCTGAGGCCTTTTGTGAATGAGGGCAATTCTCGTCACTTCGGTCCAGACACTTCGCAGATCTTTCAGTGCAAAGAAAATGGCACATCTCTAGGGGCAGGCAGCCATAAATCTTTAGCAGAGCCAGTACATCAAGAATACTGATTATCTAACTTTCCTCACGTTCGGAAAGATGGAAATTTAAACTGAGGCAAACTATATCCACACCAATTGGATGCTTGGGTCTATTTTATGGATTGGAACATTATTATTGAAAAAGCTTCCATTGTGTCTACAGCAAAGCCAATGAAAGTGACACAGTTCTTAACCTCTGGAACATACAACCTTGATATAATTTTGCTCTGAACATAAAGTTAAAAGTACAAATGTGGGTAACAACCTCAGGTAATTTATATGATTTCTAAGAGTAACTTTGTAGATAATGGCTTATCTCAAAAGTGTGATTCTATGATGAGTGGAATTCTATACGAGGGTGATAGCATTAAGCAAACAGGATCTTGTAGTGCTACAAAATCATTTATTAGTGGTAGAAATAATATCAACATTACCTATATTACGTATTATTGCATATTATTGCAATGAGTTGAATAGTGTCCCCCAAAATATATGTCCACTTGGAACCTCAAAATGTGACCTTATTTGGAATCCAGATCTTTGCAGATGTAATTAATAAAAAGATCTAGAGATGAGATCATCCTGGATTTAAATGGGTCCTAAATATCTCATATATTTACAAATATTTTTATTTTAAAGGAATTGGTTCCTGAGGTCATGGGGGCTGGCAAGTCCAAAGTCCATAGGCCAAGACATTAGGCTGAAGATTAAGATAAGAGTTGATACTGCAGTCTTGAATCCAAAGGCTAGAAACTCAGGAGAATTTCTGTACTGCAGTCCGGAGGTCAAATTCCTTCTTCTTCAGGAAACCTCAGTCTTGGCTTTTAAGGCCTTCCACTGATTGGATGAGGCCCACCCTTATTATGGAGGATATCTGCTCTTTTTTTTTTTTTAAAGTCAACTGACTGTAAATGTTAATCACATCTAAAAAAAAAAAAAAGAAAGAAAAGAAAAAAGAATCCTTCATTGTGACATCTGCATTAGTGTTTGACCAAACAACTGGTCACCATAGTCTAGCCAAGATGACACATAAAATTCACCATTGCAGATGTCTAACAGACATTTCAAACTTAACAGGACTCCCGTCAGTCCTCCATAACAAGCTTTCCCTCAACACTTCCTAGTATCTGTTGTGCAGACCGAAAAGAAATATTCAAGTCATCTCAGATTTCATTCTTCCTTCAACATAAATATTCAACCTATCCTCAAGTCTGCTACCATCCACAAGATATTGCAGATGACCTCTGCTCACTGAACTTCTCGCTACCATATTAGACAAATCTTCTCCCACCTGGATTTCTAGAGTAGCCTCCTAACTAATCCCTTATGATCCATTATTGTCACAAAGGCCCTAAATATATCTCAATTATAAATGTAATTTATACATGTAAATAGGTGGATGGATGGATAGATAGATAGATAGACAGATAGATAGATAGATAGATCATATCCCCTACAAGTATAAGATCCTATAGCGGTGTCCCATTGCCATCAGAATAATATCCATTTTCTTCACCCTGGCCTACCAGGCCCTATATGATCTAACTTCTGCCTACTTTTCAAACTCAGTTTATACAATGCTCTCTTCCAATCCTGTTGCCCATGCTTTTGGTCTCCCATTCTTTTATTTTATTTATGAACATGTTCTCCAGTCATTATACTTACTCTTCCCTGTTCCTGGAATCTTTTTTCCTCAAGTATTCTTATGTTTCTTTCTTTGATTTTTGTTTATTCCTTTGATAGAATAGTTATCAAACTTCCTACCAGAACAAGTACATAAAAGCCAAGGTGGGGGACAATAATTGAAGGACTAAGAAAGCAACCAAAGCAGCCAGGATTTAGGAGACAAGACCTCGGAGAGCAGAAAAATGCATGGAAAGAGTTTGTCTTAGTCTGCTCGGCCATAACAAAATACTATATAGACTGAATGTCTTAAACAACAGAAATTTGTTTCTCACACTTCTGGAGGCTGGGAAGTCCAAGATCAAGGTACAGGCTGATTTGGTTCCTGGCAGAACTTTCTTCCTGGCTTGCAGATAGCCGCCTTCTCCTTGTGTCCTCACATGGTAGAGAGAGGGGGTGGGAGGTGGAGAAAGAGATATCTTTCTGTAAGACCCTGAATCCTATCAGATTAGGGGCCCATCCTTACAACATCATTTAATGTTGATGACATCCTGAAAGTCCTTCAAATACAGTTGTTCTGGTGATTAGAGCTTCGATATATGAATTTGGAGAGGACACAGTTCAGACCACAGTGGAGGGCAGTATTTTCTGATGCTTTCCCCTTGGGACATTGGGTGCTTTCTGGCGCTGCTACAAAGGCGTCGCCTTAGTCTGCAAAATCCTGATGATCATCTTGATGTTTGATCCTGCTGTATTTCCTCACTCTACTGGAGCACACGGTCCAGTATTTTACTAAGAAAATCCTGTTACATCTAAAATCGTCTTTAGACTACTCTCAGACATGACTGGTTTGAAGATTCTTTTTTTTTTTAATATTTTATTTATTTATTTATTTGAGAGAGAGAATGAGATAGAGAGCATGAGGGGGGGAGGGTCAGAGGGAGAAGCAGACTCCCCGCTAAGCAGGGAGCCTGATGTGGGACTCGATCCCACGACTCCAGAATCATGACCTGAGCCGAAGGCAGTCGCTTAACCAACTGAGCCACCCAGGCGCCCTGGTTTGAAGATTCTAATTTGAGAATCATTTTCCATCAGAATCTTGAAAGCATCATTCTTTGGTCTATTAGCTTCCTGGGCTGCCTTGGAGAAGTCTGATGCAGCGTTGTTCTTGATTCTCTCTGTCTCTCTTTCTCCCTGTCTCTCTCCTTCCCTACTTGAAATATCACTCTTTATTTTAGGGTTCTAAAGTTCCATAGTGCTGGGCCAAGGTTAGGCTTGTGGTTGTTGATCCTCCTTTTCACTTTTTGTGTTGGAGAACTGGTTGACTCTTTCAATTTAGGAACTCATGTTTAACAGTTTGGGGAAAATGTTTTCTTTATTATTTATTTGACAGTTTCTTTTTCTCCATGTTTTTGATTTTACTTATTCAGGACCTCCTATACATAACTTGTTACTACTTTTCTAATTGTCTTAGCTATCTTCTCATAGTTTTGATATATTTGCCTTTTTTTATACACTGAGCGATCACCTTGTACTTATCTTCTAACATTTGTGGTCCATTTGCCACTTGGGCTATTTGATTTTTAATTTCTGTGAGCTCTTTGTTGTTTTTTTTAATTTAAATTCAATCAGCCAACATATAGTACATCATTAGTTTCAGATGTAATGTTCAATAATTCATCAGTTGCGTATAAGACCCAGTGTTAATCACATCACGTGCCTCCTTAATGCCCATCACCCGGTTCTCCCATCCCACAACCCACCTCCCCTCCAGCAACCCTCAGTTTGTTTCCTATAGTTAAGGGTCTCTCAGAGTTTGTCTCCCTCCCTGTGAATTCCCATTCAGTTTTCCCTCCCTTCCCCTATGATCTTCTTCAGTGTTTCTTATATTCCACACATGAGTGAAACCATATGATCAGTGTCTTTCTCTGACTGACTTATTTTGCTCAGCATAATACCTTCCAGTTCCATCCACATTGATGTACCACATCTTTTTTATCCATTCATCTGTCAATGGACATCTCAGCTCTTTCCACAGTTTGGCTATTGTGGACATTCCTGCTACGAACATTGGGGTGCAGGTGCCCCTTCGGATCACTACATTTGTATCTTTGGGGTAAACACCTAGTAGTGCAATTGCTGGGTCATAGGGTAGCTGTATTTTCAACTTTTTGAGGAACCTCCATACTGTTTTCCAGTGTGGCTGCACCAGCTTGCATTCCCACCAACACTGTAGGAGGGTTCCCCTTTCTTCGCATCCTTGCCAACATTTGTCCTTTCCTGACTCGTTAATTTTAGCCATTCTGACTGGTGTGAGGTGGTATCTCATTGCGGTTTTGATTTGGATTTCCCTCTTGCCAAGTGATGTGGCAAGATTTTTTCATGTGCCTGTTGGCCATTTGTTATGTCTTCTTTGGAGAAATGTCTATTCATTTCTTCTGCCCATTTCTTCACTGGTTTATTTGTCTTTTGGGTGTTGGGTTTGATTAGGTTCTTTATAGATCTTGGATACTAGCCCTTCATCTGATATGTCATTTCCAAATATCTTCTCCCATTCCGTAGGTGGCCTTTTAGTTTTGTTGACCAGTTTCTTTGCTGTGCAGAAGCTTTTTATCTTGATGAAGTCCCAATAGTTCATTTTTGCTTTTGTTTCTTTGCCTTTGGAGACGTGTCTAGCAAGAAGTTTCTGCGACCGAGGTCGAAGAGATTGCTGCCTGTGTTCTCCTCTAGGGTTTTGATGGATTCCTCTCTCACATTGAGGTCTTTCATCCATTTTGAGCTTATCTTTGTGTATTGTGTAAAAAAAAAAAATGGTCCAGTTTCATTGTTTTACATGTGGCTGTCCAATTTTCCCAGCACCTTTTCCTGAAGAGACTGTCCTTTTCCCGTCGGACATTCTTTCCTGCATTGTCAAAAATTAGTTGACCATAGAGTTGAGGGTCCACTTCTGGGCTCTCTATTCTGTTCCATTGATCTATGTGTCTGTTTTTGTGCCAGTACCGTACTGTCTTGATGATCACAGCTTAGTAATACAGCCTGAAGTCTGGAATTGTGATGCCTCCGGCTTTAGTTTTCTTTTTCAACATTCCTTTGGCTATGTGGGGTCTTTCCTGGTTCCAAGCTCTTTGTTGTTATCTAGGAGTTTTATTTCATGAGGGCAACATGTTCTTATCTCTGTGAGGACATTAACTGAAGTTGCTTTTTATCTTGATAGGCATTGTCCAGATTTCTTTGTTCTGTTTATTTGTTATTATGTTGTCTTTGTTCATTTTTTGCCATTTCATTTTGGAGGAGTTTCTTAGTAGCCATTCGTTCATAATCCATAGGCAGAACTACAGAGCTGATTGGAAGCTCTGCCCACATGAGTGAGTTTGGTCAATGTCGCCCTATGGGGATGAGGCAGCAACTTGACTTTCTCAGGCAGAGTGTTCCCACACGTCGGTATCTGGAAGCACCGTCTTTGTGGAATTTCAAGCTGTGCAGGAAAAAACTAAGAATGAGGGATAGAGGGCAGAAAACAGCATATGTCTAACTGCAGGGGTTCTAGAAACAGGCCTGGGGAATAGAGTGGAGAAGCAGGGAACTCCATCCTCTGTTGCATGGAATTCCATTTTTCCTCTCCAGCTCCCAGCCTCACTCTACCCATATGTGTGCCCCACATCTGAAGTCTTACTGGCTGGATTTGTTTGGTGACTCAACTTGCAGTTTGTGTCTTGGGATGGTGAAGAGAAGTAGTGACTCTGTTCCTGGGGGCAGGGCGGTGACCCGGGGCAGTATCCCCGCTGTCTATAGGCTTTCAGTCAACTTTGGTTTTTCTCATCGGTCTCGCGCCCCTCCAATTCCCTAAGACTTGGTATCCCCAGGGCCTGTCCCGGGGGGCACGTTGGTTTGTTTTCCCTTCTATTCTTCTTTCTATTCTGCTCCGTTCTATTCTATTCTCCATTTAAAAAATCTCTCCTAGCCAGTGAACATGGATTTTTAAGGGGTCCTCTTGTAAGCCCTGCATGCACTTTGGATATTTGCCTCTTTTTCTCTCTCATCATCTCTTGAAATCATCTGTCCTCCCCTGCCTCTTTTCCCATCCTCTTTGTCTTTGTGGCTCTGTGCCTTCTTAAAATGCTATTACTGTCATGTTAGGTCTGTTCTACAGAGGAGAGAAAATAAGACTGTATGTCAACTCCTCATTTCTCCCATTCACCATTTCCTTATATCCGTGAAACGTCGAGAGGCAACCAGGTTCCAAGGAAAGATCTTGAGTTCAGGGTTAAGCCTACCTGTTTCGAACTCCAGCTTTGTTCCCTGGGGAGGGTGTGACTTTTGCCCTTCACTTTTGCCCACTTCTGTCCTGCCAAGTCCAGCAGAGATGCTAGGACAATATTGACTGAAAAGCATCCAGCAAATTGGTAACTTAGGTCACTGGTGACCTTTATCAGAGTAGTTTCCATAGAGCGCTAAGTGCAGAAGCCCGGCCGCGCTCGGGTTTATCCATTAATTATGCTTTCATCTGCCGTGCAAGGCTTCTCCGGCACAGTTTCTAGCAAAGCTGTGAGTGAGTTACCTGCACCTTTTGGTCTCTGCTTACTTAGCCAGCTGCTTTCACGCTTTTAATGTGCTGCCACGTGTATGCATGCTTTTCCTTCAAGGCTCATATAAGCCAGCTGCTGCAACAAGCTTCAAATGCTCCCTGCAAACGGGCAGGAGGCTGAATGCCCTCGGAGCTCCGAAGGGACCAGGTACAAGCAGTGTAGCAGGAAAATTGCTTTGGGAAGACAATGTTGAAGAGAAGGTCTGAAGAAGGAGCATCCCAGCATAGGAAAAAAAAAAAAAGGCCCCTTGCCAATAATACACTTAGAGAAAAAATACGGCAGTGAGAGCAAAGAGGAAGGAGCCTCTCTTAGTCTTTTTTTGGGGGGGGGGGGCGGTGCATGCTAGGCTGCCAAGTGTGATGTAGTTAGCATGGGTCTTCCATCAGAACTCTAACCCTAGTGGAGAAGTTCACGGTGAGAGATGTGTGGCCACTGGAAGGCAGAAATAAGTACAGGGGATCCCTTTGGATTACTTGCACCTCTCCTGCCACAGTATCTTCCTTGGCAGAGGTGTGCTCTGACCTTCAGTGAAAGAAATTCTGTAAGGGACCATTTCTGGAAGGCTTCGATCGCAAAGTTTTAGCAACAGTCCCAGCGCTCCTTTCCGGGGCCCTAAGTTCTAGGCAGTGTTTTGTTACCTCAATTGCAAGGTTGTTTGTTTGTTTGGTGGTTTTACTACACAACCCATTTTCATAAACGGCTGCCCAGCTGCATACACTGGTGGAAAACTTTGCTGAAACAAAAATGCCATTACTTATTCTGTACAGAGAAGATTTTAAAATTCTGGAGACTGGGGAATAGTAAAACGAGAAGCTAAAAAAAATACTTTTTAAGCCTAGAAGTTCAATGTCAATTTGGGGATCTTCGTACCTGAGGAATAGTTCTTATAAATCTTTTTTTTTGTTCTTACAGAGCAAGGACTCGTATATAATGCGACCTAATTGAAGTTTATTCTACTGACTTTTAAAAATAATTCTTAATATTGCTTATACAATTCTCCTAGAATGTGCTCATTTTAATCATCAGTCAGCATTTTATTATATTATAATCCTTAATTGATTGACGTTTAATCACAGTCTTTGTATTTTACTATCCCTTGTCGCATACGAGGCAATTTTCTCTTTACTGTAGTTTAACAGCTGATGAAAAAGATTTAAGGAAACCTATAAACTTAAGATTGGTTAATGGTCCTTTATAAAAGAATATTACACTTCTAGGATCCATTGCACAGATGTGATACTCAATTGTAGAAATGTGCATGGGGTTTATTAAATTACAGCACAAATCTTCAGTCTTCTGAGTTATTGTCCATGTTGGTATTGTTAGGCAAATGGGGAGACCCATTATTGCTTCCAGTTGTTCACATTTCCGCGGCGCCGTGCCGGCTCAGACAGCTGGCTCAGCGCCGTGGGCAGGCACGCTGCAGCAGCTGCTGGGGACTAGCCTGGGTGAGGGGCTGGCGCGGCTGGTCCAAGGTGTCCAGGACCCGGGGGAGAGACACGCACCCCAAGCTGGCTGTCGGGGAGGGAGCGGGCAGAGGGAGAAGGACGGTGACGGTACTTTCTATGGACAACATTTTTTTTTTCCGGATTGTTTCAGGATTTTAAGACTTCCTGGACACCCTGAGTACCTTGGAGAATTAATTGCTAAAAACAGACTTTGGACTTCTTTAATGGGCAGGCCCTTAGTTCTGCTTGGTGCTGGGCTTTTTGTTGTTGTTGTTGTTTTGTTTTGTTTTTTAACCCAGCTTAAGGTGTTGTTGGGTTTTGTTTCATTTTCGTTTGCTTTTGGTACTTGTGGTAGGGCTGTAGTTGAATAAAAGGGAAGATACCATGGCCGGCGGGAGCACCTTGGACTTTGGGGTCTGAAATCTCCTCCTCACCACTGATTATCTCTGTGATATTGGGCAGCATATGTAACTTCCCAGAGCCTCATTTTTCTCCTCTGAGAGGGAGATAATGATGTCTATCCTTCAAGGATTCGAAGGAATAGACCTAAGTGCCTAGCACAGTGTGTTGGATTGAGTAAGTTCACAGTAACTGATAGCTATTTTATTAGTGTTGGAATTGCAATTTTTAGATAAAACTGAAGTTCATTACAGTTTGCATAGAGATTTGAGTGAAGAATTTCTCCCACCTGCATCATTAAAAAATCCTATCTCAGAGTTCCACCTAAAGGCAGAAGAAGCTGGTGGCAAAAGATCCGGTTCTCGAGTCACATGATGGTTTAAATCTATATGATCTCTGGCAAGTTTAAATTTTCTTCAAGCCTTAGTTTTCTCATCTCTAGAATGGGAATATAATGCTACTTGTCTAATAAAATTGTTGTGAAAATTCAACATTCAGTAATGTAAGCACATTATTTAGCATAGTATGACCAAACAATAAACATTAATAAACATTAATGAACATTAGCTACTATTCTGATGATGATGAATGTCAGTTTATGAATTTGATTCCTGAAAGTAAGATGTCTAAACTTTGCTCCTTTATGTTTGTTGTTAATTGTATTGTCTAAGGCCTATTTCTATTGAAAATCTTTCTAGATGCCCTCTGCTTAGTCTATTCTTCGGTTGGCCTGGAAATTTTAGCTAGTTTTAGAGAAAAAAAAAAATGAGGTAATGATTGTTGTTATCTCATAAATACTCATTCATTCAATATTTATTAACTAAATGACTGCTATATTCTAGAAAGAGGGCTGGGTTCTCAGCACACAAAGATGAATATGACAAAACCCCTTCCCTCAAGGAATATATGGTCCAGTAGGGGGAGATGTAAATAATTAAAGGTGCAAAATGTCACGGCTATGAAAGATGCTTATATGGGATACAATAGGGGTCTAGGAATAAAATTCAAATCCACGTGGGCCGGAGTTGGCAAACAGGAAATTCATGTATTCAATCACTATTTATTAAGTGCCTAGTATGTGCTAGACACTAAAGGGAAGAGAAAACTCCTTCCGGGAGGGTCTTGGGTCTCACCATTCCATTGAAATATTCTGAGTAAGGTCCCTCTTTGGTATCTCCTTGCCCAGGGTAACCGGAAGCATGCAGCTGATAAAATTGAGCACTCTGCTCTTCAGGGAACTTTCTTTTCTAGAATGTTCTTACCTGGTGGGTAGTACTTTTCAGTTTTCTCTGAAGCCTCCTCGGTGCCTGCTCCACCTCTAAATGACTGAGAACTGTAGCACACCGCTTATGGATATTTGAAGTGAGCAGTGCCTGTATTTGTTTACTTGGTTAGTACTTCCTTTATCCCTGCTTTCCTTGTACTTAGAATATTGCTTGCACATACAGCTCAATAAATATTAGTTGAATTTATTAAAAAAAGAGAGAGCTCACTGTTCGAGAAGTCAGTTACATATATAGATAATTATAATACAATAATTGCAGTAAATTGCAGCTACTCAGGAAAACGTTTCCTGAGTTTTGCACTAAATGGCAAAATAGAGGCTCACATGTGAAGCTGTGTAAGGATTTGCCGTCCAAGGGAGCACAAGGGAAGCCTGAACCAGCACGGCCCAGGAGGGAACGTGCAGGAAGATAGGGGTGGCAGCTACATGGGCCACATCACTTCTCATATGAAATGTTTATTTTATTCCTATAGCCTTCTCGAATCTATTCTAGCACCCTCCATTGACATAAACTGTAGATGGCATCCTGAGAAGCTAGCGGGCGCATCTCCTGAACCACTGTGAGCTGAGTGCAGGTGACTCTCCGAGGCCAGTCTGGATTCAGAGGCGTGCACAGCCCACGTGCTGCCTTCTGCTCTGCCTTCTCCTCCCGCAGCCAGTAGCTGCTCCCTCCGCAGAAAGCAAGGTGATGGCCCAGACCTCTCGGCATTCCCCCTAATCCTTTCCATTGCCAGCAAAGATTTCACCTCTAAACCGCTATCTATCTTCGCCACTTAAGGATGAGGAAATAAAAAGAAAGAAGGAGAAATAACTTGGCCTTTCTCGCCATTTCGTTTGAAAGATCAATCAGTTCCCTGTGAGAAATTTTCTGGGATAGGAACCAAAGTAGCTGACATCCAAAAGCAGCGTCTCCACTACGGGCTCTAACGGTGATGCTCCATTAGCTGTCAGCAGTAATCACACTTACATCCTCTTTCCAGGCCTCCAGCTATGAGGGGACACCATTACACTCTCCCTGTCTAGTTGCAAAGCGCTCGACGACAAACACGCGAACAGACCAAGCTGAGCGACGGGTGCTGTGAGCTTGTCCCTGGCACGGGGCCTCTCCAGCAGGTGTATACTAACTCACCTGTGCAGCACTTGGCCCAGGCCATCAGGACCCACAACTGGGCACCCCCGTGAGGAATTTGTGTCTACCTAGATCTGAGCTACAACCACCCCCCACCAACCCCAGACGGCAAGCACTGCTGGAAATGCAGGCGCCTCCCAATTAGCTAATGGCAGGAGGAGCTGCCCCCTCTGCCTCTGTTTAGGAGGACAGCCAGGATTCTGAAGGAAGGCTACCCTGCCCTCGCCTTTTTAAGGAAGGCGCTGGTTTGAAAAGCACACAGACACAAGCACACAAGGTTAGATTCTGATGCTTTTTGCTTCTCGCCTTTAAATATTTCAGTGACCTAGCAAAGTATTCATTCATAATGAACCCCCTCAAGGAAGCACAGAGAAGCTCAGAACATATTGGGTTAACTATTTTTCCTCGGGCTTTTGATTTATGGAATGTATCTCCACTCGTCATTTTCAAATGAGAGTGGCTATAGCTTTGCACTGAGCCTCGAGCATTAACTCCTTATTAAAAAGGACTTCCAGGTACCCCTGGGCTCAAGGAGGGCCTCAGGCCAGGGTAATTAAAACATAGCCTTGAACAACATGGCCATATAATATGGGGACCCATGATGAGAGATTATCAATTTATTTTAATTACAGAAAAAAGTGCATACGTCTAAAATAATAAATTGCCTCAGACCCCACATTTTATGGAAAGAATGACTGTCAAAGGGGTTAATTTTCATCTCAAAAACTCCTCTTCGTTCTTCAATGCCCTTTTCTGTTGGCAAATAAACTGGTCTTATTTGTGAAGTCTTGCCAAGACAGAGTTGGTCACTTTGATTTTTTACTCCTATTAAATTCTGTTTCTAGGTTTCTTTGCAATTATTACCAACCAGGTAGAAATCGTCTCCCTCCCCCCTCTTTCCCACTTGTTCTGAAAGAGTCAACACTTCTGGACCATCTTGCATGCCTCATCTTTGAAACATGAAAGCAGAGAAGAAGTTCGTCACAAAGAACCGTCCAAGGGTCATGATCTGAAGGGAGGTCTGAAGGGAGTGGCGGGGCTGGGAAGAAATGGGGAAAGCGTCACCCAGACAAAAAGTTGTTTTCTAGCATCGACAAATTGTTGCCTTGTAGACGCGGATGAAAAAGCTACAAACCGTTCATTTCTTTAATAGAAAGCCACGATCAAGATTTTTTGTAATGTTGAAACCACTAACCATTAAACGTTGGCTCAAGTTTATTTTTGTCACGCCGAGCCAACCACAGACAGCCCACGTGCACGCAGAATTTGGCCCACAGGCAGCCAGTGTAAGGCCCTAACTTTCACCTCTCCAGCTGCTCCCTCATTCAGTCCCTTCATCACTGGCCCCATGTGTAGGCACCGCGGAGCAGAGAGGAGGGGAGCCTGGGAAAGAGAGTGTACCCCGCTACCCCGAGCCCACCCAGCCACTGTAAGTCTTGGGGTCTGTCTGGTTTCCCCTACCTCCCCCGACCTGTTTCTCTGCCTGGAAATAGCTTCCCAACCTTGTCCAAACTCCTACTTAGGAGACAAAGGTCCAACTGTCCCGGACAGCTCTTTGTCCTTTGCATTCTGTTTGTACCTTTGTTAAGACTCACTTACATCAACATCCTCAAATAACAGTATGCATCCCACTCACCTGGAGGGCGTGTTAAAACAGGCTGCTGGGCTCCAGCCCTCGAGTTTCAGATTCAGTTGGTCTGGGATGGGGCCCAAGAATTTGCACTCTATCAAGTTGCCTGGTGTTGCGTCTGGGGACCACACCTGGAGAACCACACGCTTGTACTTGGCGCTGTGTGTAGCTTATCGGCGGATTTCCAGAACAGGTACAGTCAATAACCCTTTCATTAATGGTAGTAATGGCAGTCACTTTGGCTGATCCGCACACCCCCTCACATGAAACTTTCTATATACTTCTAGAACCAAAGGGTCCTTCAAGATTGTCTAGTTTAATCTGAACATTTTATAAATGAAGACACTGAGGCTGTCTGTCTTAGCTTGGCAACTTCATTTTCCAGTTACACTCCAATTTCCAAGGTCTGCCTTCCTATACCAGCTAAATCCCAATTCTTTCCTCTAAAACACAGAAAAGCCATGATAAATTTTGAAGATTTCCTGTTGGGATATGTGGAGTGGATTAAAATGATTAACATTGCACAGAGCAAAATATTTTCGTGACTTTTGTTGCATTAGCTATATATCTACATTGTTTCCCTTGTCACTAATTTCACATGCCTAGGAACTATTCCAAATCTGGACCACAAAAAGTGAAAAATATACCTAATTACTTCTGCTTAAGCCACTTACATTTATCTTTTAACGGTGCAAACTTCTCCTTGCAAAACTGGGGATGACACAAAAGTTACTTGCAAACCCTAATAACAGGTCCCATTGACCTCCAACCCTAAAATCAAATATATGGCAGATTTTAATACAGATTTCTCATAAAAAATTTTAAATGCAGTAACAACTCTTAGTGTGTTATAGTTCAGTGTTTCTTCCCAAAATGGTAAAGTTATCCTCTACTCAGCTTGTCATGCGATACTGACAGTTCCTCCCTACCCTGACTTTCACCATTAACTTTCATGCTGATAATTCAACAGATCTGACAAGTATTTATCTAGTGTCTCTTGTATGCTGGGTACCGTTTTATGCGTTACAGATCTAGTAGCTAAACAAGATAGTTTTAAGGTCTTGCCTTTCAGAAGCTCTGGTCTGATGTGGGCTGGTCTCTTGTGATAAGTACAGTGAAAAAACCAAGCAGGGTAAAGACAGAGATGGTAATAAAGGGGCAGGCCATTTTACATAGAGGGCCCAGGAGGAGACACTTGAGCCTGACCTGTACGAGATGGAGAAGCTTGTGAAGACCCTGGTGGAGGGAACAGCAAGCACAACAGCCCTGAGGTGGGAATTAGCCTGTCATTTTCAAGAAATGGCCAGAAGGCCAGTGCGGATGGAGAAGAGGGGAGGAGGAAGAAGAAGGAGCCTCTGCGGAAGGGCTAGGAAGGGTCAGGTCATGGGGTAAAATAAAGGGGGCCAGAGTCCTAACGGAAATGGCAAGCCTTTGAAGGGGTATAACAGGACAGCCATGTAAACTAACTTGTTCTATAAAGCTCCCTCTGACTGCCGTGAGGAGAATCGACTGTTTGAGATACTAGTCATGGTCAAGGGTATAAAGAGGGAGGTTAGGCAGGAGGCTGCTGTGGTGACCCTGGACAGAGAAGGCGGGGGTATGAACCCAAGGCCAAGGTGGGCGACATGACTGCCGGTGACAAGTTGGTGATCTCTTTTGAAGGCATTTCAGCTGGAAAGAAAGGTCAGTGTGCCGTATCGATCTACAGTGGAGGGGAGCTGGTTTCAGGACAGGGGTAAAGAAGGAAATGGAGCAAGAGCTTTGTGGGTGCCAAGGAAGAGAGGTTGAAATGAAAGGCCAGTGTTTCCAGCTGGGAGCAACCCATGAGCTCCCAGCCAGAACAGGCTGATCGATTGAGAGCAATATGGGATTAAACTGTGGGATAAAATCATTGAGGAAGATGAAGGGCAACCAGAATAACAGTGAAGGAGAACATGTTATAGCCAGAGGGTAGAACATGACGGTTTGATTTCAGAGGTGAGGCAGTTCTGAGTTGCTTATCTGTAGGTGTCCGTCCCCCTCTGTACAGTAGTTTATGTAGAAAGAAAGGCCTACTAGATCCCCGGCGGCATAGGGTTTGTGCCTCCTGACTTGTGCTTCACTCCTCACTCCCCAGTTGTAAACTCCTGACCTGATTCACTAGGCTTCTGACTCATCACCCGTTTAAGCCTCTGTCACTCTGTCAAAGCAACTTCAGTCTGGTGGCTGGTGAATTTCCTTCTAGTCTTCTGGTTAACTACTATGCTCTTTCCTCTGTGGCACTGTGATCCTCGGAATAACCTTGAGGGTGACCTCCCTCTGGCTGGATCTGATCCCTAGTACCTCTCATCCTCAGGTTGTCTCCCACAGGCCTGCCTCTGCTGGGACTCCCACCTAGATAACCACAGGGCACAGTGTGTGACCACAATCATGGACTGTAGATGTGGATTGCAGGTGAAAGTCACTAGACAACAGGAAGGTAAGAAATTATGGAGCTAGGGGAATGGGTGAATTTCAAACTACAGTGGGCCTTCCCCACTGCCTCATGGGAGGAAATAGAAAATGCAGAGAGAAATACCTCATCCTACCACCAACAAATCTATTAGTGGACCTTAATCTTTGGGCACATACTCTCTCCTCCCTCCTTTAATCATGTTTCTAGATGTTCATCCACCATTTACACTGCTCTTGTTGTTCCACCTTCACAGCCAAACTAGAAAGCCCATACCCATCCCCCCTTCTCCACTCCCCATTCACCCTCCCTCCCCTGCAGTCCTGTCTCTGATCCTACACGCCATTGAATGTATGTAAACCTCCAATACTAGAACCAGATCAAATAAATAATTTTTAGGCTCTTAATTTTACAAGGGGTTTCTCTTAATATTTAATTCACTCCTTGGAATTTCTGGTACAGTCGAGATGGAGTAAGGCCACTATAGTCTATCTTCTCTACTGACTATGACTAAAGTCTCCATTCCAAATACAAAAAGCAACTCCCTAGGACTCTGAAAATTAAACACAAACAGGTAGACTAGGGAGAGGAGTCAGACCATAAAAAACTGACCCATATGGGCAGTAAGCAAGTTTCCCTCTTATTTTTATTTCCTCTTTCCTTTCTTGCACTTGAGCCAAAGACAGTCTTCCAGTGGACCTGACACAGCAGCACCATGGACAACTAACATTCTGAGATAAATTTTGCCTCTCTGCCCAGAACACTGGGATATAGCCCTTTATAAGCCACAAAATATGGGGGAATTACCATTTTTTTCTCTTGTGGTTTTGCAAGGCTGGTCTCCCGGTGGAGCCCATGTGGTAGGCAGGAACTCTAGATGCTTAAACTCTGATAAAAAACAATGTTTTTCTGGATTGAGGAACTGGGTAAAGGGGTCCCCGTAATCAGGAGAGTAGAGAAGGGCATTCCATTTTCTTTCTCTTTTTCTCCCCTGTTTCTCTAGGATGGCCACAGTCATGGGAATTATGCAGTGACAGCATGGGCAGCTAAAACTCCAAGATAAATTCCATTTTTTTTGGCCAGAGAACCAAGGAAATGGGTACCTTCTAAATAGAGAGAGTGAGGGAAATTCTAGAGATGTGAGATTTGGAGAAGTGTTTCCCCTAATTCTGTGAATGAATTGAGTATAATTTCTAGGCTTACTCTTGAGCTGTAGTTAGAATAGACCCAAGAGAGCACAGCAGAAGCTCTGAGAACTGAGCTTTGATTTAAACCATCACCCAGGTCTCAGACTAATCCCTGAGTGGCACATGCTCACAGCAGACCCGAAGTAGCGTATCAAGAGCTCTGACAACTTAGCTGACATGGGAACCATCACCCGTGGAAGGTGCGACAGAAACTGCAAACTGAAAATAACTGAGTTGAAGGCCTGCTAACACAAACAGATAATCAACACTCTTCCAAGGGTTTTAACAGGATCTAAGATCTAAACAACAGGATGTTAAAAATGTCTAGGATAATATATATATATATATATATATATATATATATATATAT
>NW_027397069.1:23923397-23995579 GCF_003265705.2 Callorhinus ursinus | reverse complement strand
TATATGTATGATGGAATATTACTCAGCCATCAAAAAATAAAATCTTACCATTTGCAATGATGGAACTAGAGGGTATTATGCTAAGTGAAATAAGTCTAGCAGAGAAAGACAATTATCATATGATATCACTGATATGTGGAATTTGAGAAACAAAACAGAGGATCATAGGGGAAGGAAGGGAAAAATAAAATAAGATGAAATCAGAATAAGACGTCTCCCCAAAGAGAGGGAGGCAAACCATAAGAGACTCTTTACTATAGGAAACAAACTGAGGGGAGGAGGGTCAGGAACTGGGGTAACTGGGTGATGGGCATTAAGGAGGGCATGTGATGTAATGAGCACTGGGTGTTATATGCAACTGATGAATCACTGAACTCTACCTCTAAAGCTAACAACACATATATGTTAATTAAATTTAAATAAAATTTTAAAAAATGTCTAGGATATAATAAAAATATATTTAATTTACAAAGAACTAGGAAAATGTGAGTCATTCCAAAGGGAATCAACAAGTGCCCACTGCAATGACCCAGATGTGAGAATTATCAGGTAAATATTTTAAAGCAGCTCTTACATGTATATTCCACAATGTCAAGGCAAACACACTTGAAAGAAATAGAATGATAAGAGGTCTCAGAAGAGAAATAGAAATTGCAAATTAAAAATTTAGGAGTGAAAATTATATCTGAAATAAATTTTTATTCGTTTTAAAAATCCTTTCCCTTTGCCTTCTACTCTGCAACACCTTTCCCCTTTTCAGTCTAGTCTGAGAAGTCCTCCTCTGTCCCCCTCACTGTGTTCTCTACTTCCATCTGTCTCTCACTTGTGTCCTTGGCTTTCGTTTTGCTGTATGTTTTCATACATAAGCTTATGCTCAACTTATCTACTCTTACTCTTTCTTTCTCTTCACTCATCATCTATTCTTTATACTATTGTCTTCAGGCTTTTGCTTTCAACATTCCATAGAAATTGCTCCTATTTAGGTCATTGGTGAAACTCCTCATGGCTAAACATAATAAACAATTTCAGTCTGCTTTATTGACACTCTTGTCTGAGGATGGGCCACAGCGCTAGGCAGAGTAGATGCTTAATATATTTGTTGTTTGGATAAGTCTACAATAGGCAATGGCTTATAACTCTCAAAGTAACCTGGTTGTTATGATTTCATAAACATTTGTTTTTCTATATCCGTTGTATGTGATAACCTTCCACCATCTCATATTTGCAAGTAATAAACATAAACATAAACATAATAATAATGCTTATTGAGCACCTGCTATGTGTCTGGGCTTGTGCCTTGCTCTTGCATGTACCGTGATTGCATTTAGTCCTCAGAACTACCTCAAATGGGTATTGCAAAACTATTATTATCATCATTTTAGAGATTAGAAAATCAAGGAACACAGAGGTTTAAGTGACTTGCACAAGAAGACAGTTGACCCAAGATCTAAATCCAGGAATTGTAACTACAGACAGTGCATGCTATCATGCTCAGCTCTGCTCAAAGGGCTTCTATCCCACTTTCTACAGTCAGCTCAGGCCCCCCTATAAAAAGACTTTCTTGAATAATGAACACCACCACCCTTCTAATGTTGGTTAGCCTCTTTGGTGGTCTCCCAGAGCACTCTACATGACTCATAATAGGGACCATCATCCAGGACAATCATCTGTTGATGTGTCTTTTGCTCCTACTAGAAGTAACTCCTCAGTGGCAGGGATTGTGTTTTATCTTTTTATCCAAATTGCAAAGTACTCCATATAGTAGACCTTCAGTTAGTAGTTGCTCAACTAAATGTGAACAGTTGCCATTAGCCCAACCCTCTCCATGTTTAAGCATTGACTGGGCCTCTCTGCTTAAATCTCCTCAGTACTCATGGACAACTTGGATCAAATGGAATTCATACATTCTCCCCACTATTGCCCAAGATTGTTCTTAAGCTGTGATCTTTTTTTTTAAATTAAGTTACCAATATCTATCCTGCTCACCAAGTCAGAAACCTGGCAAGCATCCAAGATTTGTCTCTCTTTTGTGCCCACTAACTAATCGATCAACTGCTCTCATTGATAGCTTCTACACGTCTCTTAATCCTTCCCTTTCCCTTGATCTCCTTGCTTCTGTGCTTCCCTCCATTATGGCAATAATTACAAAATATTGGGATTACTTATGTGCATATCATCACCTCCCTCCCTGCCACTGGTCTGTAAACTTCTTGAGGAAAAAGATAATCTTTTCATTTCTGTATCCCTAAGTTCTGTCTCCTCTGGAGTGACAACTTGGGGCATGGATCAGATGACCTAGTGGTTATTAGCTTATACTTTGCAGTAAGCTAAAGAGGGAATTTCTCTCATCAGGGATTATCCTTACAATAGCCATGAAAGTTGTTCATAAATATTCCAGTGCTCCTTTTAGGTATCTTGTAAGGTTGTATACCCCTGCCCATTTTGAAGTTAGATCAGCATGACTTGCTTTAGCCACTGAAATAGAGGTTGATGGATGATGTCTGGACAGAAGCTTTCAGAGAAAGCACACGATTCATCTTCTCTGCAGTGAGCAGGGAAGTATATGTGAGTGCCAACTTTGTCCCATGAAATGTGAGTAAGAAATCAATTTTTGTTCCAATAAGCCACTGAAGGTTAAGGATTATTTGTTACTGCAACATAACTTAGCCTATCCTGACCAACATGACATCCTTGGGTACCAGCATGTTTCTCTTCTGGAGGAGTGGTGATCAGAGAATACCGTGCTGCTGTCCTTTTCTTGTCTCACAGATGTTTTTATCCAGATGAATTCAGGTTTAAATTAGCATCAAGGGAAACCTTGAAATGGAACGCAAGTCCCAACTTGACAATATTCAACCTAAGAATTATGTGTGGAATGAAAAGGGTAATCGTATTTGCTTTGAAGGATAATTATGAGCTAATCGTATGTAAGAATGGAGGAACCACTTCTATTCATATCAGTCTTTTCTCTCGACTGAGTGTGCAGCACACAAGCTGATCCAGTCAGGGATAATATGCCTCCTGGAGCGCTGCTGGGGCCAAAGGATTAATGCCACAAATATTTGATTGGGATTACTTAATTAGGACATTAAGTGAAAAGTCTGTCCCCAAAATAGCTCAACATGGGAAACAGGATAACATTATAACCACCCTTATTAAGCATTTAGAGTTTGCAGTGCAGCATTTGTTATGAAGAAAACTCTGGAGAAAACTCTAGGAGAAACTCTGTACGTATTAATATTTTCGATCACCAGTTCCTCCTTGCTAGAAGAAGTAGACAGCTGAGTCTGAGAGACCATTTACTTCCCATACTGTCCACCTTTCCTCTGCAAGGAACCAAATGTCCAGATAACCCCCGAGTTTTAAGGCATTTCGGAAAGTCCTTATGAACTTCACTTCTCGTTTTACTGAATTTCTTCCGATGTAGATATTCTGTTTCCTGCAGCTTCTCATCCTTTCATATTTTTTAAAACTCTCTTTCATTTTTATTTTCAGTCCTCTAAACATGGTCCACTTCTGTCCTTTATCCACTTGCCCCCTTGGTTTTGCTTTCATTGTTTTTAGGTTGGAGCTCTTTTTCACTCCTAAGAAAACTGTCAGGGATCAGAAACGGTTTGACTTTGTGGTTCAGTTCAGATGACCATGTGCCCTCAGAAAGCAAACCGAACTCTACGGTACTTCCAGTGTAGAATTCCAGAACCCACTGAAATCTAGTGCCACTTCCTCCATTAAGCCTTCCTTGATTTCCTGCAGACAAAACTACCTCTAGTGTTAAGGAGCACTTCCATCCATTCTCTGTAACACTGCATCATTGTATTTTGACTTACCTTCTCTGTCTCCTGCCCCACACATGAAACTCCCTAGAGGCAGCAAACTTGGTTTATTCATCATCACATCTCTGGTCCCTCACAAAGCCTGGCACCTTATTTTTAGGATAGAGACCATGTTGTCATACCTGATGCTATAGGACAGAAGTCTCGAATTGTAGCCCTTGGGCTGGCGAGACCCTCAGGCATGTTCTGTTTGGTTCACAAAGAGTTGCCCAGCACCAGTCTTAACTATTTTTAATTAATTGCCAACTTTAAGAATGGAGAAATTTATCACTTTAAAAATCCAGATTTTTAGCTCAATCTTAAAAAAAAAAAAACATTAGGAGATTGGACAACGCTGAGCTCAGATTCCAATGTAGGAACAACTGCTATGGCTGAGCGACTGCTCCCCTCTTTGGAGGACACCACCGCCCTGGTCTCCAGATGACCACGGCTTGCCACGAATGTCCCAAGCAGCCCAGAAGTCGTCAGAATAGCACCTGAGTGACAGGCTCCACAGGGACAATTTTCAGGTCAGTGGTTTCAGGACAGAGCCCTCTCCTGAATGTCAGGCCAGAGATGAGGAATTAATGTTGACACAGGTGGGGACCTCTGGCTCGGGGAGCCCAGGACTTGCTCCCTGTCGCCCTCAGGGTGATACTGCTTTGGTAATGACTACTTCAAACCACAGCATACTTTCTGTTCCGCTGCTCTGGAAAATCTACTCAGAGTTCAGCTTCCAGTTTTAAGACATGAGGATTTACATAATGAGAAGGCAAAATGGGAGCCTAGTCATTCTTTAATCCAGACGTTTTCTGAAGCCTCGGGCCTCCGTGAATTTTGGGGTGTGACCCTGGATTATCACTCATGTCGAAGCATTTAGTGTCTGTCTGTCTTTTTGAATTCCCTTCGCTGTTCTTCTCTCTTCCCTTCCACACTTCCGTAATTAAATGCATTTCTGTCCTTATGCTGATGATCTCAAGTTTAATTTCCTGATCATCCTAGTATTTTAATCTTATTTGTCTTTGTTTCTTGCCTCTACACATCTTTTCCACTTCTAAAAAGTAGAAAAAGTTAAGACCACGAAAAAATTAGTACCTTTTTAGATTATGAAAGTAAGACATGACTTTTTAGAAAATAAAGCAAAGTCTATGAAAATAAAAATGATCCAGACTTCTACCTTCTCACTCTGATTATATGCTTCATAATTGGAAGTTTATTGCATGTATAACAAAGTCGTACTGTATTCGCTTTTTATCTTATAGCCTTTCTTTCCAAAATTATTTGAAAACATTATTTTTAGTGGAAATGTAATATTCTATCTACAGATGTATAAAAGTTGTTTAGCCTTTCCCCTATATGCATTGACATTATGTCTGGTTTATTTTTCACTTTATAAAAAAATCTTCACCTATTTTAGCTGGTTCCTTGGAGGCGATTTCTCAAAGTGGAATTTCTGGCTCAAAAACTAAGAATGTTAAAAAAAATCTGATGAAATATATTGTCAGATTGCTTTTAGAAAGTTCATCCTTTTACACCCTTGCCTGCTGTGCATCAGAACACACGGCTGTCTGACCTGCATTATGAAATTTAAAAACTTTTGATGACCAGGTGGTTGAAAAAAAGTTTTAATTTATATTTGGTTTTGTTGAGTCTGAATACTTTCAAATATTCATTGTCCACTGTATTAATTATTTTGTTTTTGAATATTGTTTATATTCATTGCCCACTTTTTTGTTGGCTCCTTGAGACTTTTTCTGATCTCAAATACTTCTTATACATTTAGGAGAGTGGTCCTGTGTCTGTTATATGTCCTGCAAATATTTCTCCCAATGTGCCAATGGCCTTTTTATTTTTTATGACATTTTTGCATACATAAGTTTTTTAAATTTAGCATATCCCATCAATTTTCCTTTTCCTTCCTCTTATACTTAAAAGTCCTTTACAAAATGGTAATTACATGAGGGGATAGAGGTGTTATTGTGGTAATCATTTCTCAATATATATGGGTACCAAATTATCATGATGTATGCCTTAAACTTACATATGCTATGGGGCATCTGGGTGGCTCCGTCAGCTAAGCATCCGACTCTTGATTTTGGCTCAGGTCATGACCTCAGGGTCGTGAGATGAGCCCCGTGTCGGGCTTCACACTGGGTGTGGAGACTGCTTAAGATTCTCTCTTTCCCTCTCCCCCTGTCCCCTCCCCACCCCTCCCTCCACTAGCACCCACTCTCTCTCTCTAAAAACAAAAACAAAAACAAACAACAAAAAACAAACAACAAAAAAACCTTACATATGTTATATGTCAATAATATCTCAACAAAGCTGGTGAAAAAAAGAAAGTAATAAAAAAAAGCCTGAGATCAATTAAATATCCACCTATATTTTCTAGCTTTTTTTGTTTTAGGTTTTACATTTAATTTGACCCATTTGTTTCTTGCTTCTTATGGGTCACAGTGCCAGTTGCGTATTAACGAAAATGACCACCTACCAAAGGCAAATGTGAGAGCAAACTCACGTGTGCGGTCCACCTGGGAGAGTGTATGACAGAGGGAAACTTCGGCTCCTCCCCTGCAAAGTGAGAGCTTTCCTTTCTACCCGGCAGTGTTGTTCATATAATGTTTGGTAGCCAGTAAGTGACCCAAAAAGACCACCAAGATACTTTCAAATAGTTTTTTTTTTTTTAAGATTTTATTCATTTATTTGAGAGAGACAGATAACAAGAGAGAGCACGAGCAGGGCGGGGAGAGGGAGAAGCAGGCTCCCCGTTGAGCAGGGAGCCCGATGCGGGGCTTGAACCCAGGACCCTGAGATTATGACCTGAACCAAGGCAGATGCTCAACTGACTGAGCCACCCTCGTGCCCCAAAATAGTTATTTTTAAGCAGCATTTGGCATGTGATGCTTCCTTATTGTAGAAGAAGCTATGCTAGGTCTGCTGAAAGACTGACTATGCAATTTGCTGATTTCTTTATAATTCCTTCTCTACTGCTGCTGCGTTATTAGTCTTGCTTTATAACAAGTAAAAAAGTCCTCTCTCTGAATCATTTTTTTCAGAAATGTTCTTAATTGGTTTTTTTTCTTTCAGATTAACTCAATAATTTTATTAATTTCTCTCTACCCCAAATCCCACTAGGGTCTTTGTTGTAATTTTGTTAAATCTAAAAATTAATTTGTTATTAAAAATTAATTTGTAAAGATATGACATCTTTATAATCTTGATTTGCCCATAAGGGAAAAAAATAACGGCTAACCTTCATGAGAGCTTACCATTTGCCACTGGCCAATCCAGGGCATTTTCACCTGTCAACTCATATCATTGGCCCAATGGTTTTCAGAAGAAGGGGCACATTTATAAATGAGGGGGCTCAGGCACAGACTGCAAAGCAATCCTTTAAAAAATCACTCATTGTAATGGGCATTAACTAAATTTATCCTAGTAATCACTTCACAATATATACATATATCAAATTGTTATGTTGCACACTGAAAAATAACACAATGTTCTATGTCAGCTATATGCCATTAAAACTGGGAGACAAATAAAGCAGTAGAAAAAATTTTTAAAAATGTTTAAAAATGTAAAAACTCACTAGCTAGGTTTTTCTCCAGTCCGATGCTCACTGTCCACTTTCTCCACCTCTTTCCTGCTTTCTTAGTCTCACGCTGTTTCCAATTCCCATTCCATTCTGGATGCTTTCTCTACCTGCTTTGCCTCCTCATTTTACTCTTTAATATAATTGGTCATATGATGCTGTTCTGAAGCCTAAATATAATTGATTTGAATTGTGATGCTTCACTAAGGAAACAATATAAGACCTCAGTTGACCTTTGTTGAGAGCTGGGGGGTCTTGTACCCCACCCCTTCCCCTAAGGGAGATAGGTGACTTCGGATATAGACACTGAAGATGAATAGAAAGCCAGAATTTCTAAGATACGGGGAAGAGAAAAGAGGGAGCAGAAGGGAAGTTTCAGGATGAAACTCCACCTCCATGTTTAACTTCAAGAATCTGAGAATATGTTTACTTTGAAATTATTGAGCACCTACTGTATGCCAGGAAGAAAATCCTGAAACCTTATCCTTCATCTCTTTCGGGTGATGTTTCTATTGGGGTTGTGCAGGTGGGAGGAGGAAAGCTTCCTGGGTCCCCAGGAAGTCCCCAGGCTGTGCTCCAGCCCCAGGAGGAGTGGGGAACTGTCTCCACTTGACCCCTACAGAAGAAAATAGTATTCACTTTGCTGCTTATCCTAGAGCAGAAGAAGGCTTTAATTCATGATTGATGTAACAGGATGACAATTCAGTTCAATTAACGTAGATTCTTGAAACATTTCCAGGTGGATGTAACTATTCACAGCGTTCCATGGACTGGACTCTCACCCCCAAAGGGCTTCTTACAATCCAGTTTTGGCCCTGGAGACCCAGACCAGATCTCAGCCTGGCTGGGGGTACCTGAGGCCCCAGCACGGCAGAGTGTAACATGTAGGCTCTTGGCCATATGGCATCCCCTGAGCCTGCCATTCTCGGATCTATGCCAGAATGGGCATATGCTGGGATATTCCAGGACTTGAAGGGAGACTCAAAATGTCATAGAGCCGGTATGAGGTTAGGCTTTCATTTCTCTTCTTTAGGGCATGAGTAGAAATGAAACTGAGAGGAAGCAGAAAATGCCATTCTTGATTCTAATGCCTGGCAAGTTGAGGTGAGGACAGATAATATAAAACTTTTGGGCTCTCTGAGGTATGATTTCTTTATACATATAAAACAGGTTTTTAAAATGTCTAAAAATAACGGAGCTGCTGTAGTTACAGATTTCACCCCCTTGGCTTCACATAAGCCTATTTTCTCCATACTTTAAGGAGAGAAATATCTAGAATCTGGCTGATCAGTGTTTTGTTTTTGTTTTTGTTTTCAGGGAGAGCTTGGTTGGATGGTCGGATGGGATGCCCACAGGAATAAGTCATTGCTTCAGGATTTATGCTATGATCAAATATATACATATTCCTCCCTGTGTTGCTATTTGCACTCCACAAGGCTGAACGGCAGTTTGGCTCAATTAATTTTAGAGGCTGCCTATTCTGTAAGGGCTAGGTAAGCTTCCCAGAGAGAGCCACG
This sequence comes from Callorhinus ursinus, assembly GCF_003265705.2. Lineage (NCBI taxonomy): Eukaryota > Metazoa > Chordata > Mammalia > Carnivora > Otariidae > Callorhinus > Callorhinus ursinus. Next base: position 23,986,655 of record NW_027397069.1, on the reverse strand, counting down.
CCTCCCAATCAGCATCCTGACGGGAAAAGTGGTGTAGGGGCCGAGAGGCTGCCAGATGGTAAGAAGGAGGCAATGCCTCCAAGGCCAAGTTAAAGGAAGAGCTTAGAGAGAAATTCCCATCTGTGGGGAGTGGGGGAGTGGAAGCGCGGAGGGATAATAAGAGAAGAGAGCTTACGGAAGAATATCAGAAAACAGGAGGTCATTTTTCAATCTGGACCTCCCACCTAAAGGACTAAGAAAGAAATCATAAACAGGAGAATGCACATCAAGAAAATGTGCATTTGTTTCATTCACAAATGAAGGGTGACTCTCTTCAGAGAGTTCACTTAGTGGCCCTGAGAAAGGTACTTTTTTAGGTATTGAAATCGTGCGCATTTGCCAACATTCACAAGTTGCTGTGGGATATTGACAACTTGTTTAAACATGGTTCGTTTTTGCTATTAAAGCCTCTGATGCATTTCATGAAACCCATTTCATAAAACACAAAGGCATGTCACTTTTAATGAAAGAAAAATACTAGTGAATATCTTGGCCATGTTCTTTCTTTATAATAGAATCTGAGGTATAAATGCAATGTTTAACACATCTGAAATTTAGAATGCTCTTTTAAATTACACGCATGCACGTCACTTCATGTGCATTATTCATTTTGCTAATTTTGACCAAAGAATGAATTACCATTTGAACTAAACTCTTAATGAACGAATATAAAATTAAGCTCTTCTTCCTAGGATGAAAATGGGTTACAAATAAGACGTAAGCATGAGGCTCCATTTAGATTTCATTAACCAAATGCCTCTAACAGGAAGATAAGCAAAGAGCAATATTCAAGTCTTCCGACGCATAGAGCAAAGCAATATTAATTTCAAAGGGGAGGGGATGAAAAGGAAATGGAAACAAGCAAAGAGTTCTGGTTCTAGGCAGAGGAAGGGGTTTGTATGTATGCAGCGTGGACAGACACAAATGCCTAAATGAAAGTACACAGTTCAAGACGCCCTTATCGGCACAAACACACTTGCTTGGATTCCACAGTGGAGCGGGGAACCCTTGGTCAATGTTGAGAGACCGCGCCACCTTCTGGTTGCCATGTGCGTGACAGGCACTCATATTGTTTACCGACTAGCATTTCCGTTTTATGCAAAACTTTTATTGAAGGGAGGCAGCAGATACGTTACTTCTGCTGTGCACTCTGTCCCCCGGGAACTGTATTGGAATGAGAACACGATCCATAAGTGTACTCCAGTGACTGCTCTGCTTGAAAATCTGAGTTTGCTTTTTAAGCTTGAGCAACTGTAATGGTATATGATAGGCCCGACGTGCGCGCAGCAGGTACCGCAATCCTGAGAGCAGGAGGCTTCTACTGCCGGGCTTTTCCCGGGTTGCCACTTTCTGAACTTCTTAGAGTCGCAGAAATGGAGCCCCAGCAAACGAGGCAAGGCCTCCGCTGGTCAGGGAAAGCAGGTAGGGGACATGCCATCGTGCCTGCAAAGCTGCAAAACGACAAGTAAATGTGTAAGCTAATTTCTGGACAACTGCTCACACACAACTGTAGGCAGAGGATGATTTGGGGAATTACGTCCTCCTGAAATTCCTTTGCAGTTTCAGTGGGATCAACTCTGGTGTCATGGTGGTGGGAGTCTGGGCCAGAGAAGTGAGCCAGGCACTGACACACCTTTGTCACCACACTGGGGCATCCTGGCAGGAGGACTTTCGGAGGACCCAGGACAGCCCTTTTTAGGGGTGTGTCTGCTAGAGTTGCATATGAAGCTCTAGTGTCGCAAAAGATGGTCACAAAGGAAAGGTATCGTTTTTCCCACGTGCTTTGATTAAGGGGTTTATATGTCTCTGTCAAAATTAGCCCTAAAAACCTTAATGCTTAAGGTTAAATGCTTAAATGCTAGGAACCTTGTGAATGCCTCTATGGAGGCAAATATATTTATGTAGACAAAGGAAGCCTTGTTGAATAATTGTTGTCTACATTTTATCAATGTAGACAGACTTCCACGATTTCTTAGGCAGGCAAGCCTATGCCACAACCACCTCTCTGTCCTCTTCGGTCGGCTGCTCACCACTCTGCTCCCCCTACACATGCTCTTAGCCCCAAGGATAAACCAGAAAGGTAGTAACACAGGGCGCCTGGGTGGCTCAGTCGTTAAGCATCTGCCTTCGGCTCAGGTCATGATCCTGGGGTCCTGGGATCAAGCCTCGCATTGGGCTCCCTGCTCGGCGGGAAGCCTGCTTCTCCCTCTCCCACTCCCCCTGCTTGTGTTCCCTCTCTCGCGGTGTCTCTCTCTGTCAAATAAATAAATAAAATCTTTTAAAAAAAAGGTAGTAATACTTTTTTTTTAAATCACTGGGATATTAATCTCAGGTGATTCTTTTTTTTAAGATTTTATTTATTTATTTGAGAGAGAGAATGAGAGAGAGAGAGAGAGAGCACATGGGGGGGAGGGTCAGAGGGAGAAGCAGACACCCCGCTGAGCAGGGAGCCCGATGCGGGACTGGATCCTGGGACTCCAGGATCATGACCTGAGCCAAAGGCAATCGCCTAAGAAACTGAGCCACCCCGGCGCCCGGTAGTAATACTTTTATCCACAGAAAATAAATAGAATTTTACTGTAAGGATCGGATGGCTTCTTCAACTTTCTATTTCATGTTACCTAGGTTGACAGAAACTGTAATGCTTTTGTAAATTGAACTATTTCTGAATCCACAAATAAAATGATCAAGAAAGGAGTAGTTAGAAAAAAAGAAAATGCAGGTTTAATTTAAAAAACTAAATTTAGCTGTTGTGGTAACTCATGGTCCTAAATTAATATTGGCATTCGCTCTGTCTAAAATTTGATTATAAAGAATAAAATCTTCTAGGTTAGGTTTTTAAAGAGCACTCCAACAAAAAGACCAGTGGGGCTAACTTGTGAGATTCAATAGATGATGCAAACAGAGCTGCTTGAAAACAGATCAAAAACCTGTGAAACTCAGCAGCCAGCTTGAGGGGCTCCCACCAGCCCAATCTGGGACCATTTGAGAATCAAAATAAATACCGAGTAAAAGTCTGCAACCTACTGAATAGAATAAAAACTCCATGAGTTCATGGTAGACATAAAACATAAACAAATGGCTGAGAAGGAAAAGTTCTTCCTTACAGCAGAAAGACAAGTAGAAAAGGTGAAAGAAGTCATAAAATGAGAAGCTCACCATTTGGCAACCAGCATCATAATAACCGATTCAGAGAAGGGTCATTGTGGACGCTACAAGTGGCGGGTGGAAAGTATGAGGATGATTATTTCTATCACCTCATAGTATCTCTCTACAGAATTCATTAGAAAGGATGAAATGGGAACTTGAAAGTGAAGGAACCAAGTACCCCTCCCCTTAGCCGAGTGATCAAAGTTAACATCACCTGCAAATGCACAAATCTAGTCTGTGCTTCCTGATATGAAGCCCCAAGGAGAATTTAGCATCCCTTCTGTGATATTTCTGCCAAAGCTCAAAACCCAAATCTCAACTCATGATGAAGCATCAAGTCAACCCAATATGGGGGACATCCTATCTGATAATTGGCTTGCACTCTTAACAAAACGTCAGTGCCACGAAATACAAAGGAAGACTCAAATGCCATCCCAGGTTAAAGAAGACTCGAGGCGCGATGGCTTGAATGAAGCGCATGGCTTTAAGATTTTCTTTCTTACAAAAGGCGTTGAGTCAGTTGGCAAATTGGACTAAACATCTATAGGTCAGCTAATAGTATTGTGTCATGTTAGTCTCCTGATCTTGTTAATTGTACTGTGGTTACCGAAGACAATTTCTTGTCTCCAGGAAACACACATTGAAATATTTAGAGGTAAAGGGGCTTCATCTCTGCAATTTCTCTTAAATTATTCAGTTAAAAAGGTGGTAAATGCTAATTTCTAGGCAACTGTGTATATGAGAAGTCTCTGTATTCTTCTTGGTGATCTTTCTACAAGTCTGACATTTTCAGCAGAAACAAATTTTTTAATCAGTAAAATTTTGATAAAACTGCCATTTCTTGGGGCACCTGCGTGGCTCATTTGGTTAAGTGTCTGCCAGTTCAGGTCATGGTCCCAGGGTCCTGGGATTGAGCTCCCTGCTCAGTGGGAAGTCTGCTTCTCCCTCTCCCTCTGCTGCTCCCCCTGCTCATTTTTTCTCTCTCTTTGTCTCTCTCTGTCACCAATGAATAAATGAAAAAAATCTTAAAAAAAAAAACCTGCCATTTAAAAAAAAAACAACCTGCCATTTCTTTCAGCTCACATAGTGCCAAATAACAAGTAACTCGAATTCTTCTTAACCAAAAAGCAAATTGAGTTTCAAGTACACTCAACTTCACGTGCTGAGGCTGGGATTCGGAAAGCCCATCTTTTGGGAGTCCCCTCTTTACACACCCTATCCGAGCTTCATCCTTGCCTTTCTCTTCTTGCTGGCCCTTTGTTCCTTCTTTCATTCACAGAACTTTTAGGGTGCAGTCTGACCCTGTGAACTGCTGGATAGTCAGAGATGAGCCAGACTTAACTTCCAGTCTCCGGTGCACACAGAGAATTCGAGTGGAATGTGTTTCAAAGTACCACCATCGTGGAAAAATGAAGGGAGAAAATGGCACCATGGACAACTTCAAGGAGGAGTCTTGACGTGGGAACAGAAGCATACCTACAGTCCTGAGTCAGAGGGAGATGGAGGACATACAGGGGTGCAACTGTAGGGGGGGATCTTTCCAGGACCCCTGACTGTGAGACACCCGCTCAGTGGCGAGGGTTGTTACTGCCCACCGGGCAGGGGCTGGGGCAGACCCGGTTGGCCCCGCTATAGCATTTGAATTCCGTCTTGGTGATGGAAGCCACCAAAAGATGATGCTTCGATTTCTGTATTAGAAGGACACTTGCTGCTCAGCCTCCCTTTGTAATTCTTTTGTAGGTTGATTGTTTCCTCACTGAATGACTGTTTTAAGTCAGTCGCTGTGCTGGTTTGAGGCACACAGGACCAAAGAAAAGTATGGTTTCTGCTCTAACAGAGTGTCCCCATTCTGTAGTCTCTGTGGCTTTTTTCGTTTTGTTTTCTAACATTTCAATGTGAGCCATGTTTAAAGACCACGGTAAGTTGTAGTCGGTCTGCCCTGTATTTATTTGTGCTTCTTAACCTCTCCCTGGAAATCCTAAGCCTGCTGTCCTTATTAAGTGAGCAGAAGAAAGTACTGGAACTACACTGCAGTGTGATGGAAGGCAAACTTTGCCTTCCCCTAGCCAAAGTAGCTGGCTTAAACTATACTCAAAGCTTTATGCCCAATTCTAGCAGGTAATATTAAAATTATAGGATTCCCTGAAACTCATCTTTTTAATCCATTTACTTAACAATATTCCTGTCATCTTAACATTTATAAGATAAAATAATTGTATCGTTTGTATAATTCTGAAATGTAGTTAGCCATTATTTTCAATTATTTTTTTCACAATATAGTATGATCATTTATATTTCATGCCTCATACACTAATTAGGTTAATAGCCTCTAGTTCTAAGTACTGTAGTATTTTATTTCATGGTGTTTGAAAGCTATCTTGTATGGAATATAATTTTCCCTGTATAAATTCACATATCATCATTATTTTTTGAAGTATATTTTTATTGTAAGAGTCAGCAAGGGGAAAATACTCAAGGTAGTTTAGATTTTCTCAAAGAACATAATATGTCATTCAACCAAAGCACCTACTGTGTATATAACATCTGGATAGGAGCTCTCAGAGGACACTGAAGAAGAAGTGGACAGGGAGGGTGAGAAGAGAGGGGGCTTCTCTAGACAAAGTTATTTGGTAATTAAAGAAGTAACATGGGTTTCTCTGATAACGTACTTCCATAACCTTTACAGGCAAAATTTGAATTTGAATCCTCAAGCTGCTACTTTCCAGCTACACAAATTCAGGCAACATGACCACGCTAAGGCTCAGCTTCCTTGCCGTAAAATGCAGATAATAATGACACATCAGTGCCTCTTTCTCTTCTTCCATTCACAATTGGACTCCAACACACACCCCGCCTTAAGGGGTAAGTGGTCCTCCTCCAACCATGTTGCAACGCATGCTGTTTTCAGTTCTTGGAGATCATAGCTCGGAATCATGCCAAATCCATTCCACGGTTCTTTGAGCTTCAGCTTCTTCAGGAAAGAGAGACTGAGGAGTGGAAAAGTAAGTGCATGGATTGATTTGAAGTTTAGGGGTATTTATGGATCTTGTAATGAACTAAATAAAGTAAATAATGATTTGGGGGGTAATTTTTTTAAGATTTTATTTTTAAGTAATTTCTATACCCAATGTGGGGCTCAAACTTAAAACCACAAGATCAAGAGTCGCACACTGTGCCAACTGAGCTACCTGAGCACCCCTGACTTGGGGTTTTTAATAATTAGAACTTTGAGCTACTGTAGGCTTCCCTTTTCTTGTTCTATTTCCCATAGATTCCATCCAGTTGGTTACCTTCTTAAATTGACATCGATAATTTTCGCTCATTTATTCTTTACATTTCCACTGCTACTACTTTTCCCCAGACTCCACTGCCTTTCTTCCTTCCTTCCTTCCCAGACTGTTGGCAAAAGTGTTCTCCTCTGTGGCTGGCTTCCCCCTCTCCAGTCCATCCGCTGCATGGTGGCCCAAACTATTCTGCTTAAGACACCATCTGTCTTGTGCTCCGAAGTGCCTGTCATTTCAGTTGCTCTCTAATCTGAAACCAGTTCACCCTTCATGGTCCTTATACTTCAGCAAAAACAAACAGCTGCTCAGTTGTCCTTGTATCAGGTATGATTTCATCCATGCCATGCCCTCCACCTGCTAAAATCTTCTCTCTCACTCTCCCACCCACTCCAACTCAGCTTGGACAAATCCAGCTTCGCTCAAGGCTGAACTCGAATACCACCTCCTCCCCGAGGTCTTTATAATTGTCCCTGATTGATAATACTTTTAGCCCTTTTAATTCCCATACACTTCATTTTGAAGAATCTGCTCTCAAATGAAATCTATCAAAATCCCAACACACTGCCCCTCTCTTGGGAAACTGTCACTTCTTCACCTGCAAATGGTGTGTCGGTGCAGGTGAAATCACTACCGAACGAGCACTCCCTATAGGTCTCAATCCGTTCTGTGTTTTCAAAGTATTTAGCATGATGTCTTCATAGTAACATTTGTTCAATGAGTAAATGACTTTTAATCAGACTATTTATTCATTTATTTATTCAACAAATATTTATGGCACACCTGCTAGGTATGAAGCGTTGACCTAAATACGGGATACACTGATAAACCAAACAGACCCATATCCCTGTCCACAAGGAGCTTGAACTTTAGTGTATGAGAAGGATGAGGGAGGGGACAGACAGTAGATCATAAAATAAGTAAGAAACATATAGCATTTTAGAAAGTAACAAGTGCTACAAAAAGAAAGTTAGAGGTGTTTAAGGGGTCCGGGAAGTGCTAGGTGGGTGGTGGTGAGGACTGTGACTTAAATAGGCTTGCCAGGGGCTCCTGGGTGGCTCAGCTGGTTGAGCGTCTGCCTTTGGCTCAAGTCATGATCCCGGGGTCCTGGGATCAAGTCCCGCATTGGGCTCCCTGCTCAGCGGGAAGTCTGCTTCTCCCTCTCCCTCTCCCCCACCCCCTCCCCCGCTGCTTGTGCTCTCTCTGTTTCTCTGTCAAATAAATAAAGTCTGTAAAAAAAATTTAAATAAATAAATAATCGGCCTGTCACAGTAAGCTCAGTGAGAAAACCGAGCTCAAGCTGGAAGGAGAGAAGCCAGTGAGTCTTTCGACAGTTGATGGGAAGAGCGTTCCAGCAGAGAGAACAGCCTGTGGAAGACCCTAAGGGGGAGCATATCTGGCACGTTTCTAGCGCAACAGGGTGGGGGCCACTGGAAGAACTGCGAGAAGGGGACGGGAGCAGGGGCAGAGATCGGGGAGGGAGTGTGGGCAGGGAAGGCAGCTCACGCAAAGACTTTGGTTTTTCCCCTGAGAGAAATCTGAAGCCGCTGAAGGGCTTTGAGCCGGAGTGGTGCGATCTAGTCCTGCCTTTATCATCTTTTACTCCCATTTACCTTTCACCTTTCGTGGATAAAGATGCTGACCTAAGAGAGATGCATCTAACAGTCCAACTACAAGCGTGGAGACAACAGAGCTGAAAAGGTGGCAGAAATGGGTCACACGGAACTAACTGCACCTCTGGCTTCTTGTGGCCGACCATCCATCAACTGTTCTTTTCCTTTTAGTCTACGTACACTAACCAGAACTTCTAGGCTTTCTGAAATTTTACTTAAGATTTCAGGTATTCTAGCAATAGCTTTCAGGTAGATTTGTCAATGCATAAAGTAACAGTAATGTTAGTTACTAAGTATTCTATATAAAATAGTATTCTATACTAAAATTGTCAAATTAGCCATTGGTTTTCAGTCTAGTTTTGGAAACATCATTTTCATGTTGCTTTACTAGCAAATAGGGAAGATTTAAATTTAAAGTGGGCCTACTGTCTTGCTCTCCCACTGCATCTTCTTGTGTGAGTCCTAATGAGCTGTGGATTGACTAAAAATTTGTCATCAGCAGGAAAGAGCTGGAAAGGGGTGACAGTGCCTCGTACACTGGGTCCAGGGGGGCAGATGTGGGGGCAAGACCCACTCTGTCCGTCCCTTGCCACAGGTCACAAGTCACTCCCAAGGCAGTGAGGGAAGAATCCTGTTGAGTCCTCCTCAGGAAGAACCCCAAGTACCTGGCATCATGCTCATCTCATCTCCGTGCTTCTGTGACCTTGCTAGAGTGTGTTACTCTACTGAATTGTGGATGAGATGGTGGGAGCTGACTCGGGACCGGCGCCACCTTTCCCATTCTGGCTGACATGCTCCTGGTCACTCACCACTTAGGGATGCGGGCCCCTAAATTAGGGAAGAAAGGTCCAACCTCCATACAGAGTTTACTCAATCACAGGGAAGAAATTGGTTGCAGTGGTCCAGGCCTAGAGTCAGACCATAGGTATCTGAGTACCCTGGACCCTCGGCCCTTCTCCTTCCTTGCTATGTGACCTTGGCCAAGTCACCCAGCCTCCCTGAGCTTCGGCTCCTATATTTGCCTTTGGGGTTGACAAAACTTATTTTGTAATATTGTTGTTAGAGTTTTAGTAATAATCTCTTATTGAGGACTTAGCACATGGTAGCTCCTCAATAAATGCCAATTCATAATCTCAAATGATTCTAATGTGTTATCAAATATAATTCTTCCTAGTCATGCATTTCAGCAATTTGCCTTTAATACATACAACAGATTAGTGACTTTTCCCCGATTTTAAATGTGAGGGACACTATTGAGTCCACAGATATTTTAGAAAACTTGATTTTCAAGGTAATTCTTCTACTGGGCTGGTAACAGTGAAGTGGAAATTGCTGTTTGGTTAGCTGTAAAGAATATTCCCGAAGGGAGTATTGTGAAATATCAAAATGGGCAGAAAGAATTGGTGAGTGAACCCTAAAGTTCTTTTTCTCCCCCAAAGATTTTCAAAGAGAGATATGTTTTGCACACTGAGGATTTTAGTCCTGTCGTGTACAGATATTTTGGGAGATCTGTTATATGCCAGGCTCTGAGAATAACAAAAGGCTGTACTTCAGCTCCCAGCCTGGAAAAGTTTTCAGTCTGGTAGATAAAACACTGTACGTTGTATTACATTACAATGTGATGAGTTCCAGCAGAGTGAGCCATACCTGGGGGCAGAAGGATGATTTTGACGATCTCTTGCTGTCTATTCCAGCTGAATGGTTTGGTGATGAGAAATAAGGCACCCGGATATTGTGATTTGGGGAGGCCATTCCCTACCAAGACAGCACTGGGTGTTGTGTGTTAATGGGGGCAGGGTATTTAGGATAAAATCATTGTTAGGCACTTCCATTTTTGCAAGTGATTAGTGGCATTAGCATTTCCGTTTTTGAGGGACTGTTAACTCCTTAGTCGTTATGAAAAATGTCTCTTCTCCGTAGGCTACTTTTTATTCTACTATTGAAATTATGACCATTGATTCCCATCTGTGTCCACAAAACTAACACAGGCAGGTAACCTAGAAAAGCAACTCTCGGGTATTTGCATGTCGTCCCTGCTGGACAAAGGGGTTGGGGCTGCCGTGTAGACTGAGTCTAAGGGACTTAAAATGAAAGGGGGTTTGGAGGAAGCCACCGCCAAAGGAGGCTCTGATAGAGGGAGGGATGGGCCTCTTGCATCCCACCAAAACAGGAGCGGTTCTCAAGCTGTTTAACCTGTGATTATTTTCTCCAGTTGTCTTTTCTTTGAAAACTAATTGTAGATGTGAAATGGCCATGTTTAAATAATTCATAAAAAAATAATAAATCCAGAGGAAAGTGGCAAAGGTGCAGAGAAACCTGGCTAAGTACAAAGAAGGGGTCGAGCCTGGTGCGGTTTTCCAAGAGGCTACCCTCACTCTAGAGTCCTTAATTAGGCCTGCCTGCCTGTTTGGCCCTGGGTTGGTTTTGTTCTTTCAAGAGAGCTGTTGACCTAATCCTACATGAGAACGCACCGAGCAGGAGCTTCTCGCAGTTCATGAAAACATTTGTAAATGCTGTTATTTGGGCACGGGGAAAAAAATAATCGGTACCTTCTGACTGAAGGAAACTCATACATTTATAATTGTATTTTTTAATGTTGAGAAACAGCCTTTTAGCTCTACCAATTATGCAAACCAGTTAGACAACATTGTTTAATGTAGGCAACTAAATGCCCAGAAGATCCTTAACTAGAAAAACAAGAGCTTCTGCAAGTTTTAGAGATTCTTCCAACCAGACAATTAATTGAACTAACTCAACGGTGCCTTTGTGAGGTTTATAGCTCCTGGAACTATTGCTCTGCTTACAGAAGCGTTTTAAATGTTACATCCTTGAAACTTCTAGATCAATTAGTTTGTGATAGAAGGCAATCTCGAGGTCTAAAATTACTTTTTTATGCTGATATATCATTTTCAGTAATAAGCTTTTTCTTTTCTTTTTTTCTCTTTTTTTCTTTTTTCTTTTTTCTTTTCTTTCTTTCTTTCTTTCTTTATTTATTTTTTTTTTTGGTAGAACTAATTAGTAACTCCTGCCCTGGAGAAGCTGCTGCTTATTGGTTAGACTTTCACCCCCAAGCTTTGAGAGAACTTCTACCATGCTCCTAATAGCCCCTCCTCAAATGTGGGTGGGTAGCTAGAATAGAAGGGGGTAAAAGTGGCTCAATGGTGCTAGAAGGAAATGAGTTAGGTTTCTCTATTCTGTTAAACCTGCTACACACGGCAAGGTTTTAGAACAGGTTCTGTTCAAATACCCATTGCTTCAACTATTCTCTATGCCCATTTTAGTTTCTCTTTTAAAAGTACCCTGGTGTTCCCTCTGCTACACAATACCAAATATGCTCCTGCCTGATGCTTTGTGATTGAGAAGGTGGTCTTCAAAGTTGACGTTCAAAAATATCCATCTGGCTCCTTAAATACTACTGTGTCTCTTTTGTTTTCCCAAGTCTCAGCCGAGGAGATGTTTGTCACTTAATTGCTGCTGAGGATCACAGATGATGGTTTATAGGTTTAGGCAAAGTGTAGGCAGCACTTTGTTAACCAACAGAAGAGCACGCTGGTACTGGATAATTATCCTATGGAGCTCAATTTGCCCTTAAGGGCAGCTGCCCGACCAGCATCAGGGAGCCTGTTTCAACGCAAAAGCTCCTTCTTGTTAATTAACCTGCGTGCACTTGTTACAAATGAAACCTATTTGTTTCCAGTTAATACATTTGCTGCTACTTTAAACATTCATTTATTATTATGCTTGTTAAGTGAAAGGTGGAGAAGAATGGTTTGGATGACTTCCATCAGTACGCACTGAGCTTTAAGAGATCAGCAAATGGACTAAACATAACCGTCAGTTATGTTGTTATGTGTTCATTGGGCCCCCAGATCTGCTTGAGAAAGAAGAGGTGCTCTCAACCATGAAAACGAGATAGGGGCGATTGAGCAGTCAGGCACCCACGATAGTAATCAGTGACTTTTCATTAGAGGAGAATTTTCCTAAATTTAAATGCAATTCGTGCAAAGCTTGGTTACATTTCTCCATCTACATCATGACTATTTTGTGTCTGGCTGGATAAAAAACTGGATGCATGCAAACAGATAATGTCTTGAGTTTCCCTTCAGTTGGCTTCAACCAAAGGAAATGATGAGCCAAAATCAAGAGGAATTTGCTTAGTTGCTTTTAAGCAAAAGTAATTTGAGAATCATAAGGAAATTCAGATGCATACCATAATATGTCAGAAGTATGGTAACCGAAAGGGCAATAGAAACAATAAACATACATTCATTTAGCAGTTTTACATAAAATCTAGAATAAAATAGTGATTCTTGGAAAGGCTGTCAAAATTATCACTTAAAATTTTGGCGATCTATAATCGAATTTAGGCATTTGTAATTGTTCTCCAAAACTCATGTTGAAAATTTCCTAAAACACATTTTTCTCAAAGTAAGAATAACCTACCTTACAAATAATTTAAAGAGGCAAAAAAATAATGTTTTATGCCAATGTAAGGAAGGACTTTTAATTTTTATTTGGATGAAATATTGGAGTGCCATGGCTTTAAAATTTGCCCCCAAAGTATTTTCTTTCTGTTTTTGTTGCATCAAAAATCATGCTTATGTGACTTCAATTAGGTTCTCTTAACTGCTTACGTAGTTCAAAGAACACTTGAATATTGATGGAAGAACATTCCCACAGCCACCAATCAATTACTTTGATTCTTCTGTTTTAAAATTGGTCCAATAATGCATTTTAGAATAGGTCAATACTGCCTGCTATATAGAGTAATATGTTTAATTTGTTTCTATTCATCATGATCATGTAGTTAAGAACAATACGCTTAAAATCCCCAGTTGTCACTGGGAAGAATGATACGTAAAACCGACAAAATAATTTATAAAACTGCTGTACAGGTATAATGTTTTGAAGAAATGGAAACACATCCCTGCATCCTCTTTCCCACGGACATGCAATACTCTGGATATTTTGTTCATTTGCATTAACTTGATGGGCAGCACACCTGAGCACCCACATTCTCTGCCTACCAGCTCCAAAGAGACCATTTCTCTCTGCCCAGAAGGAATGCTTTCTTGCTGCCCCCCTGCAGCATCCTTCAGAAAAATTAGAGAAGAAATGCCTTTCATTCACATCTTACCAAATCACTTTTCTTCTCAATAGGTATTCTTCATTAGCAGCACAGGCAAATACTTCTGAGTACCTACCCGTGGCAAGTGCTGTGGAGATGGTACCAGAAGGACTGTAATAACCTCCACTACCATGATACTGTATTTTAAGTTCTGCTATCACCAATTCGGGATGGTTATCAGGGGACAACAAGAAGGGGAAACATGGAAGCTCATCCTCTGGCTAATGTCCTCTGGGTACCTCACCCATTAAGAGAATGTAAATTCATTATGTAACATATGAAACAAAAAATGCTGACCTGGGACTCAGGAAACCTCTCTTTGTGTGGCCTTTGTGAAGTAAGAAGCATCCTCGTGCCTGAGTTTATTCATCAATTCCTTCTTACGTAGCACAACTGGAGAAACAAGGAGAAAACCCCAACAGGCTGTTTTCCTTTGCAGGACTGGTATATGTTGAAACCACAGGGGGGATGCTTAACTCTTAGAACACTAGGGCTGTGTGTAGTGTGCTATAATCAATATGAAATACCACATCGTTCTATCATTAATTGGGTATTTGGAAAAAGTCGTTACATCCTTAGGCATTGCTATAGTGCTAGGAAAGAACTTAAAAACTCATAGTGATCACTTACCTGAAGTCTTATATCATCTATTGTCTTTATCATTCTGATTAACCACGCATATACTGCTCTGAACTACTATGCACAACTACATTTATCTACTTACATCATAAATGTTGCAAATAAATGTTACTTATGCACATGTCTGGTTAGTCATCAGTAGAAATCAACTATATGGATCCAGTGCTCACTATAAACCAAGTTGTCATTGTCTACTATTTATAAGACGATTATAACACTTAAGTCCTCACGCCTTTGATTAATATTCTTGTTACTGATTGAAGCCTAGTCGAGTATTCACAATTATTAGGCTTTTATGGGTAGATACACATAGCTTCTAATAGAAGTAGGTGAGGTCTAAAATTCTTTCCCCCCTCAAAACTTTGCTACCTAATGGTGTGTTACAATGAAAGCAATTGTGAGACATAATTCTGCAACACATGTATCTATCGGTAAGCAGGAACAAGACAAAGACACATAATCTGCTCTATAAAAACATTATTTTACAACTTATTATGTAGATAAATGTGTGCTTACCAATTCAAGCCGTACACATTGTGCCTTTTACCCAGTGGAGCAGACAGAGTGTGTTACAGGATCCAGGTGGAAGATGGAGAGTCCACCATGAATGGCCGTGGGGAAATGCAACACAAAAGAAGACAAACTTGCCCAGACTCCTTGGAAAAGGCAGGTCTTAGATGAATCGAGTGGGGCCAAGGATGTCCTAAGCAGGAAAGAACCACCACAAGTTCAAAGGTGGAAACCCTGCAGTCAGGCTCACGTATTTATGGGATTGCACTTTTCCTAAATCCAGCTGTCAAAGTTGGAACAACATTTTGAACAAGAGGAACATTACCATCAAATTATAGGTGTCTTAGCAGCCATACCACCAGAATTAATCTATTCTAATAGGCCACTCAGGCATAAAGATTGTGGGTTTTCTATTTTTTATAGGCAACTTGACTTTCAGTTAGAATATTTTATAACCTATTCCCTAAAATATGAAGGGCCGTGAAAACACTACCTGTAATCCCGCTAGCTGTGCAGTGTGTTATTATTGCTAACAGTGCCAAGAGAATAACGGTCCTTCCTATGTTCATTCATTCGTTCATTCATTCATTCATTCATTCATCCATTCATTCGGCCATCTGGATTAAGCACCCACCATGTATCCAGCACTGTGCTAAGTTGTAAGCAGTTTCAGTGAGTTGAGAGAAATGTTGCTTAGTATTCTTTACCACCTAGTGACTATGATAACATTAGTTGACTAAGGCAACTGTCCAAAGCTATGAGCAGGGAGTGGTTGGTGATGGTGGCGGGAAGGAAGAGACAGCAGAGAGCATTAACTGACTGAAGCACTAACCCCTACTGAGACCCTCACCTGTGAAAATTCTTAGCTGTTTTCCCACTGGTAATCTGGAAGGCTAAGGTTACTTTTAAGGATGCCTAGAGTCTAGCCTTGTTTGGACAATTTGCAAAAAGCAGGCTTACCTAGGACTCTCAAATTGATTTTAAATGGGGTTCTGGGGCACCTGGGTGGCTCAGTAGGTTGGGGGTCTGACTTCAGCTCAGGTCACGATCTTGGGGTCCTGGGATCGAGCCCCACATGGAGCCCCACGTTGGGCTCCATGCTCAGCAGGGAGTCTACTTCCCCTTTCCCTCCCCCCTCTGCCACTTTCCCCCTCTTGTGCTCTCTCTGTCTTTCTCTCAAATAAATAAAAATCTTTTAAAAAATAAATATAATATAATATAATATAATATAATATAATATAATATAATGGGGTTCCAGTGTACAAAGTAGGAGGTCAATTGGTAACTCCATCTGTACACATTATTTGCTCTCATTTTCCACGGGCATCCAGAGAATTGACAAGAATTGCCAGTTGTTTTCCTGTCGGCACCATAAGGAAGTTGAGCTTCCAGGCTTCGAGTTACTTTGCCAGGGCAACCCTATGCCCAGATTTGCCTGGGACAGTCCAGGTTGTGTCAGTTCTCCAAGTACATAATTATTAATAGCATCTAATTTCCTTCTTTAAAATCTCCCATCAACACGATAAATCATGTGGTCAATAAATACTAGCTGACTTCAGCCTTGAATAATAGGTCTCTAAATCCACCAACAATTTGGGAAAGAAGACTTCTGATAGGTTAAAATCCTTCCAACCAAGGAAAACCACTGGAGGGTTTTCCTGAGCTAGTTACATGATACTAAAAAAGTTTGGTCAATACAGCCAGACAGTTGATAAGTCAGGGACAAAATCACTGTGGCCTGGGGGTCCAGGACACAGACTTGAGCCAGGCAGCCAGATTCACAGCCCAGTTCTGCCACTTCCTGCCTATGTGACCTTATCCTCACTCAGTTTCCTCGCTGCAGAGCAGTGATGCTAAGAGTATCTATCTCACAGGATTGCAATGAGGATTATATTAATTAATATACGTAAAGGGCCTAGAACAGTGCCTGGCACACTGTTGGTCATGTAGTAAGGGTTTGCTCTCATTACTGCGTCATCCAAAAAGGTAGGCATGGGGGTGCAGCTACCTCCTCAAGACGCTGATTCCGTTTCCTTTGGATATGCCCAGAATATGGCATTACTGGATCATAAAGTAGTTCTGTTTTCAATGTTTTGAGGAAGCCCCCACACTGGGTGCCACAATGGCTGCGTCAATTTACCTTCCCATCAACAACACACATGGGTTCCCTCCCTTTTCTCCACATCCTCACCAACATTTATTATTGTTTCTTTTATTTTCCACACCGTATTATCTTTCATTAAGTATAAAGACTTGCAGTCAGGTCGCCTAGAGGCCACTTGACCCACTGCTCTGTTCGGCTGCCAGTCTCTTGTCTCTCTCCTCCACAATGGTGAGGCAGATACCATTTCCGCAGCGAAAAGCACTCCATGGTTTGTGGCCTCTGCCAATTACAAAAACGCTGGATGCCATTGGCATCTATTGTGTGAACCGTATCAAAAGAACCAGTGTGTGTGTCTCTCTCTCTCTCTGTCGGTAAGCAGATCAGTTCTTCCCAGGTTCGCACCTCCGATCACCATACACCGATTACCTGTGTCAGACTTGATGAAATCAGCCATCTTTCCAGCCTCCAAATCAATCTGAGTGGTGTCATTCACCTTGATGAAGGGATCAGGACAGCGGACGGTGTGAGCATCATGGGTCACCAGGTGAGGGATTGCTTTTGTCCCCACAAAAGTCTTTCTCACTCTGCACAACTTATACTTGCCTCCTCAGGTGTAATCTGGTGGACAGCAAAGCGACCCTTGGTGTCACAGATCAGACAGAAATTCTTCCTGGTCTTGCCAATGCTGATGACATCCATCAAACCAGCAGAGTAGCTTAAATCAGTTCAGACCTCGCCATCAATCTTAATAAAATGCTGCATAGCGAAACTCTTGACTTCATCTCCTTAAGTCTGTTCTTTAGGGAAATGATGAGAGGGAGGCATCCTCTCCATTTAGGGGGGCCAGTAGATGGACAAGGGGCAAACACACCAGCAGCCAATGCTTTGGAGCCGCTACACACATAGATGCTCCTTGGGACCAGGTGCCATAGCTGCGCTGGGCATGCAAAGAGCTGTTATCCTTTGTCTTTTGCTTATAGCCATTCTAACAGGTGTAAGGTACATTTCCCTGATTAGCAATGTTGAGCACCTTTTCAAATATTGGTCATTTATGTCTTCTTTTGAGAAATGTCTATTCAGGTCCTTTGCCCATTTTCCAATCAGGTTATTTGGGTTTTTTTGCTTTTGAGGTTGTACATTCCCTGCAGCATTATTCAAAATAGCCAAGATACGGAAACAACTGGAATGCCCATTGACAGATGAACAGATAAAGAAAATGTGGTCTGTACATACAATGGAATATTATTTAGCCTTAAAAATTCAGGAAGTTCTGTCATTTGCCACAACAAATGGAGGACATTCTGTTAAGTGAAATAAGCCAGATGCAGAAAGACAAATACCACATGATCTTACTCACATGTGGAATATGAAGTAGTCAAAGTCAGAGAAGCAGAGAGTAGAATGGCGGTTGCCAGGAGCTGAGGAGACCGTGAAATGGGGAGATTTTGATCAAAGAGAACAAAGTTTCAGTTATGCAAGACGAGTAAGTTCTGGAGATCTGCTGTACAGCATGGTTACTGCAGTTTAAAAAACTGTACTGTATACTTGAATTTTGCTAAAGAGGATAGATCTTTAGAGTTCTCAACCCATACCCACATACACTAAAAGAAAGCGAGAAAAGAAACTGGTAGCTCTGTAAGGTGATGGATATGTCAGTCAGCCCGACTGCGGTAACCATTTCACAACAGGAATGTTTATCACGACACCAAGTTGTACACCTTAAATGTATACAATTTTTATTTGTCAATTGTACCGAAGTAAAACTTTAAAAAAAGGTAGGTATAGATGAGTTAACAGATCTTGTAGAGATAGATGGGGCCTTAATTGAGAAATGTCAACCCCTAACTCAATAGACTATAAAGCAAATTTAATCATCTTTGAAACCAAGGGCAAGTTGCTATAAAACTTTAATTAAGATGTTTGGGATACAAGGACACCTGGGTGGCTCAGTCGGTTAAGCGTCTGCCTTCGGCTCAGGTCACGATCCCAGGGTCCTGGGATCGAGCCCCGCATCGGGCTCCCTACTTAGCCGGGAACCTGCTTCCCCTCTCCCTCTACTTCTCCCCCTGCTTGTGCTGCTTTCTCTCTGACAAATAAATAAATAAAATCTTTAAAAAAGAAAGATATTTGGGATATATATTAAAATAAAAACAAAATTTTTATTTACAATAACACTTTGAGTGTATTTGAAGTGAAACCTTCTTTTATCTCACTGACCCTACAGAAATATTACTATTTCCATTTTATTACTCGCAAGATATAAAGCATGCTGGTATCAATATATTATAGTATCTGAGAATTTTTTATCTTCTAATATCATAATATTCGAAGCCCCCCCATCGAATATAAACTCTATTTATGTCTCCCCAGCTCTGGGTAAAAGGTATCATATCGATTTTTGATTTGGATATGCCTCCAAACCAGATAAGTGTCACTGTAGACATAAGAGGCAGTATACGTTTATCTCAAAAAAGAATCACTGATAATAATAGGGTCCATTAAATTGGTAATACTTGATTCTTGCTTCTTGAACTGGGATTAGGCTATCAGTTCCCAAAGTAAATACCTTGATAGAATGATCACGGTGGAATTTAGAAATTAAATTCAAAAGACTATGTTAATGTAGCATAAATGGGAACATGAGAAAATATCAAAGTTGAAGTTTTTGTTGGAAGATGAATTTGAAATGATCTCTTATGCATATGCAACTTTTAATACATACTCTCTGAGGTACATTTACACTCACATTTAGAAGTCTAATTAGTAATAAAAAGGAAAGAGTTCATAATGATAGCACCCTTCTCTTAGGGTCCCTATTATAGATTCTGAAAACAAATTCATTAATACCTTAATATATGTGGTGTCATCTTCTGCACTTAAATACTTTAGCCCAAAAGATGTAAGCTCCCCCCACCTCCTTTTTTTCTTTGCATTTAATCTGTAAATTTGAAGCCTGGGGATCTTGTTACTTTCAAAGTCAGACTTTTGACATTTTTTCTTCTGTAAAGTAAAAGATTTGAGGGAAAAAAAGTAGCCACCGTGCTTTGAAATATGTGCTTTTTCTAATATGTGCTGTTTCTTGAAAAGGCTAACAGGCATTTGGATAGTGAACCATCAAAAACACTGCTGAGGCTTCCCTTTTAGGCTATTATGTGTAGAATGCCTCTTAACCCTTGAGGCAACTCAACAATTGAGTTAAGGAGATTTTCATGTATCGGTTTTGCCTGTCACATGGTTGACTTAACTTCAGGATATACTTTGCAGCTGAAGGTTCATTTCCCTCCATTTGTTAAGTGGCTAATTATAAAGGTTCACAAAAGAATTGACACAAGGGAAAGAGAGGGGCCTGGCTTCTCTCAGTAGCCCCAAGAGGCCTGTACAAGTGTCATTTGTAAAAACAGAGCACAAACTAAGCAATGGCCATAATAAACTGCCAGGAGCTGGGGTATAATGAAAGTGGAATTCTTATGTCGAGGCAAAGCAGGCACTAAACTGCTGGGATTTTTTTTTTTTTTTTTTTTTTTTACATTGACAACTAACTCCTGATATAAGTCATCCTGTTTAAGTGTCTACAGCAAAAAATAAAATTTTAAAGCTGAGTTGACCATAACAAGCTAAATAAAAAGACAATTTTATTCCAGCAGCTGGGACTTGCAGGTTTATTTTCTCTCTGTGATATACTGAAAATACTTTGAATCCCGATAAAAATTCGTTTTATTTCATGAATAAGCATGTATTTTAAGTAAAGTTATCAGAACTAATGACTAGAAACAAGAGTGTGACATGACACATCTGTATTAAGAAACATTTTCCATCAAATAACAATCAGCTTTCCTCTTTACACCCAGTACCATGAATTCTAAATACCAGTCTTTTTAACATTTGAAAAAGCGTAAACAACAAAGAAAACTCCCTTTACTTAGGCGTGTGAGAGCTAATGAAACAGACTGGAAATTGCTACATTGTTTCTACCTTTCATCAAAACATCCCTGTGCATAGTATTCGCATCATTATGTAAGACATTTGCAAATATGTATAATACTTTTGCCTATGGGAAAACTCTTCTGCTCTAATGTATTCCTGACAGATGAATGAACAATTCTTGAGGTATGATAAAAAGATTCAGAGGGTTGGATAGAGCAATGATATTAAAGCCACAAGCTCATCATTTAAATTTTTTTTAAATGTCAACGGCTAACACTGCAGGTCTCTGTTTTATTTTTTTTCTCCGCAAACTCACCACCTCTTTTCCAATTCCCTCTCTGATTCAAGATCAGCAACCCCCATCTTGCTGGAGGCTGCCTGCTTTAATACTTCAGCGGGGATCTTGTGAAGCCAGAAGTGTTCTCTGGCTTCAGATCTCTGATCTGGATTTTTGCCTGATTTGAGATTTTCAGGAGCTTCCAAAACAACTGTGGAAACTGAGGCATCACCAGATATCCATCTCATTACCAGTTGAATTTAGTAATCTGACCAGGAGCTGATGCTTAGGGCATATGTGGGTTCCACTGAGACTGGAATTGTAAAAATGTGAAAGGAGTCTTCATCAGATTTTTTAAAGCAAAGGGAAGGGTGATAATGGGGCTAACAGACTGGAGGGAGTCAGAACATTAATGCCAGCAGAGTTGGAGTCACAACACAAGTGAGCCCCTGAGAGGTTCTGCACTTGGAGACACCAGGTATCTGACAGGTGCTAAGCCAAAAAGATAGGATTGGGCTAAAGGTCTGTGTATATAGTCGTTGAATTGCCCAAGAAGACTAGAGTTTTATTTTCTGAGCGAAACTGAGTGGAAAGTCTCCAGAATTCAAGTACAATGGGTACACAAGGGGTCAGGCTCAAGATGTAGGGCTGAAAACAGTGATTTGATTAAGAGAAGCAGGTTCGGAGAGTCTTTACCACCAATCGGAAAAAAAGAAAAATGGAAGGACTTTTCTTTGGGGAAACTGAACTAACTTTAAAGAGAGCTTTTGATGAAAAGGTCACCTTGCTTCCTGATGAGTCCACAGCGAAATCCAACAGTGGAAAAGTCCCATCCACACATATGGAGCCTCTGATTTGCCTTTAACACTTCATTCATAAACATTGACAGACAATAGGGGATCATCAGGCATTTGAGTAAAGCCTCCAATATGAAAAAAAGGATAAAAATAATCATACAAACAAAGGAATCCAGAGCAGACAATGCAGAGTACAGAAGAAACTTTAAAGAATAATAGTATCCTGGGAGAGTCAAGAAAAGATAGTGTGTTCATAAAACAAGAACTGAATGCTTTGAAAAAGAACAGAGAACAAGAAAGAGCTCTTATAAATGAAGCCTAGGAAAGCTAAAATAAAAATGTAATAGAAAGGCTGATAAACACAAGAAAATTTCCCAGAATATATGTCAAAAAGACAAAGAAATGGAAAGTGGTAGAATAAAAAAGAAAGTAGCCAATTGAGAAGATATAATATTTTATTAATAAAAGGTCTAGAGAGAATAGAGGGCATGGAGGAGAGGAAATTATCTAAAAAATAACACAAAAAAGCATTCAGAACTGAGGGCATTTGTCCTCAGGTTATAAGAATATTGTTAAGTACCCAGCCCAACAAATGAAAGAAACAAAACAAAACAATGACAACAACAAAATAAACCAAGGTATATCAGCATGAATTTTCACAACATTAAGGACAAACACAAAATCTTATGTCTTAAATTCAAGAAAGAAAGAAGGAAAGGAAAAAAACAAGGAGAAATAGATTAAGAAAAAGACAAAAGACAAAGCAATAGATCACATATAAAGAACACAGAATCAGAATGGCATCAGATTTCTCAAAAGCAACATTGGAAACTAGAAGAAATGAAAAAAATTGCTTTCAAAACTCTATGTCAAATGACTTTAAACCCCAAATTTTATATTATGAACACTCTTAACTGGGTCCGAGAGTAGAATAAATACATATTTAGACACACCAGGACTCCCAAAATTTTACCTGCCATCAGCCATTTTTAGGAACCTACTGGAAATTATAATCCAGAAGAAGTAAGAAATGAATCAAGAGAAGAGATCCAGAATATAAACACTCAAATGCTAGGGTGAAAAAAAAAGTCCTGGTTTGTTTGGAATTCTCTTGGTTTAGCCCAATTGTTTTGGCATGATTATTAATATAGCACTCCTTTTATTCTCAAAGGTGTCTTAGCTATTTCTAAAATGTGGATATCTAATTTCACATTTTATGACATTTCAAGACTTTTAACAAAATTTCTCCATTTTGATTCAATGTCAAAAACCATGATGCAAACAGTGGCTTAATTTATATACAATCCAAAAACTACATCAGAAAATACACATGATTATCTTGAAGCTATGAAATAATTATGAGTAAACCTCTCATTAGCAGATGCAGCTTTCCTCCAAGTAAAGTTAGTAATTAAACAAAAGAAGAATATATAAAAATAAGGTTCCAACACTCATAAATTTCATTGGGAGGTTTTTGCCCATTTTTGCTACTCATATAGGTCAATAGAAAATGCTTACCAAAGATTACTTTCATAATAAAAGGCATCTGTAAGGGTGATCATGAGATGCTAGTACATGAACCCCAATGACGTAATCTTCAAATTCTTCAATTTACTGTCAGTCGTCTTTACAGTTAACAAGCGGATCCCTTTATTTGAAGCCTAAAAAAGGAAAATGTCTAAAGTGTATACATGTTTTTAAAGATGGGCCAAACAGAAAAATTAACTAGGTCAGAGACTGCCCTACCCTGGGCATTGTGCTAAGTGCTATCCCTGCACGGCGGGGATGGTTATATTCATGGGCTTCAGAAAGTCCAGTGCTTGGACTAGCTGTGTGACTTTGGGGATATTTACACAGTCCCTCTATGCCTTAGTTTCCTCATCCATGAAGGACACAAAACCTCACAATTTGGTGTGCTTCAGATCAAAACGTTTTTCTGTTTACATTTTGTTATATGGATATTTTCCAAATACGGCTGCCTTACTAAGCCTTTGTCGGAGTTGTCTTAATAACGTAAGTTAGGTCTTCGTTCCCCCAAACGCTGGAGGATGCTATACTGAGTAGTTTAAATTATGAGTGCATAGTGCGCCATTCCCCTAGCCAACAGAAATGAATACAGAAGGGAAGATACTCACCTATGTGACTGTCAGCGACAGTTCCCTTTCCTTTTTGACCTGGAAGAATGAACAAGCAAGCATAAAAAACTGGTCGAAGACCTCACTAGGCTGCTTGGGAAAGCCTTGGAGTCCAGGTCTTTTTCTATGGACAGAGTTAAGCAGAGTAACCAAGAAGCCAAGAAGGTAGTGGATATAAGAAGGTGAAATATCTCACCTGTCCCATTATGATTTACAGCTGGTACCTTGTTTCCCGAAGCCATGACGAGAGGTTATGTGGTCAACAGCAACACGGAGTCATGCAACCAGATAATAGGTGCATGTTGACAAGTTTCTTTTCAAAGATGAAATGATAACTCACTTTCTAAATACTTATCAACATCTTAAAAATGTATAAGCTATGTGATAATTTAAACATAATTGTGCTGACACCCTTTATTTTAAGATTTAAGGATAAAAATATATGGTTTGTTGTTTTCTTTTTTTCTTCCTTTTTATATACACGAAGCAAGTGATGATTAAAGAATTGAAGTTTTCTGGTGAATGAAACAGCCAGACCACTTTTCATGACAAAGTTGGTAATTAGAAGGCCAATTTAATGGTGAATCAGGCAGAAATATTCAAACCATGACAAATGACTTTAATAATGCAGCTTGCAATGCTTGAACAGAAATAAATTTCACTTCCTCAAACTCTTGCCTTTTCTGCCTGCCTGGAAGATAGAACTGTCCAGGAGGTATTTTGTACCCTTTATTCAGTAAAGCTTTTACTAGATTTTAAGCGACCAAATAGCTTGCAAATGCAAAACATCATTCAACTTCTTATGATTTTTTTTTTCCTGAAGGTAGACCGTGTTCAGAATTCTGAGTAAGTCAAGATTTATTTTCCTTCTGTTCTGCTTAGCCCTGCAATAGTGTTTTATTGTTGCCACTCTGACTTGAGGTATTAAAGGGAGCTACATTGGCCTCAAAATTGAAAGCTAATTTTGGTGTTTGTCATAAGTTTGTTAAGACCACATGCATTCCACAGTTTGAAAAATTTCATTATTCTGTCCATGCTGGGGCTTCGTAATTGGATAGTAAGGATGTTCAAAGACTAATTTAGTGAATTGCACAATATTTTAAATGGAATTATGCAGGTTTATGGGTCCTTAGGGGATTCAGCTAGGAGCCTCTCGAGAAAATCTGTTTATCAGTAAATGATATTAGCAGCTTTCACCTAGCTTTTGTCTTCATTAAATTGCTGCTCCCCCAATTGAGGGTCACATCTGAGGCCTGCTTTGATAATTTGTCATTATTGTCTTGTTTATTGGAGCATAAAGTTGATACAGGCCAGGCTGTGTGTTTATACACAATGTGCAAAGAAGTTTCTATTAACAATTCCACCAGTGCTACATCAAAGTGGAATTTTTCAGGGTTCAAGAAAGGGGATCATTTGTTGCGTTCTAATTTCCTCTAAAACTCTGAGTACATGCCATGCCCCCTTCTCTCATATGTATAACCATAATGGCCTTGCTAGAGCCAATCCTCTGCAGACTTTGTAAAAAATCCATTCTTACCTTTAAAAATAAGGTTGAAAGTTGGAATTCTTTCTATAGTATTGAGCCCTCATGCAAAACCCAATCCATGCCACAGACATCCCTTAAAATATGGCATTCACTCATAGTGACCATTAACTATTGATCTTAAGAGACTTGGGGTTGTAGGTGAACTATTAAGATTGTTAAGAGCCATACTATTTATTGTAGCACAGGCCCGCATACTTTCCATTTCACTTTCAAGTTCTCAGCCCAGCGATGGAAGGGGCATTCCTTGAAAGCTTGGTCATGGCATATTTGAACATATCATTGAGTACGTTTAAAATCAGTTGGCTTCTGACTATGCTTTACACGTGGTTTGCCCTGAGATGTCCTTGGCCAGTGATGATGTGGGATCTGGAACTGGGGAACAGGGCAAGTAGACTCCATTTTTCAATCAGGTCTGTAATTCAGAGCATTTTTTTTTTGTTGGGCGATTTGCCCATCTCGTGACCGCCTCTGCTTCTGCTTAGCAGAATCATTTGGTGGCCCCTGGTCTTCCCTCTGTAGATTATCTGGGGCTTGTTCGGCCCACTGGTGACATCTTCCATTCCTCCCCTACCATCTTCCATTCCTCCACCTTCCCTTTGCAGTCCCTATGCTCCCAGGGACAATACTGTTTGTGTTTCTACAAGAGACAGGGCCTAGCAGGAAGGAATGGAACTTTTGTGGTGCAGCCCTGGAGAAAGGACCTCCCGGGCCCCCGCAACACAAAGAGGGAATTCTCTGTTGGAGTGCACCCAGGTTAGTAGCAGCTCCCGCAGGTTTTGTCATACATACCCAGCATTCCCGTGGCCTGAACTGCCTTTGGCCCTGCTCTCCTTGGGAGGGAGGTTGAGAGAGCCAGTGCTCATCTGGGGACCTAACTATATCTTACCTAATGTGCACCAGGGTTTTGGGATGGAAGGAAGGAAAAGACCAACCCCTCAAAGATAAAGACAAGTAGAAATAGTAAGTTCCACCCTCTTAAAGGCTCAGAATGATTGCTCAGGCCTTCCTTATGGAAGTTCTCAGGCCAGGAGCCTAGCCAACCTCATTTTTATATACTATTACCTAGCACAACCACGGCTTTCAAAGATTTATGGTTATTATCACCATCCACTCACCCACATAATCACCAGCCTTTCACTTTAAAATGGTTAAAAATTGTTTCATGGATTGCAGATCATTAATGTAAATTAGACTATTTCTATATTTGATTTCTTAATTTTTAACAGGAAAAGAACAGCTCTCACACATACACTCTTTTTTTTTTTTACTTGAAAATTTTAAATGGCTCTCCAGACACCTCTTTCAATAACTCTTACCCTCCAAAGCTAGGCTGCCTTTTAATTTCACTTTAAAATAGCTACATTGGGACCATAATATGATTAGAACTAATGAATATTGTGGAGAGAAGCAAGAAAAATTTTATTTAAAATCTTTAAAAAGTATAAATACTTCATGTGAGTAAGGACCTGTGGTTTACGCTGGCCCAGCCAAGGACTCCATTTTGATTCCGAGGATCAATCATCTGAGCTCATCAGGTCTCACCTTGCTGGTCTGCTCCGAAGGATCATGACTCCAAAGGCTTCCTCACTGGATGGTAGGAAGCAATTGTGTTAAAATAAGTTACCATCTCATGATAATAATGATAATAGTAAAATCGTCCAAGTGAAAAGAAACTACTTTTATATTGGGTCTAATAAAATCTTGCTTGTTTTCATGTTAAGGAGCTCTGGACAGAGAAAGCATTAGCAGGATGCCACCAAATAGACATTATATAAAATTGCCAACTTATTAGTGAATATTTGGATTTTACCTAAAAAGTTCATTCTTTAGAAAGAGTTCTTTAGTCTTGACTAGTGTCTTTCCTTTAAACTGATTTCTCAAGCTTAATGCAGGCTTTTGGAATTCACTCAGTAGTCTCTGAAATTTAAGATGGTTTTATCAGAAAGACTTGGATGTCAAAATCCATACTGCTTAAGGAAGTTGAAATGAACTGTTGTTGCCAAAACATATTTCCATCTTCCTAAGACCTTTGCGACCCTTAGCAACTCCTCCATCCATTGTAACTTTCCCACCGTGCTGGCCTTTCTCTTAAGGCTTGGGTACAGTTGCCATTGCTCTGAGACAAGAGGCACTTTTTCATAACCTAAGCAGGTTGAGTCTGATGTCTCCATAAGACATTTAAGAATACTTGGTGAGTTATTTTGAATAGAGCAGCTAAAACTGTCTTCATAAAATCAGCATGGTTCGTCCTGCTTGCAGAGTTTTGAGAGACAACAGCATGGAAGAGCCCTGAAAACCACCATTCTCTAGCACCCCGGGCTAATTTTGATTCTGCAACCTTGGGCAAGTGTCCTCATGACTTGGCTTTATTGACTTTGCTGCGGAATGATGGTGTGGACAAGAGGCTTTGGCTTACTGAGCATTCGTCATGACAGCCTGTGGGCACCTCAGGAGGTCAGAAAAGAGGAGAGCTGCTATTTTCCCCACTGGTCAGACTGGACAGATGTGCTCAGCTCCGGCACAGTCCAGAGATCAAAGCTGGGATTCCGGTGCGTGGCTGGAAGCATAGAGCTTTGTAGGAAGACTTTAGCCTAAAGGGAAGACTAGAAAGAGGCTTGTCAGCAGAAACAAACTAAGCTATATTCATTTTTCTTCTTCTAGCTTTTGTATTCTTATTTTCTGCTTAGGCTTGAGCTTATTTAATTCTGCTATGGAATTTTAAAAGCTAGGCATTTCTTTGGCAGTGTTCATATTTGGTGAGAAATGATAAATATACAAAATGCTTTTGGCTTTAAAAGCATTAGATCTTTGGAAGTGGCAGTATATATTGATAGATAGAATCCCGACTTTGGAGCAAAGAAGATATAAAAGTTCTATTCCTTGACCTGTAATACAGAAAACTCATTCCTACCCCCATTGTCTTAAGGCTCATTGCAACTGAAGGACTTATCCATCGCTGTCTTGAATAGCAGACAAAAAAGTTTTGGAGAAGAGAGAATTATATTCAACTATAAGCAAAAAAAAAAAAAAACCACTATAATTTGATTTAGTTATGAAATTCAGAAATACAGACATTTCTGCTTAAACACAAATAAACACAACTTTTAGAATTACTTGCCCATTGATATGTTCATGTTTTGAAATGGGATTTTACTTAATTAGGAAAGAAATGTCTATTTGCAGACACGGTTTTATCTATGGTTTTTGTTGTGAATATGTATCAGCTTGATTTTCAGTAAACTGACCTTTGAAAAATTTATCTCCATAAGTGCACCTGAGCCCTAGAATATAGGGTCTTTATTCCCTAAAGAAGCAGAAAATGCATAAATGAATTTCTCTCTTCCTCTCTGAATCAGCACTTTAAAATTGTGTACTTTTTTTTTTTTTTAGTTGGGAATTTATTTGTATTCTTGTTAATGTGAAGATATTAGGGACTTTTGTTACAAGTCCATCAATGCGGTGTGCTGAGGGCTAGCAGCAGGGGCAGGGGGATAAAGAGAAGGTGAGAAACAGAAAACATGGACAAAAAAAGAGACCAAGGATTATAAAGATGGCTGTTAATGTGAAAAGAAGTTCAAAAAAATAAGTAAAATAATGGATGGATAAGTAAATAACAAAGCAGATTTTATTGCTCTATTGAACACTTTTGATTATGTAGCTTTTGAAGTTATTCATGTTAGCCTAAAAATCATGAGGAACTGCAGCTCATGTACATTTTTTTCTATACCCAGATCAGCCACCTGCATGAGCATTCTGATTGGTCACAGATCTGTCTGGTCCTAGAGCAAGAGGAGGCCTTGTTAAGCATTCCCCAGAGAGAAGAGGTCTTTCTGGGGGCTCCCCATGCTCTCTCCTGCAGGGTGAAGAGCCATCTCAACAGGATCCCCCCCACACACTGCCCCCATCACATTGCTCCCCCTCCCCTGAGATTCCCCTCTGTGCCTGCTCACAACTCCCGGGAGCTGCTTTGTTACAAAAAGAAGGAAAATCCCAAGACTGTCATGCTCTCCCCCAACTTTCACAGTGGTGGGAGCATCTTTTAAAACCATGTCACCCCTGAAAGCTGACCAGGCAATCTGTGGGAGGGAAGAGGGGGTAGTAATGCCCTTTCCCTCCCTTGAATTTCTATACACTTGGTGGGGCTATTTCCAAAACGACTCCCTGGAGGCGGCTCCCCCTTAAGTGTTACTTCTGTGTATTGTTGCCATACAAATGATATTTATGTTTTTATAGTAGGTTCACTGAGCGAGGCATTGCAGATATTTCTCAGGACAGCATGTGTTTGAAACTGAGCCAATTAAAGGTTTGGCAAAGTATGCCCCATGGAAACACTGCTCCCACAGACTCCTCCCAGATCAAAAGAAATATTTGGACAAAGAATTTTGATAAATGCTGCATACTCTCTCTCCCTCTTAGCTGCAATGCACGTTAGTAGATCGAAGCTCTGAGAAAACCTGTAGGAAGGACCCATTTCACTGTATTGAACCCAGTTTCCCAATCAACTTAACATCCCCTTTTGGGGCAGCACCTGTGTAGGTGCCCTAGCACTGGTTGGAGCGGAGGGGGTAGAGGGCATACCCTTTGGCAAAGACTGGCAGACATACTCCAGAAATGAAAGGGACTAACATCTGATGGAATAGTGCAGCAAACAAGGGCCAAGACCAAACAGGAATGATAAGAGGTATGATCATTCCATTTTTCTAATCCCACTGAACAACCCACTCACCATCTATTCAGAGTTGGTCAACAGAAAAAGTTGATATCCCTAACAGTACTGCCTAGAAACACTGGGGCAAAATTAGCAACCACAATTAAACTGAAATATGCTTTTGAACTGTCTGCCTTTGTAAGCTGAAAAACCACTAGAATTTGCCTTGGCTACTTAATCCTTAGGTCAGGCAGTAGAATTTATTATATCATCATTTGCAATACCCAAGTTACTATTCATATTTTTAAAGCCAGTAATGAAAGATGTTTCTGAAGTTGTCACGTGGACTAGTGATATGGTGAATTCCAAATTGACCTTAATCTTAGGGTTCATATTCTATGCTTCAGTTTCTTTAAAAAATAAAATTATAAAAGTGCAACCTCCAAATCAATGAGATGACATATCAATTAAAAAAAAAATTCAAGTCCTCCTGGCTAGGGAGACTCATCTGGCAGCTGTTTTCTAAATCGTATGGAGAAATGACCGTAACAGTCACACCTTCCATGAACCACATCCCCAGCAAGTTGGAGAGGTTGCCAGCAAACATAGATAGGTTTAGCCCTGCATTACAGCTGAAGACTTGACCATGCAATGACTTTATACAGCGTGAGACCGAATTTTCTTTCTTTTTACAAGCTACCTTGCCTAGTGAAATTGGACAATTTATCACACAATGGCCTGCAGCAAATTTAGTATATGCAAGTGATTAGTTTGTGTCTTCCCCAAGCAGCTTTGATGCAGTTGGGTGAGAGTGGCAGCAGAAACAGAAGGTCACTTATAACACAAATTCTCTAGGGAACCACTAATGGGCTATTGACCCTTTCCCACTTTAGGTTGATGTGTCATATTTGATTCAGGTTTCTTGAGATGTAATTTCCAAGTGGTGATGGCTCAAAGTCTACACAAGATGGGTTGTCCTTTCAAGTTTTAAGCATGACATTATTCACACCATGAATGGCAGGTGCCAGTTGATTGGACTGGAGATAATTTTACCATTTCCATCTAGCCCTAAGGCAAAGCAAAAAATACACTATTGACAACACTGGTTAAGTTAGTAACCAAGTGTAAATTATATCTTCACTCTCACACTCAACATCCTTCCCTCTCTCCCCCTTGGCCTATTTCCATGAGGTTTGGGAAACCAAGTCAACATTTTTGTTATGGTGTGTCAGTGGGTCTATTATTCAAAGAAAATTTATTGAGTTCCTTCCTTTTTTTTTTTTTTTGTTTGCCAACTAATGACTTTTAATGCAGTGCCATCGAAAATCTATGAAGGATGTAAAACTATTACAGATAAAACGTTAGGTTCAGTCAACAATCCCTAATGGAAGGAAATCGGTGCAGATAATCAGAAATGTCAAATGGGCCAGTGGGCCTTATTTTTTTATTTAAAATGTGACTTTTTTTTGTCCCTAATAGAATTCCCTTTATGCATTCCATTACAGTTGCTAGGTGTTTGAGAAGCATAGTCAAACCAACACATTATCCATGTATATCATTTTCTCTGATGGTAGAGGAGAGACCAAAGAACACTCTGAGAGGTGGGAGGAAGCCAGCGTGGTGATGAAATGACTTTCTTGGCTCAACTGTACACTGGCAACTCAGGAACTGTTGTTGGGGAAGGGTTGGGGGCTTTGTGGGGTGGGATAGTGGAAGTGGGGGAAAGTAAGAGTTGGAGAACTACAGGAGGAAGAAGACACAGTGGGTGGAAGGAAGGCCTCTCGGTCCAACAAGGGTGCAGTTGCTCCTTGTTCCTCACCCTGTGCTGCTTGCAGCAGAGGCATCCAAAAAGCCGATTTGTCTCACGCTTAGGTGTGTACCCCATAGCTGTGGAAGTGTGAGCACGCACACAAGGGCGTGGATGGGGTAAATCAGCAACAGGAGATGGAAATCGAAAGTATCCTTGAATTTTCAAGACCTCAGGCCACGGTAGTAGGTTTAGAAAGCAGGTATATGACAAGCTCTCAATTTCTGGTGGCAGCAAACTTAGTTTGAAATCATCGGTTTAGAAAGAGGGAGGTTTTAGCTCTCCAAGACCCACTAAATTACTGAGCCAGGCCAATTTATGATCTTCCGTGTGTTGCTGCAAAGAAAATTCTCCCTGCAGGTAAACTGTCTATCTCGAGCCAGAGTTATTAGAAGCAATTTTATGAGTGGGATCATTAATTATGACCTATGAAATTTTAATAGGTACCTTCTTCGGGTCTTCTGTAGAAGCTGAGGTCAAAGTGGCTCCAAACCATTGACACAAACCTGGTCATCAGGAAGTCTGGCAAGCTTGCAAGGATTTGGGATCTCTATATTCTTTTATTTTCTTTGCTGATGTTTTGTGAAAGGCATATACATACATACATACGGACATGCGTACATACCTATACACACACACCTACGTACACAAGCATATATTGCGGCTTCCACAGGTGACTACTTAATCCTGGTGGTCGTAACAGACCTCATTTTTAAAATGTATTTGGATGTTTTAAGGGTATCACTTTTCTTTTTTATATTATAGTTAAGAAAAGGTGTGGTGTAGTTGAAAAAGAAATGAACATGAAATAACATACATTTATCCCAGGTCTGTCATATAACAGCAATATGCGCATGGGTGACTGACTTAATTGAGCTGGGCTTCCTGTCTTACTCGTGTGAGCCGCTGGTATGGCATGTGAGTTGGTTGGAAAACAGAGCTACATGTTTATTAACATGTTTGTCTTTCAAATCTAAAATTCTATGGAAACATGTTTCTCTAGATTCCAGGAAAATGGGGATAATAACAGTGCCTGCCTTCCAGGCTTGCTGTAAAAACAGAATAAGTTAATCCTTGTAAACCACCTCAAAGGGTATCTAACACACAGTACACATTCCACAGGTGTTCATTCTTCTCTTATCATCTTTATTATCTTTGCTACATGGGAGGGAACAAAGGCATTGACAAAGAAAAGCCGCTTCAAAATTCTCTAAAAGTGGAATAAGCAAAATTAAAGACCCATCATCTGGTGCCTTGGGTGTTCCTAAAGCTCTATAGTGACTAATAGCTGCTGTTGGTGTTACACGTGTGTAAGAGCTTGCTCCCAGTCCCCCCCAAGTAATACTTTTTTTTTTTTTTTTGGTCTGCACACACGGAGAATAAAAGCTCTCCAAGTAATGAGAAAGAAAAGGGAAGGAGAAGAAAAAAAGGGAAGGGAAGGAAAAGAGAAAATCAGGTGCTCCTGGATGCCCCTCTTAGTGCCCTATTAAAATTGATTGGAGGATCTAAGGTCTTAGGGGAGAAATCAAAATCATGGGACTCTCCTGTCTAGTTCTCCATGAGACCAGGCTAGTCAGATGAATAGTCAAACAGATCACTCTCTTCTATATATGACAGAAATAAGCAAAAATGATTTTGCTATTTTTGTCATTCCTGAGTCTAGCTTAGAAAATGGTACATTTCCTGCTATCTAGAAGTTTTCTATGCTTAACTCTTGTTAAAATTACAAATTACTCTCAAAACCCATTAGCTGTCTGGTTAAAATTATTTTTGTTTTTTAATGAATAGCTTATGGGTCAAAGTGTTTCTTTGTGATTAGCTCTCATGTCTCAGCAGCGTATCAGATGGATGACTAGTATATCCTGTTAGACTGTGCTTTCCTTGGTAGTCTAGCTCAAATCAAGAGCTATACCGGTGCCATCATGTTCAATCCCTGTCTTCACTAGACCCTTCCACCAACATCGCCAATGGCCTCCGTCTGCAGGTCCCTTGAGTTCCACGGCCATCCTGCTCTGGTCAGAAGGTCAGTGCCAGTCTCAGCCCACAGTGGCAGTTTAGAGGTCCTGATGCCCTCAACCTCATCTCTGTTATTCCTTCCCTGCTTTCCTCGCCTTTGGTCTAGACCACTGACTGGATTTCTGCCTTCATTTCCCTCCAGTTGCAGCAGGAACGAGAACTCTGGTTCCACTCCCTGAGCGACATGCATGAATCTCTCATCCCAGGCAGGAGCTGAGTTGATGCTGCGTGGATCCAGCAGCCACCTGGCAGACTTTGAAATCACCTGCTCCCAGACGACGAGAACCTTGTCCAGGCATTTGCATCTGGCCTTATCCAGCTATACTTCCGGGCTCAAGAATGCCCCCCTGTTTGCAAGGATCAGTCTCTAAAACCAGTTTCATTTCTCCAAACTCTTTTCTTATCTTGCCCAGGCTCTTCCTCACCACCAGTCAGGGCCACTGACACCTCTGTAGGCTCCTGAGTCAGATAAGTAAGGCTATTACTTCTGTCCACATTTGCTCCTTCTCCACACTATCTTAATTACCACAGCAGGGATTAGGAGGCCACTACTTGAGCTCTCTTTCCTTTCTGCAAGGCTAACATAAAAGCTTTCAAGAACTCACTGTTCTCCCTCCACACCCCCTTCTGTTTATGATCACAGTCACTTTTTGGTCATACCCAGCGTCATTCTTACTCTGGATGATGCTTTTATGACCCTGTTCCATATCCCCCACGGCCTCTTGGAAATGCACTCCAGGGAAGATGGGATGTCAAGTAGGTGACAAGTAAGGGCAGTTTGCTGATTTCTTGGATGAATTGAATCAGCGAATATTCAGGGATGATATTTTATAGCTGTCTCTCTTTTCATGTAGAGGAAAGGTCTGTGGCTTGCTTACCTTGCAGGCTATTGAGTGGACCAAATGAGATTAAGTACATAAAACCACTTGTCAACTCTCAAGTGCCATACAGACGCAGTTACTCAATACCGTTGAGCGATATGCATTCATTACTACTTTTAGTTTCCAATATGGTATTGGATTTATTTATTCGCTTATGTAGTAGACACAAATTTCTCAGAATATAGACGTGCAGGAAAAGGGACTGTAACTTTCTATTTCTAAAACTCAATCTAATCTCTGCTTTGAGGCTTATTCCACCAAGTAACGGAGTCCTTAATTTTCATCAAACTCCGTTCCATTGGTGTTTTCTGACATTTCAGGATTTCCCCTACTCCGTTCTCCCCAGTCCCCATTTACATTCTGGGGAACTCCTATGATAGCTAGGCTACAGGGAAAGAAGGTAAGAGAGAGTCTCGTGGTTTTCAGCTGATATCACCCTTGCTTGGGCACCCACTGCTAGTGCTGAGTTCCCATCAGAGTCCAGTGCACCTTGCCTCTTCTTCCAGCCCATAGGCCCTCTCTTCAGCACTTGCTTCCTCTTTTGGAGTCACAAGAAGCATTTGGGTTCCCTCCACTCAGCACTGCTAGAGATTTGAGAAACTGACCCTATGTGCTGAAAACACACCACACCACTCTTTCCACAACCCTAGCATTCCACGAGACGGGGCCAAACAGGCTAAATCTTTGCTTTTCTGACTCACTGCCATCTCCATAGCCCAAGGAAATTTTTAACAAGAGTGAAATGAGCTTACAGAAAGCTCATCTAGTAGTCTTCCCAAGTCTATTGTTTGGCTAATCGAAACTCTGGCTCTCATATTCCAATGCTCAAGATTTTGAGCCTAAAATTCCTTTCTCAACCAGTAGCTTCTGTTAAAAACTTACAAAACTCTATCTGAAGAGCTAATGCTTTCTTTCTCCTTTTCTCAAAGCAGTTTGCTCCATATGTGGCCTGCAATGAGGGAACGAGTCCTAAGGTAAAAAGAAATGTTCTGTATCTAGATTGTGTGGGAATGACATAGGCGTCTGGTATTTTCAAAACTCATTGAACTCTGTATGTAACATACGTGCATTTTCTTATATGTAAATTGTACCTCAATCAAGTTGATTAAAAATATTTAGATAAATGTGTGCATACATACACATACACACACACACTCACACACAGGACAGTATTGAAATATTACTCCCATTACACCAATCAGTTTTGCCTTCTTTCCCTATAAGGACATCCTAACTGTACTATAGAGATTAAAATATGCGTTTTCCAATTTGAAGATATTTTTTTCCTTATGACATCCCTTTACTTTTTGATCTTTTGTACTTTGACACTACATCATATTTACTCTCCTCATTCCCCATTTTTCCTTTCCATAATTTGGATTTTACTGGCTTATGCCAGCTACTTTATTTTTGCTCTGTATATGAAATACATGTTGGTGTGGTTTGTTCCATAGACATTTGTGCTGAGCTGGGTGAATGATAGCATACTCCAGGGACTACTCAGATATTCCAAACATAATGATTAAGATCATTGGACTGAAGGTCCCTAACCCCACACAGACATCGGACATTTTCTATGGCATGACTGTTTCTCCTTCTATGGCATGACTGCCAAGAACATGAAACAAAAAAGGGTCTATATTTCTAGTTTGTCATAGAAGAGCTGAATATCTATGTGTGGTCATGAATGAAATGAAGGATTCTTAGGTTCTATTTTTTTTTAACGTTCCTGAGACATTTTTATTTGAGTATTTATAAAATGACAAAAATGTCACAGTCTCATAAACCACCTGCTTATCACCTCTGGGGCCCCAAGTCTAAGATACACCTCCTCTTTCAGGCACTTTTTTCCAATAAATAATTTGTCATGATGATCTTGTTCTGTCTGGGGGGCACTTTAAGTCAACTCAATGCTCTTATGTTACTCTATATAACATAGTAAAAGGAATCAAGTTGGTTGAATATCAGCAAAGATCAAGACTGAAAGATTTCTTGTGATTATTTCTATGCACTCAGTCATCAGGCATGTTGATTTCCAAAGACGATGGTAAAGTATCAATCCCAGACTCAATTCAGAACCATGGCTATGTGTTGCTTTGGGCTTGGGGCCCATCTTTTTATGATTCAAAAAAGAAGACCACCTCTAGGAGAATACACACACATTTCAAAGAACTGATGTCCTTTTGCAAATATGATGCTACTGTTTGCATTCCTGTACGGCTAGAGGCCTTTCCACACTATGCATTAATGGCCTTAGTTCTTTCGTTGGCTGTTTCTGTTGGTTTTTACAACCCAAACTCTGAAACTCCTTTAGGAAAGTAGCTTCCCTTCTTTACACAGCATCTGCTGTAACGGCTACTCTTTCCACTGCTCTGATTATCCAGCATCTCTTGCGCTGCTAAGTAATTACAACAAGCAGCTTTTCAGTTTTCCCCCATTCATCATCTGAGTATTAAATTCCCTATAACTGCTCCTTTTCCAGAAAACATGCTGCTCTGTCAGACGCTCAAAAGAGGTATGAGGTCATTATTGATTTCTAAGTGATCAGAAGGAATTAAAAAAAAAAAAGAAGAAAAAGAAGAAATTTCCCCCCCAGTTTTATTGAGAAATAATTGACATACATCGCTGTATATATTAAGGCTTACAGCATGATAGTTTGATCAATGTATATTATAAAATGATTATTGCAGTTGGATCAGTTAATATCCAATATCTCCCACAAATACAATACAAAGAAAAGAAAGCAGAAAAAAAAACTTCTCTATCTACTCTTTTAACACCACAATTTTAAGTTGGGTGAAATTGTATCAATTTTAAAAATATCAAGAAATATCACTGAAAAATATATTTCCTTTTTACGTATAATGTTGTGAATTCTCAATGCATCAATATATAAATTACAGCATAGATATTTACTTAAATAATTGAATCACTGAAAGGTCATTGTACATCTTTGTCTTTGTTGCTAGTTCTTTTGCAATGACACGGGGTGCCAGTGAGTACCAATCATTATCCAGGGAGTTTGAGGGGGTCCAGGGATCTGGAAGTAACTGATAACATCAGAAAGATGTGAGTAGACAAACTGCTTGCCAAAGTTGACTTTAAAAATGGTGACAACATGTAAAACTGATATCATTATCACCAAAATCATTTCTTAAACAACCAATTGAGCATGATGTCTGGCCTCTATCTTGCAAGAGAAATTTTTGCCAATAAGCAACAGCTCACTTGATCAACCTCAGCAATCACAATTCCCTGGTGATTACAGAGGGGTATCTGATTTTGGTGAGAAATACATTTGGACTTCTGGTATTATATGTCATTGGCACATAAAATATTAGTGTCTTTCTTTGTCACTTTCAAGTCTAAATTATTTTTGATGAAGAATCAGATGATTTCTATTGACCTTGATCTATCACCTGGAAAAGTTACTCTCAAAATACAAGTATGTTTGCTGTTTTATATTGTTATGGATAGTGATGTATATTATTGCTACTACCACTATTCATATTTTATTGAGCCCTAGGTCACTCAGAATTAACTAATTCAACAGCACACATGGTCAGTGTTTAGTTTCTTTATTATATATAATTTTGTGAAAATGAGGCAAAGCCCCAAACCTAGCTAGCATTGAGACATAGGGGTGGGCAGGTGAGAAGGGTGATGGTCAACAGAGCCACAGCCAAATTCCATTTCTTCACATAGAGTAAAAATGTATCTCCATTATGATTTTGAAAAATCTTGAATTACTCTCTATGTGGCTTTGAAGTATTCTCAAGTCAATGTTGAAATAATAGGCTTAGTTAGTAGGTTCAACTTAAAATTAATATAAATATTCCACATTCCAGGGAATCAAATATTATTATTGATTTTCACTTCATATTAGTAGGGGTACAGGTTAAAGCAAAAAGAATCATCATAGAACAGAACATAATTTTCCCTCTTCTATAATATTTTAGATGTGCATATCCTTAGAAAAACTTAATTGTATTTGTTGGTAGGATGGACCCTGAAGATTGCTTCCATCTTAAATTCTCAAGATTACTGATGGAGAATTACAAAAAAAATATTTTTTTCTAAGCAATTCCAATTCATTTCAATAAATTTCAAATTATAGACTATAAACAAAAAGACAGCTTTGCTAGATTCAAATATATGCAGATTTGGTGTGGTTTCCATCATGGAATCCGTTATGCTCATTGACTACGAAAATGGAAAAATGGAAAAATCCCTCTACATGGGATTTCATCTGATTTCCTTCATTCTTTGGAGATTGATAGAAACCTCCTGAGGCTTTTTTTCAGGTAGATATATTTAAAACAAAAGGAAAAAGACTTCAAATATAACTTTGGCTTGAAATAAAAACCTTAGTTTTCACAGTCAAACAAATTTGAAAATGGAAGTCCTGAAAGAAAGAGGAATTGAAATGTGGCCAATTGGTTTAACTGTGAGATCACAACATTACTTTTAAGGCTCGCTGAAATACTGGATCATTCTGTGGTATTCCCAAAGAAAGTAAAAAAGAAATTGATTGGTTTATGCACAGCCAATGCACTCCCAAGTAGTTCATTGCAAACTAATGCATATTGAAAAAGACCGTTTAAAGTTCTCACACACTAATGGGTCTGATGGGTTCTGAATTAGCTGGCACCTTTTGCGGAAAAATGATCTAGGCGTCATTATGAACGGCTCAATTAAGATGTCTGCTCAATGGGCTAGGTTGGGCCAAAAAAGCAAATAGACTGCTGGATGAATTAATAAAGGGAGAGATAATGTGGAAATATTATAATGGCCTGCATAAACCTTGATGAGTGGGGTAGTTTCATCGCCTCCCGCCTAAATTTAGATGAGTAAATCAGCTTCTCCCATCGTGGATCACTTGACTCATTTCCAGAGGAACTCTCTGGGTACAGTTTTCCTGAATCTGGGAGGCGGTAGCCAGGTGCCTGTAACATCAGAAACATCATTCTTACCACATCTGTTTGGCTGCTGATGCCTTTGGATGGGGTCTGCTCACCTTTTTTTCTTCTGACTCAGCAAAGGCAAACTTCGTGCCTGTTTATAGGGTGCCATGAATACTGGGAAGAGGAAATGTGATGGTACACAGAAGTCTAACACCCCAGGAGTAGCATATTTAGAAATGCTTCACGGATTTATGATCTTGTCTTAGAAGTGGATTAAAAAGGTTTTTGGATGCTTGAGAATTTTCCCCAATTTTAATGAAACATTGCCCACTGCAAGCTCTACTAAACCCATTTCATCTAAGCCATACCTATCTTTTCCAATGGTCCTTGCCTCAGAATAAGGAAAACCAACAGTTATGCATAATTGGGACCCTCAAGCCTTCTCCTGTGTGAGAAAATTCCCCTTCCTTTGAAAAAACCCTACAAGAACTGAAAAGAAAACAAACTCAATCTCATGTCCATTCAGGTTTCTTAGTGCAATCTTCTCCAAGGTCATACACATTTATGATGGCTGTATTACTTGTGCGTGTATGGGTGTTGTGTGTGTGTGTATGTGTGTATTCTTAGTTTTATGTCACCTATTATTAATTTTTCTTCTCGGCAGCTCAGTTAAGAAATGAACTTCCACAGGTATTGTTGAAAACAGATATGCTGCATTTGCCTCCAGTTATCAAATGAGCTGGTAACAAATTCTCCCATCAGGTTATATACAGAGCTTGAAACATTTTTAATCAAAACCATTTAGCATCTGAAACTAAGAAAAAAAATTAGCAACTAACATCTCATATAATCCTAAAACAACCCTGAAAAACTTAAAGCTTGAAAAAAACAAAGTCCTGGAAAAGTTAGATAATCTAACTGGACCATTTGAGCTTTTTGGCCTCCAAGGAGAAATTAGTACTAGCCTCTAAACTTTCACACTAATGTTTAGTCCACTAGACCAGTGCTGCTCTGTTTGTTACAGGTACAGAAATTGAGAATAAGGGTAAAAGTTTTTTAGGATTTATTTATTTATTTGTTTGTTTGTTTGTTTGAGAGTGCTCACGCACAGAAGCACAAGCAGGGGGAGGGAGAGAAGGAGAGAATCTTGAAGCAGATTCCCTACCGAGCAGGGAGCCCGGACACGGGTCTCGATCCCACAACCCATGAGATCAGGACCTGAGCCAAAACCAAGAGACTGACTGTTTGACTGACTGAGCCACCCCGCCACCCCAAGGTGTAAAAACTTTTATACCAATTTGACATATGCCATGACGACCAAGAACATGATTTTGTATTTTACCAACATATCAGTCTGTGATAGTTTGAGAATTAAAAACAAACAGATAAACAAAGAAACTGTCCTCCACCATGGCTGCTTTAAAGGCTGGAGTGCTAGACTCTGTTAAAACCTAGCTGCTGAAGGAGTAATTTAGCATTTCAGTCAGGATCTGCTCTGCACTTTCAGGTTTAGCCTCTGAAACTCCAGGTGAGAGAGAAAATAAGCAAATCGACATGAAATCAAAACACACCCACATGGGAATGCTGAGACTCACCCTGCCACACTTGGACATATTAATATGTTTCAACTTCCTATTTCCCTCTAGTGGCTCTTGGTTCAGAAAATTGAGGAGGGCCCGAGAGACTGAACACAAGCAAAAAGCAAGATCAACTAAGTGCCATCGCCTTCCTCTTAAGCTGGTGGATAAAAACCTTGAATTCTTTTTGGTATTCCTGTTTGATTTGGGGTTAGTTTCTGGTTTTTTTTTTCCTTGTAAATTACTTGTCTTATTTGAGTATCATCAGTAGTGTAATTTAAAAGACTGTAGTGTAATATATTTGCAAATTGATTTCTTAAGATTAACAATCATAACCATCAGGTTCACAAAGAGAAGGAAGAAGGTAGAATATCATAGATATCTAAGAAGTAAAATAAAAATTTTTTGTTGATAGTTTATAATTCTCTCATTTTGAAGGAGGAATGTGCTGCTGGTTACTTCTATCAGATATCAAAGAGTTAATATCCACTTTTTGGAGAAATGTTTACCAGTATGAATGCAGAGTCGGGTGTAAGCGTGATCCTTCAGAGTATATTGATAAAGGAAATGCAGAACAGCATTGATTTCACTGTTGCCAAAGTGCCCAGACTTCGATCTACAACCATATTGACCCCATTCCCAGAACAAAATGTAACAAAATTTACACAACAGCATCTTCAAATGGCTTCAGTTATGCTGTCTAAGATGATCAAGGAGAAGTTGATTTTTAAGTTGTGTCAATATTTTTGTTGAAAATACTATGGTTCCTGTCAAAACAGGGGGAGAATAATACAGATGCTTTTTTTTTAAAGATTTTATTTATTTATTTGAGAGAGAGAATGAGAGAGAGAGAAAGAGAGAGAGCATGAGAGGGGGGAGGGTCAGAGGGAGAAGCAGACTCCCCGCTGAGCAGGGGCCCCGATGCGGGACTCGATCCCAGGACTCCAGGATCATGACCTGAGCCGAAGGCAGTCACTTAACCAACTAAGCCACCCAGGCGCCCAATACAGATGCTTTTGATAAACAACTTTTATTCTCCCTTGGGTTAACAATGTCATACATATCCTCTCAGTACAGTTAGAGTTAAAAAGAAAAAATTTTAAGAGTTCCTGTGGAGGGAGGGAGGGATACAATGTTGAAACCAACTGTAATTCTTAAATGAAGACTATATATTTCACATATTGATATTTAGTGACATGGAAAGATGTTTATAAAATGCTAATAAGAGACAGGTTGTATAATGTGATTCTATTTTGCTACATATATGTATTAGGGGAAACAATCTAAAAGATATATATTCCAGAAATTTAAGAATGGCATTATCTGAGTGATAGTATTATTATTGCTTCTTTTTCTTTATACTTGTCTGTGTTTTCTAATACAGGTTTCCCCCACTCTCTGAAAGCAGACCGTTCCTATGAAACCTTTGGTAAGCCAAAGTGTCGTAAAGCAAAGAAGCAATGGCCACGATATGGAAAAGTTTTGGAGCATCTCCAGGCCCCCAAAATAAATAACCTCTCTTAGGCTTTCCTGATACCTTAGGACACATCTTGCTAGTGGACGCACACAATAAATTGAGAGAAAGCGCAGATGCTCACAGACACAGTTCACAGGTCTGGTGGCTTGAGGCTGACATGCTGGGGGAAGCTCCTTGGTGTTTGGGGCGTCCAGCACCTCTAC
Organism: Callorhinus ursinus; assembly: GCF_003265705.2. NCBI lineage: Eukaryota > Metazoa > Chordata > Mammalia > Carnivora > Otariidae > Callorhinus > Callorhinus ursinus. The sequence continues at coordinate 23,943,999 of NW_027397069.1, read as the reverse complement.
AACAGCTCACTGAAAAACAAACACTGAATGTCTTTTTTTCCCCTTTTGTCTTTTTTTGTAAAAGCGAAAATCCTCTTTGGATTTCTCATGATTAGCGAAAACAGGTACTAATGAAGGTTTTTCAAAAAGCAAAGTTGTGCTCTGGGAAGTTTCGAAAAGCAGGTGATAACTGTATTTCTATCATAAGCATGAACTTTCCATTTTCCTTTATTTTTCCCCATTTTCCTTTAAAAAAAGGAAGAAAAGGAAATATTTTCATGCATTTTAGAGATAGTAAAATGATCTACACTATCTGCTCTTAACATTTCAGCAAGTAGGAGCTCATCTAAAATATTCAAAATTGTGCTAAGGTGTTATAATGAGAGTCCCCTGCTTCCCCCACAAAAAAATGGAAAACTTGCTTCCTTTCCTTTCTTAGGTCACAGAAACTTTGCAAATATCAGCGGAAGCAAGTATAGGGTTCAGTAATTAAGTTACTGAAAGAATATAAAATAAAATGTACGTGTAAAAGTGCATAGAACTGTCTCAAAGTAAGTAGAAACCTCTATTCTTGAATGCATATAACAAAGAAAAGTCTGGAGAGCCTGAAGGAGTGTTCTTGGTCAGCTATGTAGCAGAGCTACGCATTTTAGAATGTGACAGACCTGGGGGTAATTCCTGTCGCCCTCAGACTTATGAGACAGGTTGCTTAACATCTCACTGCCTTCTCTTCTGTCAAACGAGGATGATAGTAATAACTACCTCATAGAGATTTTAAATAACTCTATCAGAATCTGTGCTGGAGGTTTATCACATTGCCTTACACGTGTTCAGCCCCCAGTACCTCATCTCCATAAAAAAATTATTAGTATTAGAGAAAAGTTTACATCTTATCCCCTCCAGATCCTGCCATGAGCAATACGATGCTCATTTCTCTGTCCCTTCCTTAGCCCTCCTCCGATTTTTGTCCATGTAGCAGGTTCTATCTGTGCACCATAGTCTTTGTACATAGAGAGGAAGCCATTTCTCCCCCTCTCCCAACATTTCCTTTGGGGAAAATCCAAGGCAATATATTCCACATCCATTATAAGGAAATGTTGCTGGGCCCAGTGTACTCAGAGGAAAGTAAAAAATTATATATAATAGCAACGTTGATTGGGGATGGTAGAATGATATCTATAATCTGCTCTAAACATTCCTGAAATGTAAAATCTGCTCTAAAAATCAGAGGAAGTCATAGAAGACCACCATACAGAGCAAGCAAGAACACTGTGAATTTTACTAAACGCAATATGGTCATGCGTCGCTCTTAGAGGCTTTTGGTAGGCAACGGTAGCCCCCAAAGAAATCTGACGTGGTTGAGGATTCCATTGCCACTCCCACACACACAACTTTATTGAGGAAAACTACTCCAAGCCCAGTTCTTCTGCACATGCAGACATTTGTTAAAGAAGCATTCCTTAGCAAGTAAGCCTCAGTATACTCCATACAGTCTGTTCTGTGACCCCAGTGTGCCTTCAGGCAATCACGAGGTGTGACTGTGTTCTTGCAGCAGGTGTCCGTCACCCTTCTGGGTGGGATCAGGTGAGCAACAGCCCGGAACCAGCACCTGAGCTCAGGCGCATTTGGTGAATCATGGCCTGCGCCAAAAGGTCTTGGCTACAGACATTGCTGGGTTCTTAATCCATGTTCATGCCAGAGGAACAAAGCCGGGGAGCAATAGCCTGTAAATATTTTAGCCATTTCACATGTTTTGCAAACTTCACAGTGAAAGCCCATTTCTGACATTGAACATAGTAAACAATAAGCCATTAATTTCATTAATAGCAACCCATTCTTGACATTCACCATGTTCATTAACATCATCTCAAGCATCGGTTGGAATATGGGTAGTTTTTCTACAGAGTGTGGCCCATCTGATAGAAGATTAGCTCATGCTCTTTGGAGAACAGATTCTTGATGAAAGCAACTACCTGTTCCTGGAATTAAACATTAAACTGGTTGGTACGTACATAATATTCCACTCTTTCTATACTGAAGTATTAGCGTATTGCATTAAAGTCACGGTAATAAAATGAAATCTAATGCATTTGGATTAATTAGAAATGAGTAGCTCTTGAGCATCTATATGTATGAAGTCTGCTAGGCACTGGTGGAGAATAAAAAGGATAAACAAGACACTTTGGTGTCCAGCCATTTATAACACCATCAATAACCTTGATTCATTAATCCAGAGATAAATATCATTGAATTGCTCATCAGTTGTCTCCAGTCTCCTGTTAAACAGTCTTTTTGTCTGGGATTCATTTTCTAGGATCTGATTTGTCATTTGGCCAGAATTCTCACTTTCCCAAGATACCAATAGATAAAGCCTATTTGTAAATTTGTTTGGTTGATATCACTTTACCTGCTCCCTGGAAAAAGAAATCAGCTATCTTTCACCTCAATCCAAGGAGCCTATAGGAACTGAGACCTGTCCTTTGAAAAAACGAAAAACATATATATTGCTTGTATGTTCTGCCCCAGGCAAGATCAATTTTCTGGTTGCAATGGGAAAGAAAAAAAAAATCTCAGTAAACTGAGCAGGACAATGACCTACATTGTATCTTTTTTCAGTGTGAGGACTTAACAATTTTGTGTGTATCTACTCCTTCTCTCTCTTTTTTTAAGATTATTTATTTATTTATTTATTTGACAGAGAATGAGAGAGAGAGAGAGAGCACCAGCAGAGGCAATGGCAGGCAGAGGGAGAAGCAGGCTCCCCACCGAGCGAGGAGCCTGAAGTGGGGCCCGATCCCAGGACCCCGGGATCATGACCCAAGCCGAAGGCAGATGCCCAACCGACTGAGCCATCCAGGCACCCTTCCTTCTCTTGTTTTTATTGTTTGTGGACGTTTTTAAACTATAAAGGAAGAGTTAATAGAATGTAGCCTCTTGACTTCACACAGCGTTAACACGTGCGTTAGGCTGTCAGACTCTCAGTCTCTCCACAACTCATGCACCACTTCTCATGAGCTAGACGTTTGCTAAGTACTATACAGGTATGTCATTTGACCCCCACATCCTTGACAGAGGCTTTTATTAGTCCTACTTTATAGATAAGATCCTGAGATCTAGGAAGAGGAAGCCAGCCGCCCAAGTTCCACAGCTGGTGGGCGATGGAAGTGAATTTTAACTCAGGTCTCTGTCTCCAACCAGTCCTCTAACTACCTTACACTACCCCATAACCAGTCCCTTCCCCACGTTGCACGAGGCCATACACAGTCCTCTCAAGCACGCTGCAGCCAGCTCAGCTCCAGGTTTGTGATTTAGTAAACTATTATCTTTACTATACAATGGAGCAAGTAGACTCTCAGAAAGGTTACAGAATTTTATCAAAGTAGCACAGCTGCTTGCTATGGACCGCATTTCCTCCCCCAACATCCAAATCCGTATTTTGAAGCCCTAACCCCCAGTGCGATGGTATTTGAAGATGGAGCCTTTGAGAGATAATTTGGTTTAGATGAGGTCGTGAGGGTGCGGTCCTCCTGATGAGATTAGTGCCGTTGTAAGAAGAGACGCCAGAGACCTTGCTCTCTCTCCTCCATGTGCGATCACAATAAGAAGGCAGCCGTCTGCTCACCAAAACCCGACCACACCAGCACTACAGTCTCTGATCCCAAACTTCCCACCTCCAGAACCGTGAGGAAGTATATTTCTGTTGTTTAAGGCACCCCATCTGTGGCTTTTGTTATGGCAGACAAGGCAGACTAACATGCTGTTGAATATCAGAACAAGCATTTCAATCCTGACTTATGTCTTTCTATAATACTATACTGCCTCTCAATATGGACTGTTCGTGGTATGTTCTTATGACTCCAGCATTCAGCAGAGTGACTGGAATAGAGTAGACAGAAATCCAACAGATGGATGTTGGATGTTGAATGAATGACTGAATAATTGAGTGATTATAGGTAGAAAGATATGCATTTAAAATGTCACAAATCCAGACATAGAACCATTCACAGAGTTTTAGTTTGGGGCAAACCATTTCCACTGCCACTCAGCAAATCTGTACCACTCTCTTGGTTGCAGGGAATTTACCTAGTGTTCTGGATTGGGTACAAGAAACCGTGGGAATTTGTTGAGCTATTTTGCTGAAGAAGATGAGTTTCTCCTTGGGAATCAGTCAGGAATGCTGGGAAGCTACATTTATCTTTTGAGGTTCCTGTTATTATTAAAGAAACCATGCCTTGAGAGTCTAAATGCATGAGGGATGGAGAATTAGAACTTGAATTGCACTCATGCACCTTTTGGAAAGTAAATGCTCTTACATAATAACTTCAAGAATTTTATGAGAGAGTAATGACAAATAGAAGTTTATTTTTTGCTTCATCATTTTATAGTTTTTTATTTGCATATAAAATGCAAACTGGGAATAGTAGAAAGTTTCTTATCATTCTTTGTATTAGTGATATTATTTACAAACTTACTGACCTATATCCTCTTATCTCACAAACGGGGAAAAGTAGTGCTTCTCATCACCTGTAAATTAAGGGTGAACAGGAGAGAACGGATCATTAAAGTCCTTTCCAACTTGGACATTCAGCAATTCTACTGCTATGATTGTAATAGTCACAGTGAGAAGAGAGGGCTCTGTTCTCCCCCCCCCATTTTTATCTAATGAAATTCTACCCCATCTTCAAAACTCAGTTCAAATATTTCCTTTTCCCTCGACACTGCCCCACATTCTCTCTGTCACGTCCCTCAACTCTGCTCCCACAGGGAAGAGTCAGAATTAATCTCCCCTTCTGTGAGCATTCACAGCACTTTGTTCATATTGCTCATAAAGAGTGGATCGGAGTGTACTCTGAGAAGTGGGGTGCTAGTTTATTTCTCCTGGCCCCACCCTTTCATTGCTTCCCTCCGTGCTGGGAAGTGCTAGGAAACTAGCAGGAGGCTACTCATCATGAGTTTAATCACCCAGAGGCAGCAAATGAATGGCTATCAGTCTGCTTTCTTAAGCTTCCAAAAAGCACGTAGTAGAATTTATTTCATGTTTTAAAAATAAAAATTGCCACAGCTTCTTGTGTTTAAAGAACATTATTTTGAATTTTAGCCCGTTCTTGATTATAAAATGCCTAACTTCCTCTCCCCTGTTTAGAGTGATTACTCACACTGGTTTGTTTTGTAATCACATCAAACCTTATTTTATTTTAATCATGATGTTGAGTCTGACACATTTCTTACCTTTCCAGTTACAGAACCATTAAGGAAACCAAATTTCATAATCTTCTTCATGCCATTTGTTCAATGGCTATAATACTTAAAATATCACCCTCAAAGAACAATCCAGAAAAGAATCTCAGAGGGTCACATGAGTTTTCCGGTCAGCTTCGTAACCCGCAAGCGGAGAGCTAGCAATGCTCAATGACCAGTGTTGCTAACGAACCACTGAATGTCTGACAGTGGCAAGGAAAAACCCCAGATCTTGCACCTCTTTTGTTCTCTCCATTAAAACTTCACTACTTTTCATGACTATTCAGACAATTCTACCTCGCGAAAGAGTAATATTTACGCTTCCCTCCTAAAATACAAATTGCTTACATATCTCAGTCTTGTTCTGAGTTCCATCAATGTATCAATGTGCTTGTGTACTGAAGTCCTACTCTATTAGCCAATATTTTTAACAAGATATGGATGTGAAAAAAAGATATAAAAAGTAAAGTAGATATGACTCTCATAAAAGAGCCATTAAGGGACATAGCTAAAAGATTAAGGTAAATATGTATTATGAGACATGGTAATAAGGTGGTCAGGCACTCTTGAAATTAAGTTGAAATGTAATATCCAGAGATGAAAGGAAATGAAATATGAAACCCTGAGATACTTATTAAGCCGTCAGTGGGAATCTGGTTGGTGACGTCACAGCCAGCAGAGAAAAGAAGACACGTGCAAAGTTGGACCAGATCCAGTTTGCGCTGTAGATTTATGCAGTTAATTTTGTCCCCTGACTGCATTCAGATGAGCATTTCTCCTCGACATACACCAAGAAAATTGCTGCATTATAGCTGTGTTAATGGTAATCAGCATGCTAATGAGCACCAGAAGGTCGTTATAGCAAAGAGAGGTTCAAAGATGTATAACCCAGAGAAACAAGAATGTAATTCTTCAGGGAATGCAAGTGTCTTGTTTGTAGGTCATAGATTATTTGTTTTGGTCACTGCATTGCACAGGGAGTTTAATTTAAGCAGGAAAAAAAAATGAAGCTTTTTGAACTGTGAGAGCAGCCCCGCTTAATTAAGAAAAGTAACACTGGATAGCTTTGAACTGGTGGTAAAAATAGAATCTTCAGTAGATCGAAGATAGTACCAAATAGTGCTGTCCAACGTGGGGTTCTATCTGTCCTTATGCAAAATGTGAGACTTTAATTGTATTTATTCGTAAGCCCGCAGTTGCTTCACGGCTCTCTGGCAAGGACAGGGTCAAAATATCAGGGGTGACAAAGGTAACGCTCAGAAATTAAGTCACGGTATTGTGCAAACAGTGTCAGGGTCTAAACCTTCTGAGAGCATTAGAAATATTTCATTGTTTACTTCAGGTGCACGTTTTAGCTTCAAAAGGTTAAGTATTTATTGATACTGACAAGGGAGAGTATTCAATCAGGAACACTGCTGCTATAGCTTATTAAAAGCTCACAGACATAAATGATGTGCAGATTTTTAGGCTAAGCTAAGTAGTTTCTCCCAGGAACCTCCCCCCACCAAAGATTTAGGGAGCCACATTAGTTCATCAATTCCTACCTTGTATCAGTAGAAACAGAATCATAATATCACCCGCTTAAATCATTATACAGGTCCTGTGTTTTTGTTTAATGCGTACTTTCAAATAGACTGTTTTGCTAATATGCTCTTTGGGTAGATTTATAACCAAAGAACGATGTCTTAGAAATGAACAATGGTAATAATTTTATTTCCCCTCTTTGCTAGAACATGGACTTTGTCACAATACTCAAATGAATGTTTTTTCCATCCCGAAAAGGACAAATAAAATGGTTTCTGATAGACAGATGATAGACGGATAGATAGACCAATAGATGGATGGATGAATACACACACATGTATAGGACTGATTATAATATAATGTAATCTACTATATTATAATATAATAATATACCTTCATACTGTACTATACACTATACCACACTAAGGGCATTTTACAATTTCCAACCCAATACCTCTCTGAGTTAAAAGTTCCTGCTTTTTACATTTACCAGTTTCCTCAAATAAACACCTTCTTTTGTGATGTCAGGAAACATCCCTTGTTCTGAATTCTCAAGGTTAAACATCAGGGGGCCCAAAACTTCCTCCCTGGAAAAAAAAACACACTTTGGATTAAGCCAATGTTTTAATTGTTTGGGTCCATCTTGCCACTTTTTAAAAAAACATCTGTGACACATATCCTCTCATAAAGGTACTATCCCATCTATACAGAATAATTAAATGGGAGAAGAATAGGCTTTCATACCAATGGAAAAAAGAAAAAAAGAAAAAACAAACAAGAAAAAATGAAATAATAGCCAGGGAGGGAGGGGAGAAGAAGGAAGGGAGAAGGGGAGGAAGAGAAGAAGTGACGGATTATGGAGGCATAGGAATATAGGATGAATAGGTAAAATACTTAACAATTTATCACTATAACAGTATGGTGTTGGGGAAATATAATTGAAAGACAAAATCTTCTTCCAACACAGAAAACCTCTCCACAGAGGTAGTAAAGAAAGAAAACACCTTTGTTACTGAATAAGCATTAATCCAAAATGTGATGCACATGGCAGGCAATCTGCTGAGAGATTGCAAAAACACAAAAGAAACTGACCCCGCCCCTTACATAGCCACACAGACACAACCCATTACATACATGTTCTTGAGATAAATAGTAACTAGTCCTTAAGTCAGAGGACTTGACAGCAGCATCTGTTCATCCTCACTTCACCTGATAGTTGGGGTGACCATCTGTGTTGACTAATTGGCTTTATCCAGAGGAAAAAGAAACTTCTCAGATCTCTATGACAGGAAGTAGTTTGGGAAGTTGGAACAGGTGTGTGGAAGGTAGGTTCCTTCCCTCGCACAGACCCTGGGGGGTAGGGGTGTTATCTTCCTTGACGTTTACATTTTAAAGGGATGACTCCTAGGTCCTTGAGAAAGACATTCCCAGATCAGAAAGCTGACAAAAGTCCTATCTAGTTTTCAAAAGGATTCCTATATATTTCAAACAGATGAGAAAGTATGTTCATGACAAGTTTTCTAAGGTAAATGCTCTGAGAAAAAAGGAGGGGAAGAGAATCTCTTCCCTTACTTTCAAGAGGAAGAAATAAGCCTCTCTTAAAAAAAAAAAAAAGATTTTATTTACTTATTTGACAGAGAGAGACACTGTGAGAGAGGGAACACAAGCAGGGGAATGTGAGAGGGAGAAGCAGGCTTCCCACTGAGCAAGGAGCCCAATGATGTGGGGCTCGATCCCAGGACCCTGAGATCATGACCTGAGCTGAAGGCAGACGCTTAACGACTGAACCACCCAGGCGCCCCAAGAATTGAGCCTTTTATCTTTAAGTTGTATTTGTCCTACGACGGGCACCACTGATTTTAACCCCAAATAACCCACTGGGTCACTCTGAGGTTTGGGTTACTTGTCCTGATAGAAGGGTGGGCAGGAGTCTGAACTGAGCTTTTCCAGTTCAGAGAACCCTGGAGTCCCCCAGGTCTGACTCTCTCATCCACTGGGAGTTTGGTTGTAGTTCGTTCCTTAAGTATCTAACTCAGCGCTTCTCCCACTTTAACGTGCATACGGGGTTGGCCCTGGAATCTCCAGCACAACACAATTTCCAGCACTCTCCCCAGTGGGGCGGCAGCTGCTGGTCCAAGGCCCATACTCTGAATGACAAGCAACTCCGGTCAGTTCTCCTCACAGGCATAAATCCCACCAAATACAGAAAAGACCCACACTGAACAAATTCTTTACTGAGAGAGTTAAGAAATTGTTTCTTGGAGCAGCAGAGACTTAGAGGCTTTACACAGTCATGCACACCTAGTTTCACCCTGAAAGACAGATCCATCCTATCCTTGAATACTTTCAGCTTCCATTTTTAACATTAGTGCATTCCCCTGTTGGATAGCCCACCGTTTCATGTGTGGAGATGCGATCTGCTCCCTTATACTTTTGACCTATTGGGTTGACTATGTCCTCTGGAACTACATACAATAACATGAGATAGAAAGAGCTTAGCTCTCCATAACACTTTAGAACTTATAAAAGCAAATTTATGTCGATTATCCGATTTTATCAACATAACTGTTTATATATTTGTAGCTAGCAGTTGTTGCTGTTGTTGTTTGTTGTTGTTGTTGTTTTTACTACTGCCTTATCTTCTGCGGTTTAACTCCCCAGGGTTTCCAGATCTTTCACCACTTTGATCTCCTTCATTTACACTCACTGTAATTTTTAGTCCCTATTTTAATTGGGTACAAATTAATGGCAATTAAAGAATTAGGCCTTATCTCAGTAAATCCTTCCTAGTAAAGATTTCCTTACCATAAATATTTCCTTTTGTTAAGTTAATGTGCTTCATTCGTAATAGTATTCCTTCTTATGAATAGGAATAAACCAAATATTCTTATAGAAAAGAGCAGGCATCATATGAGTTTGTTAAACATTTTTCTCCTTTTCCTAAGCAGATTTGTTATAAACATGTTTGTATCTCATATGTCATCCTATAATAGAGGAACCAAGACTTTAGAGAAGAAGAAACCATGTTTATGAAAACCCTAACTGCCCCACAGATCTGTTCTACATGTAGACCATGTAGAAGGGTTGTGGTGTTAACTCACACTTTATCTTGGTTCAGACTCTCAGATACTCTTCTCTACCAAATACAGCCTCCACAAATAAAGAGGCAGGGGTACGTGGGGGCTTCCTGACATCAGAGGAGGGTGGAGGCTGGTGCTAGTAGACACGCTAGTCCTTGGCTGGTGCCTGCACACTTCTGCTATGTCCTGAATCCACCTGTAGCCTGGGAGTCCTGCAGATCTTGAACTTGTGGTTTATTCTTTTGGCTCCTGGAAACTCTGGGTCTCCACCATGTCTAATGTCCCGTCTCTTAGCTCATGCAGAGAGAGAGACCCCTGGAGGGCTGTCCCCAAGAAGGCTATGTGTCAACTCAGCTTCCACGATGCATGGAAACTGAGAAAGCCTAAAGAGAGGCAGCTAGATCTTCGTTCTGTCTGGACCACACTCTCTCCCCCTCCATAAGGCTCTTTGCTGAGCAGTCTCCTCCCAACATTCCAAATGGGCGGTGCCACACGGACATCATTCGACCACTGCTCCCTGTCAGCTACTTAATGCCAGGGCACAGCCCTCTACACACCACAGCACCACTGTTGCTTCCCCAAACCAGCCCAAGAAGGGAAAACCGGGCAACCCCAGTCTCCCAGTCCTCTCACTCCTTTTACCACAATCTCCTGAGGCCAAAAAAGACTATTTTCCCCTACTTCCTTTCTAGTCTGAACCCCACTTACACGGAACTGTGATCAGACTTGCTAAGCCTGCCTAATGGTACACTTAAAGAGTAGATGAAGAAATTCAGGTAATTTGTTCAGATGATCTGGCATATGAGGCTTGATTCTTGATGTGCTTTTAATGCAAGAAGATGAATAGTATGTGCTTTCTCATTGTATTCTGGGTGAGCACTGTTAGTTGTTTCTTCGAATGCTTCCTTCCTTCTTCCTCGCCACAAGAACCCTGGTTCTGTATTATGCAGCTATGGGTGTTGGGGGAGGTTGAACTCCTCCCTAATTTGTCTGCTGATTCTGATTCCTGGGACTGTGGCAGCCATTTTCAAACCATGAGGACCACCCAGCTGTAAGGGAGACAGGTGATACTGAGAAAAGTGGCACAGATAAATGGGATAAAATGATTCCTTGGTACTGTCATTGAGCTCCTGAGTTAACCAAGTGCCCCGGCTCAAAACTTCCTATGTAAGATAACAAATTTTTCTCATCATTTAAGCCATTTCCAGTTGGATTTTTGTTACTTGGAAGAGAATGTATCCAAACTGATGTCCTGCCTTTCTGTAACATTCTCCTCCAAGGCAGAAAAATAACCTGGGCAAAATACTAAAGGAAAGGAAATAGTAAAAAAAAAACTAATGATATTAGTAAGAGTAAGCCTGGGAACAGCAAGTACTTAAGTGCAGAGTTCTGTCTCTCTCTCACTTAGAGCCCTAGTTTAGGATGCACCCATCATTTCTCATAGCAAGTTGCAATAATTAGTCTAACTGCTGCTCATCTCTACCACCACCTTGAATCCATCCTTTCTACTGATTCTAGGGTCTCTTACTAAAACACAAATTTCATACGACTCTCTTACCTAAGACCCTTCCGTGGGCCCCTGTGGTCTCTGTGATGAAGTCCAAACTACAGGTCATGTTCTACAAAGCTCTTATGACCTGGCCCCTGCTTACTTTCTCAGCTTCAGTTTCTGCTCATCACTGCCTGCCATTCTGTGCCACAATCACCCCAAAGCTGAGAGTTTGGGAATGCACTGTGTCATTTTCTTGCCTGTGTGCTTCTTAGGTGCCATTCCTGGTACTTAGGGATCAGCTTCCTCAGGTCTAAAGATTGACAAAACCTCAGTCATTCCTCTCAACTCAGCTGAAGCTTCACTGTTCCCAGAATCAACCCCCTGAGAGCACTCAGAAATGGTGCATTACATTTGGGGTATTAGTTGAACCTTGCCTGGACCCCTCCTGGGGTAACTTTGAGAGTTATGAAAAGCACTCCATGTCTGTCTCTCCCATATAGATTCTGGATTCATTAAGGAACAAAACCTTGTTGATTTTTGTATCTTCATCACTCAGTGCAGCTTCTAAGATCCAGTAAGGCAGCACAGCATAACCCAAGTTCTGGCTGGGTTCAGATCTTGGTTCCATCACTCCCGGTTGTATAACTTTGGACAAATAATTAACCTCTCTGTTCTTTAATTTCCTTATCTATTAAGCGGGGGAGGTAATAATAGCTATAATCAATAATAGTAATAATAACCAATAGCTTTGCTCTGTGTATTGAGTCTATTCATGTGCAGATATTTACAACACTGTCCAACTCATAGTATGCCTCCAATAAATATTATTTTTTATAATTAGCATTGGCACACAATAAATATTTGTGGACAGTACCGAAGGCATGCAGGGGCTCTTGAGCCCACCCTCTTCTCTAGGGAGCCAAATAGAGCTTATAAGGGCAGTGAGTTCTGCTCCCAGATAGATTTATGCTACACTACACCCTATGATACCCCTCGTCCCACAGAGTCTCCAATGTTCGCAAGAACTGTGGAGGCTGTGCCCACTACTCCTTCTCATATAGATCCCACAACAAACAATAAATGTATACATTTAATCTGAGCCCTGCTTCATCTCCGGCATGATGCTTAGGGCTGAGATGATGTAAGGGCCCCTGGAGCGCCCAGGAGGATTAAAAGGTGAGTTGACAGAAACACAATAGTGGAATCCTGAACCCTGCATCCAAACACAGTACTATGAGTGGTGTAATCTTGGGAAGACATTTAACCTAATTAAACCTCAGTTTCCATATGGAAAATGCAAGTGATAAAGACTGTTCCACCTACCTCATTGGGCAGATATAAGAAACAGATGAAGTAAAACACGTGAATATTCATTTGTCAAGCACCTGATAATTTATAAAAGCAAGAAATTTGCTAATCACCCCATCAAAAACCTTCTCTGAGCGCTGCAGTTTGTCTGACCCATGGATCCCTCCTGTAATATCCTCAAGGGACACCCCCCAAGTCTGAGACTTTTCAAAGGACCTGACACCAATGTATTGTGTGTGCATGAATGTGTGTGTGTGAATGCCTGACATGTCCATCTACTCTCGTATCTATACCTCACATCCTAAGAAATCAAATTACTTATTATATTCCTACCAGGAATAAAATAGAAGAATTTACTCTAATGATTACCACACAGTAGAGTAAAATGAGCTTCAGACGACTATGAAAGAGCATAATGTTTTAGTTTAACAGAAACCAAGGAAACCTAGTATATCCAGCATCAATTTTTCTTCTTTCTTATTCTTTCTTTGTGGTGAAGCTGAGAATAATGCCCTCGGGTTTTTCTCACTATATATGTAGATGGGGAGCAGAAAGGAGCCGCAATGGTACAGACTCAGAGACAGTGCAATTAGAAAGGCTGAGATAATTTGTTGGTCTTTTAACACAGTGTTTCTTTACTATTGAAGTCACCTCAAATCAACAATTTTAACATAATGTAATTCAACAAAAATATTATTTCAAGCATAAGAAAATTTTATAGGAGGAAACATATTGGATGAAGTATCGCTTGTGGTATAATTTTAATTCTGAAAGATCTTGCTAAGAGGGCTTATTTAAATAGGTTCTCCCTGAGATGAATATTTAGGGGGAAAAAATTCCTACAGGATGATTTATAGCAAAATTATATGAACAGAATGAAGGACAGAAGAATTTTATTAGAAAAGGGTCTCATTTCCACAAAATATAAATTATACCTTTTAGAAAATATATTGAATTTTATTAATATTCTGTAGACAGCCTGAAGTGTTAATCTCCACCCCTACCTATAAGACTTTCATTATGATGTACAAGGTGTATTTACCCTTTAACCAAATAATTTTTGAGCAACGCGGTGGAGCCTTCAGTTTACATATCCTACAAAATATTTTCATTGCAGTTACAGAGTCTTATATTTTGCTGGCAACATTTAATGATATATATCTGAGGGTGTATATTTTATATACATGTATACATGCTTTTGGTGTTACCACACAAGAACACATAATGATAAACTCATTGTGTTTGATATCTGAAAGACTGTTTCCCCAATATCCACTGTTACTGTTGTTATGGTCTTAGCCATTGTTTTTAAGGAGAAACACAAGAAGTTTGAATTTTTTCAATGCTATGATTAAAATTTGGCCTCGCTTCATCTTGAAATTTATAGTTAGAGGAATTACTTAGGGTAGGCCACTGAGTACTGTATTTCTGCCTGGCATTTGAAAGTGACCTCATTTAGACCTTGGTAACTAATATTTTTGATGAGGAAATTGACTTATTATTATTCAAAGAACTAGGTTATAAATCCTTGTCCAGTCTCTACCAGTCTTGAAAATTGAGGCTTTCTTGGGATGTGACTTTGTTGTAGCAAACGAGTGAACTGACCCCTGATACAGTTTGAGTTTCAGCAAGGACAGCTAGCATTTAGATTTTATATTACTTTGAAAGTGAAGACTGAGATGAAGAATGAGGACAAACTCGGGAGATTAAAAAGACTAGAACTCATTTTGAACTCTCAGTAAATATTATCAAATATTTTCCTCTTAAATACATGCACAAAATGCAGCAATTGATACACATCTTCCTCCTAGGACATGTAAAGACAGCAGTCTCCCCATCCTATTCAAAATACCTGGGAGATACACCATTGCAAAAATTATTGTTCTCTTTTTATAAAATGGGAAGAATCTTGCTTAAAAAGTTGGGCCTAAGTTAAAACCAGAAGCCAAGCTGTTCCTTACAACGTAAAAAAATATTTCACTGATTCCCCACTGAGTGCTAATTAAGGCCAGCTTCTATTCACATCTCCACAAAGAGGAAAATACTGAAAAGTACCTGATTATTTGAAATGATAACACCTGGGCACTTCATCCAAGGTCATACAGAGATTTGAAGCCCCAGGGAACCACACAGGAGGGAAATCTCTGGTATTTATTATTGGTCAAAATGGCAAACATTTCCAGGTAATGGAATGGAAGCACAGAGATACGTTTTAGCACAAGTATTTCTGGCTTACCCTCAGAATAAATGTTCAAATTCAAGAATCCATAGCCTCTTCATATGGATAAAAAGAGTTGAAACAAAACATTAGACCTATCAAGATATGTCTCTAAAAAATTTAATGGGATGGCAAAAAGGAAAAAGTATTTTAGAATTATTGTTATCAATCTATACGAAAACACCAGCATCATTCTCTAACTATGGAATTTTAGAGCTGTAAGAATTTTGAAGAGACTATTTACTCTCTGACACACATCTTCACATTTGAGGATACAAACTCAGAGTTGTTATCATGTGTCTAATGTCACACAGCCAACCAATGGCAAAGTCAGGACTTGAACTAGGGTCTGCTTATATCTATATATATCTTAAGTTCTGCTATTTTTCAGGACCCCTTGACTCAGGCAAAGTTCAATATTGTCAAAGATATCAAATGTAGCCTTTGCTTTTAAGGGGAAACAAACCAAATTAAATCTATCTTCAGTCAACAAAATTTGATTCTTCATATATTCCTTTGTGTCCCACTATGGTTTTCATAAGTGACCATTAACAGAGGAACAGCTGAAGTGTGGAGATGTTAGAATGGGTGACTACGGATAAATCTTCAATAAATTTAAATCATTAGTTTGTATTATGGCCTCTTATTTTTTTATTGTAAATTTATTTTCGTTTTATTCATTTATGTATTTACTTGACCCTCACCATATTCCAAAAAGAAATTAAAATGGCATAGAAGTTACCTAGGCCTGGGTTCTGTATTCCTTCTGTCAAGCCTCAACACGCATCTGTCAAAAATTAATAGAATAAGGCAACTGGGCAGTTTCCTTCTTCATCACATCTGATGACTTGTCCTGGTGATCCATCACTGCTGTGAATATTCGAATATCTGCCCAAGACGACATGGAAAGGTGAAGTCACAGTTACCACATAATACAATTATGCAATAAATCAAACACAAAATGCTCGTTTCAGTTATGTTGCTTATATACCTACAGAACTGACCCAATTAAGAAAATATGGATTATTCATTTCTAAGGTTTATTCCTAGATATTACATAAAAATTGTAGGCCTTTATTTAAGTAAATGGTTTTCCCAAAGTCTCTGTAAGCAACTCTAGGCCCTAAGATAACCAGTCCTAGAGAAGCTTCTTACTCCACCTGCTTATCATTCAATTGCATGCTTTGGTCACTCAAGCTATTGTCAATGAAAATTTGGAGTATCAGAGGAAAAAAAGGAAGAGATGAAATCTTCTCTTTGGCAGCATTTGGTGCCTTTAAAATAAAAAGTCAGCATCCCCTCTGCTATATAAGCTCAAAGCATCACATTTGCTGGCATCTTTTCAAAGGGCCTGAATTGTATTTCTCGCTTTCCTTGATTTATCCCCCTGTTGGCCCCTGCAGGAGAGCATCATTTTTTTTCTCCTGCCTTCTGTCTTCTATATTTCATTTCAGGTGTCTATCGAGGCAACGAAAGACAAAGCTCTCTGCTTTCCCTTGTACTAAAGTTCTATATGGAATCAGTTCACCTGTCTGTCACTCCTCATTAAATTCTTACCCTCTTCATTCACATCCTGATCTTTGCAAATGAACATTTGCTTAATAAATGTTCCCAAGACTAACAGTGCAGACTGAAAATCCCACACAGCAGTAAATTATTAACTCAGTCACAGAGGGAGTGCCATATATGACTTTTCAGAATGAGTTATTATGTGGATCATCATGTAATTATGAATTTTTCAAGCCATGATAGAGGAAAATTGAATATTTAATATTTTATGGACATATTCTACACTGAGGACATCTTTCAAAATTTTATGATAATTTTTAGAGTGAGCGAAGAGCAGAACAAAAGTTACAAAATAATTGCAAACTTGAATATTTAATCACTAGGGACATTGTTGGTTATTTCTCAAATTATATAATGTAACCAACACTGTGAACTTTTAATCATAGTGTATTCAAATGGGGGAAAAAGTGCATTAAAATCAATCCATAAATATGTTTTGGTTGTTTAAGAAATAAGAATACAGAGTTTAATGTTGTCAAATTGAGACCTTAAGGTATAAATATTCATGTGGGAGGTAATCTTGAGTGACTTGTTCTAGATGAGCTGTTGTTGAACAAAAACTTTTTTAAATGAGCCATTTCAAAATGTTCAAAATCAAAACCAGGGCATAAGCACTAAAATATTTTAAAAGTCTTAGCTGAGAATAAAATGGAAAGATGAAACCGGTGTTTGCCAAAAAATAAAAAAAAAAATCTGTGATAAATATGAGCTCTTTGGTGAAAAAAATAAAGGAAAATTAAAACAAGATTTTGATATGAATTACCCTATTTATTTACACAATTCATGCATCCATAATATAGCACTTCGATTATCACCCATGTTTTAACTTTGAAAATTAGAATATTTAGTGATTTCAAATTATTTCTTAATAGGTTCCCCTTGTTGGAGGAGGTCATTTCCCAGCGCTAGAATACTAATAAACTTTAAGGACATTTGAACTCAGAGGTTCTCAACACTGGCTGCACATTAGCATTGCCCAGTCCTATCCCCCGGGCATTGTGAATTGGCCTGAAGTGAGGCTGGACTCTGATGGTTTTGAAGCTTTTCAAATTATTTTAATTTTCAGCCATGGTTTAAAATCACTGACACCAATAGGGCTGCCATCCAGTTTCCAGAGGCCAAAACTTCATATATCCTTTTTTTTTTATTTACTCATTGTTTTTTTTGTTTGTTTTTTAATTTTATTATGTTATGTTAATCACCATACATTACATCATTAGTTTTTGATGTAGTGATCCAGGATTCGTTGTTTTCATATAACACCCAGTGCTCCATGCAGTACATGCCCTCTTTAATACCCATCACCAGGCTAACCCGTCCTCTCAAATCCAAAAGAATCACCTTTTAAATACATTGGGTATACGAGCACTAAAGATACAGAGATGACTAGTAAATAGCCCTGGTCCTCATATTGCATATAATCTAAAAACACACACACACAAATTACTGCAATTCAGTGCAATTACTGCTGTTAGAAAGGTATATGCCAAGTGATAGAGTAGTGGAGAGAAAATCAACATTAAATGCACCAAAGTGGACGTTTTTAAACCTGAAGTTTGACTAAGAAAAAAATATGACTATACTGTATCTTGCATTCATTCATTCATTCATTCTTTCACTTATTTAAATACTTACCCCCAAAAATGTATTAAGTGACTATTGTTTTTTAAATATTATCTTCTTCTCATGGACTATGGAAGGTTATTGACAATAAGAAATGTGTGTCACCTAGCTATTGCTGCATAACAAACTACAACAAAGTTCAAGTGACTTAAAACTACAACTATTTATTTGCTCATGTTTCTGCAGATTGGCAATTTAGGTGAGGATCAACAGTTTAATCAGAAAAGTATGTCTGAGTTACCTCTTATGATCTTTGAAGAAAGTGAGATTTGACAACAATGTCTACACTTGCCAGAGAAATTGAATCTGTTTAGTGGAGTGAATAGATTCTTTACAAAAAAAAAAAAAAAAAATGGATCTATATACTGTGGAAAGCTTTAGGGAAACAAAACAAACAAAAAAAAAAACCCACAAGTAGACTACCAAAGTTGGGATACCAATTTTCTGCTCAGTCTTTATCCAGTATTATTTCCCAGCCCTGTAAATAAGAGGTGAGGATCAGTTATTCCTTTCTGTCTAAGACCATCCCAATTGCAGACCCCCTTCTTTGCTCTCTAGGACAATAAACCAGAAGCAGGATAAAAGAGTCTTACAAACTAATATTGGTCTCCAACTTCTCTTGAACAGAGTAGTAAAGAAGGCACAGAAGCCCAACAAGGTGTGGATTCACACAGATTTCCCACTGTCCTCTGGAGTCCTGGCACTTCCACAAGTAGACGGGAGACTGGGGAGGAGGTGGAGAAGCACAGTACTGTACTTCACCACTGGATTACTGGGGACAAAGTGCTGAAACCTGAGGCCATGGGTTTTTGTTTTGTTTAGTATTTAGTCTTGCTATCCTTTTTGTTTGTTTGCTCACTTATTCATATGTTTTACAGAGAAGAAAACTGAACTTAGAAAATTTTGCTATATCATAGACTCACTTGAATGTTAGGAAGTTATTCAGGATAAGACAGGTACTGAGTACATTCCAGTAACTCTCCTCATCTTGGCTTTCTCTTTGTTTGGTTGGTTGGTTGTGGTAAGAACATGTAGCATGAGATCTACATTCTTAAATTTTTAAGTGTACAATAAAGTATTGTTAACCAGGGGTACCTGGGTGGTTCAGTTGGTTAAGCATCCACCTTTAGCTCGGGTTGTGATCTTGGGGTCCTGGGATCAAGCCCCATGTCTGGCTCCCTGCTTAGCAGGGAGTCTGCTTCTCCCTCTCCCTCTGCCCCTCCTGCCACCCCCCCCCCCCCCCCCGCTCCTTCTCTCTCTCTCTCTCTCCCTCTCTCAAATAAATAAAATCTTTTTTAAAAAAACATATTATTAACCATAGCCACAATGTTGTACAGCAGATCTCTAGAACTTATTCATTTTGCATAAATAAAACTGCATACCCATTGAATAGCAACTCCCCATTTCCCCCTTTTCCAGTCCCTGTCAACCATTATTCTGCCCTCTGTTTCTATGAGTTTGACTATTTTAAATACCTCATATATGTGGAATCATACAGTATTTGTCCTGTTACTGGCATATTTCACTTAACATAATGTCCTCAATGTTCATCCATGTTGCCACATATGGCAGATTTCCTTCTTTTTTAGTGCGGAATAATAGTTCATTGCACATATATACCACATTTCCTTTATCTATTCATCCATCAATGGACATTTATGTTGTTTCCATATCTTGCCTACTGTGAATATTGCTACAGTGAACATGGGAAGGTAGGTATCTCTTCAAGAGCCCAATTTCAATTCTTTTGAGTAAATACCCAGCAGTAAAATTGCTAGATTATATGGTAGTTCTAGTTTTAATTTTTTGAGGAACCTACATATTGCTTTCCATAATGACTGCACCAATTTACATTCCCACCAATAAAGCACAAGGGTTACCTTTTCTTCACATCCTGGCCAACATTATGATATTTTTAATCTGAACACAAAACTATGGAAAACAATATACCTTGAAATAAACTCAGTGAACAAAACTCCCAAACATTTTAAATTAAAAAAAAGGGGGGGGCTTTTGTCTAATGGAAGACTAAAACAAAACAAAACAAAAAACCCACAAAAACCAGTAAACATAACAGTTCTCCCCAAACTATTCTACATTTAATGTATTCCTAGTCCCAGTGGGAAGTTTTAGGAAAACAAATTCAGAAAAAACGAATTCCACAAACTATCCTGAAATTCTTCTGGGAAAGTGTTTAAAATACTGCTAAACGAAAAAAGAAAACTGGGAATATTTTTTTTCTTTTCTCTATTTTATGAAAGCTTTTATGCTTTTTAAAATTTTTTTATGATAAAATTGTATTTTAGTTTGTGAATATTTGATCATTAGATGTTCAAAATAATATTAAAGCCTTAATATATGCAAATCTACTGTTGAACTAAAAATAATATTTCCCATTCATTAATGTTTTAAAAATGGATTCACTGAGTGCTAATGCTGAAACAGGAATTCCGGGGCGCCTGGGTGGCTCAGTCGTTAAGCGTCTGCCTTCGGCTCAGGTCATGATCTCAGGGTCCTGGGATCAAGTCCCACATCGGGCTCCCTGCTCGGCAGGAAGCCTGCTTCTCCCTC
>NW_027397069.1:23867478-23923297 GCF_003265705.2 Callorhinus ursinus | reverse complement strand
AAATAAATAAATAAAATCTTTAAAAAAAAAAAAAAGAAAAGAAAAGAAACAGGAATTCTGCTAGTTTCTGAGGATTCAGAGATAAATGAGATACAGCTCCTGCTCTCAAAGGAGTTCACAGTCCTGTGAAAAGAGAGGACAGTAAATAATACAATGACCATGTGGTGTACTCTGTGCTGGGATGGGGACTCTCACAGGGTCCTGTGCGAGGATATAAGAGGGACCCTTGGGGACAGACGTTGAGAGGGCCTGAGCAGCTAAGAAGGCAGGCTGAAGGAGGGAATGCTGACCAGTAAGGCTGCAGAAGTAGACGACTGCCACATCATACCAAGCACTCTGCATCTCTTCTCCACTGAAGCATCAGGCCTTGACCGAGGACACTGACAGCCCATCAAGGTCCCTCACCCTCAACAGCTCTAGTCCCAGGATGACTGTCTACCTCTAATACAGATGTGCATAGGTGTACATTCCTCAAGTGCATTTTCATTTAGGGCAGGTAGAGTTTGATCCAAAATACCACTTAAAATTTAGGGCACCAATCTTTTTTAAAAAAATCAGTATTCGCTGGTGAAATCTTGCTTTATAAAAGTGCTGACTCATTCATCTTTCTTTTAACCACCCAGGCATCACATTGAAGATACTTAACCACTACCAGGAGCTCGAACTGAGAAAGTGCCAGAACAAGGTGAATGGCTGCAAGTGCCAGGTCAAGCATCCTTCTGGAGCTGTCACAAAGAATCCCCTTGCTCGCCTGGCCCAGGGCCATGAAGCATCGCAAGCAGACCGGCAGAGCTGCAAGCAAGCCCCCTGAACACAGCAGAAGAGAACCGACCACAGCACCTGAAGTTGGCGTGTTCTTTCTCACAGGGATGGCCAACCTGCGGTGTACAGAGCAGCTATTCTTCCGCATAATGACTGAAGATCCACCAGAGTCGAGGGGAAGAGAAGAATGGAGGAGAGGGGTAAGTGTTCTAGAGTGAGGATGGGGGTTGTAACAGAAAAGGAAATCGAAGAGCAAAGAAAAGTGTGCAGCAGGCAGCTGAACTCCCCCAGTAGGCCCCGGGCCCACAGGCACGGTCTGCCTGGTCGTGATGATCCAGATTGGCTCAGAGAGGAACCAAGTCTGAAAGTAGATCTCCCTATTCTGATAAAATGGGTCTCTTTATCACGTATGCATCACACTGACTAACCCGCCTGATCCCAAACTCGGTCCTCTAAGTTCATTTTCTTTCTTTTTTTTTTTTAAGATTTTTTATTTATTTATTTGAGAGAGAGAGAATGAGAGACAGAGAGCACAAGAGGGAAGCGGGTCAGAGGGAGAAACAGACTCCCCACTGAGCAGGGAGCCCCAAAGCGGGACTCGATTCCGGGACTCCGGGATCATGACCTGAGCCGAAGGCAGTCGCTTAACCAACTGAGCCACCCAGGCGCCCTTCTAAGTTCATTTTCTAGGTGCCCCCAGAATGCCCATGGCCAACAAAAAATCTGTCTGTCCTCCTCCCTGCCCCTCCCCTGGATCTAGAAAAAATCGTAGCTCGTAATTTTCTGATTTACTGGAGTAAGAGGCGGCTTCCCAAAACCTAGCTAACATCGAGAAGGCCTGTGGAGACTGGTACTCTTATTGTTACTGCTGCTAGCATCTGATATTAATTTTGTATATTATGTGCTAGCACTAGATGCAGACCCTTCAATGATTATATTTCAAAGGGATAGACCTCAGTCCTTGAGAAACTTCTCTAAGTTGCAGAAGATTCACATCTCAAAGGGTCAGAGAAAGAATTTACAACTATAATTTGTTTGTAATACATTTTTTTGAGTACAGTTGAAACACAGTGCTACATTAGCTTCATGTGTACAACTTAGTGATTTAACAAGTTTATACATTATGCTATTGTCACCACAAGTGTAGCCACCATCTGTCATCATGCAACACTATTACAATACCATTGAGTAGACTTCTTATGCTGGACCTTTTATTCTCCTGACTTATTCATTCCATAACTGGAAGCCTGTATCTCCCACCTCCCTTCACACGTCTGACCATCCGCCCGACCCCATCCCCTTTTTCTCTGTAGTCCTGGGTCTGGTTCTACTTTTTGTTTGTTTGTTTATTAATTTGTTCTGTTTTTTAGATTCCACATATAAACAACTGCAAGTTTTCTAAAGTAAATGCTCTAAGAAAAGGGAGGTCAAGGGCCTAAGGTCAGGAAGAAGCCTGTCTAAATGTTAGTCAAACTGAACATTTGGCCATCTTGGTTAAAAATCACTTCAAATTTTATGAGCAATGTTATTCTTCAGGTAGCATATTTAGAGGGAAGTGTTGAGTTTCTTAGATGAGTAAAATAATTGAATCTCTCAGACTCTGGGACTACAACACAGTGTGAGCTATGTTATCATTGCCAAGTCCTGTATGGCCCCAAGAGCTTTTTACTTCCGAGGAGCCCCACCTCTGTCCTGGTTTCACCCAAGATATCCCTGGAAATGAAAAAAAAACAAAGGCGATATTGGCTGATGTGCATGTTGACAAACTACCACCCTTTAAAAGGAGAGGCGTTTACTTTTGTCTCGGCAAATACAAGCCATCTTGCCTATCAAGCTGATTAAAGCATATAGGACAAAATGTCTTCTAATTGCCCCAAATCAGCTCACGTCTTCTTCCAAGACTTATTCATTTGTCCATTTATTCATTAAATGTTTATGTGGCAGGATTTGTGCTAAGCAATAGATGACATTCTCCCAAAGCAGATACAAACTGCACCGTACCTACAAAACCCACTTTGAGGGGTCAGAGCTAACATGATATTAATATGATAATAATAAATATTTATTCAATATTTCTGACAAGCCCTATGCAAAATACTTTGCATCATTTGTATTATCTCATGGTCATAAGAGCCTTGTGAGTTCAGTGCTATTATTATCAGATCCCTACTTTACAAATGAGGAACCTGAGTCTCAGAGTGGTTACGTGAATTATCCAAGATTAAGTGGCTATTAACAGGTAGAATAGGGACTTTAAACCTATGCTCCCGATCATTTATTATAATTCCCTGCTGAATACTATACAGAGCATTATGTGCCTCCTTCATGAATTCAGTGTGAATTCAGCAAGTACATATTAAGAATTTAGAATTCACAGTTAGCGGAAATGCCTCTGTTTCAGGGCAGAGAGGGCAAGAAATGATCTCTAAGATGCCAGTAACACACAAAGCTTGATGCTAAAACTCAATCAGAGTGCTCCCAGAGTACCAGCAGGGCACATGGTTTGGTGAAACAAAGAGGGCCCTGCCCTGGAGAAGGCTACATTCATTAGTGCCACGTGTCCCCAACTTCTGGCCATATTCACAATTTTTGCTCTCTCCATGTGTCACCTGTACTGTTATTTATTTAATATTTATCTTTACATAGACCTACTTGATGCCATCCCAGTGAATGGAGGGGGGAAAGGTGCATTTAATTATTGCCATTAAAATAAATAGAGCTCTATTATAAGGTAAAGATTCACCTGTGTACTAAGTTCATCTCAAGTGCAACTTTTGGAAGGACTACTTGCCCTCGGTCTACTTTTGGTTTCCTCTTTCTCATCCCAACTCTGGGAAAATGCTCTAGACTTTACTCATTTTTCTCTACCCTCCAGGCCCCTGCCACCCCACTGCACACATCAGTGAGTATCCAAACCCCATTAACTCAGGGCCTTCATGGGTAACTCACGAGATAGTCTGATAAAGTAACTCCTTGGAGGGTGTTCACAGAGTAATAGCCATCAATAATTAGGAATTTGCAATGATCAGCATGAGACAAATGTGTAACATGGATTATGTTATTCAGTCTTCACAATAGTGTGATGAGGAAGGTATTATTAACTTCTTTTTGTATATGAAGAGACCAAATGCAGTCTGTATTTGGACTATGTGAAGGGAGGTCAAATGGTTTGCCCGATGTCCCATAGCTAGTATGTTGCAGGCCTGTGCCCTCCCAAATCTAAATACCCTTCCATACTAAGGTGGTCAACTTTTCTATACTGCTGTTAATGGGAGGCCTATGCTTAGGCCGGTGTTATAGCTCACAGAAGGATTGCCCTCCCCATCCCACACATCTGCCACCCACTGTCTTCCTCTGTGTTCATCTGCCACATGGTCACCACACACACATACACACTCGCGCGCGCGCACACACACACACACACACACACACACACACTTCAAACTTCCCGTTGTCTACTGGATATAGGGTAAAGTGCAGACCTCTTATAGCATTCAAGGCTCATCACAATCTGGCCACAACTTGGCTTGCCTGAGCCCTTTCCCTCTCCCCTCACAGCCATATTGGATCTCAGCCTTCTTTGGCAGTCTGCGTTCCCTTACAGCTGTGCAAAAATGTAGCCATGAGCACTGCAAGGGCAAAGCAGGGGCATGAGCTTGGAAATAGAGAGACCTGTTTGAATCCCCAAATTGGGCAAGCTATTTAACCTCCTCTGCTTTTTTACATAAAAAAGTGGTAATATGTCTCCCGTGTTAGAATTGGGCTAGATGATCTATCTACAGCATGCCACCCAGTGCCTGGTACTTTACATGGCAACCAGCACCTGGCAGGCCTTCAAATACAAGCCGCTATTACACCTGTGCCCATGTTGTTCCCTTGAAAACTACCTGGAATTATTTTTTCCTCTCATCTTGGTAAATGCATATCCATTCTTCAAGCTCGAATATCACTTCCTTTGTGAAGGCTCTCCTGATTTCTTCAGGCAGTGTTAATCCCTCCTTCCCCCACCATTCCCTAGCACTCAGCACCCACCTCAACTATAATATTTTCAATTGGCTTATAATTGTCTATCACTTTTTCTCTCTTCCATTAGATCATGAATTCTTCAGGAGCCTATATATCTACCAAGTGCAATACTTAGCACATAGTAAGCTGACAAATGTTTGTTGAACGACTTAATGTGTTTCTCCTTCCCAGACATCATTTGTGTTTGAATAATGCTATAAAATTGGACTGAAATTTTAGGTACTGAAGCAGAAGCAGTGAGGTAGTGTGGTTGAAAAGTGAGCTATTTCTCCAAAATCCCCAAACACATCTACTCTCTATGCATAAAGCCATTTCAGTTCCAGAATCATCGTCTGCAAATTATATTGGTCTTCCCTCAGAAGCATGAGGGAATTTTTGTGACAGGAAAAGATAATGCTTACAAAACCTTTTCATTGTAAACGTTGATTATTTATGAACTCTTATAGGAGAGGGACCCTCTGGATGCTGGCACATGAGAGAAGCCATCCCCCCCAATTTATAATAAATGAATGTTGGAGTAAATCTCTTCATTAACCAGATAGAGAAAGGAATTTACGCTCCAAAGTAATCACTCATCTCTTCAGCCACAAAAGCCCCAAAGACCTCGCTTTCTGAACGTTCTGTCCAATGGGACAAACCTTTGTTGACCTATTTAGCACAAGCATGACTTCAGCAGGTAGATTCTACAAAGCTAGCAACCCAAAGCAAACACACAGCAACACTGCCTGGAAACCGGTGGGTGGCCTTGGCTGGTGAAAACCCGTCCTTCAAGCAACTGAGGCAGGAGCCCATTAAAGGTGTTAATTTTACATGATGTGGCACGGCAAGTTTATAAATAAATAACAAATGAACATTCCCCACGGTTCCTCTCCTCTGAATTTCTGTATACCTGCTACAGGCCTGGCAACAGCAGGAGCTGCTCAGATGCCAGATCCGGAATTGCTCTTCAAAAAGTGAGGGGGGAGGCATTTCTGTCACCAAGACTCGATAAGTTTTGACACTTACATCACTGGATCCAGACACCTTTAAAAAAAATAGCCAACTAATCCGTCCTCTGTGGTTGGATGTGCTCAATTTAAGATTATTATCATGAGCTACAAGAACAAAACACAGATGTTAGAGTTTCAGAAAAATGTACTGTGGGGGACTATTAGTAAAAAATACTGTTTAAAATATATAACATATGTAACTATTAAATACATAAAAATCCCATGTACCAAGAGGCAAAACATGATGAAAGTTGTTGAATATTTTAAGTACCTATATTGCTGCATAAAATGGTTCTGTGCGGTAGAATTTTCTATTGCAGGAGATTTATGAAATTTTGTCAAAGTGGTAGATCATGCTGAAGTCAGGGGAAATACTAGCACACTTTAGGTTGCTTTCTATTTTTAATTAAGTTTGAAACTGCATCTTTGCACTTGTGAGTGTGCATATAAATATATGTAAGTGCAGACGTGATTAACAATAATGCTGATCTATGCAGACATTCAAATTCACTCACAAAATGACCCCCTCCCATTACAGAGCAAATTACTTAATTGAGGCTGGGGCTGTGTAATCAGAATGAACCAGAAGGAGAATGGCGAAATTTGACCAGCATGGTTCATCCTCGCTTATTTTAGCAGCTGAGGAGGCAGGGATTAAACGAGCCCTATAGGGTGCTGACCGGGATTTCCAAATGGAGATGAGCCATGAAGACTAAATGCTGTGTTACTTGTTGTGTTTACCATGTCCATAAAGGTGAAGATTGACTGAGCTTGCGTGCCTGACTAAAGGCCATTTATTTATTTATTTATTTTTAAGATTTTATTTATTTATTTGACAGAGAGAGACACAGCGAGAGAGGGAACACAAGCAGGGGGAGTGGGAGAGGGAGAAGCAGGCTTCCCGCTGAGCAGGGAGCCCGACGTGGGGCTCAATCCCAGGACCCTGGGATCATGACCTGAGCCGAAGGCAGACGCTTAACCGACTGAGTCACCCAGGCACCCCCTGACTAAAGGCCATTTAAATGCTTATTCGGAGGGAAAAATCTGGGGAGAAGTTTCCAAGGCACCCTTGAGTATTAACCGGGATCCAAGTTATTCAGGTTCCAAAATACTAAGCCAGTATTAACAACAGTGGAGTCAAGGGCAAATAACCACGTCAGATGCACAGAAGTGAGAGTCTACAATGAAGAAAGCAGAGAAAAAAAGAGAAACAGATACATTGCAAACAGTAAACTCTCTCTAGACATGACCCAATTCACCTTAAGGTCTCCTCCACCTCTACCCCACCTCCATTCCTCTGGATCAACCTCTTCTCCAAATTTCCAGTGCACCCGCAGTCCATACCGTATAACCTACCATGTAATTATATAATCTTTTGTCCTGTTCATGTTGTTTAATATGTAATTGTTTTCATCCTAACTAGACTTAAATTCTATTTGGAGTTCAGGAACTACATCTCATATATGTGCATTTTCCCCAGGGCCTAGCACAGCTTTATGCACATTAAAAGTTTCAGCAATTGCTCATTGGTTGAGTCAGTATCAAGTCCTTTTTGCCCTCTAGCAAGGATTGATAGCAAGTACCATCCATTCTTCGTCCATCATACCGCATCTACACCTGTTCCAGTGTTCCTACAAAACACATAAACATATACACTAAAATATATGAGGATATTTTTCTATTTATTATACATTTTATTCTATAACTTCTTTTTTACACAACCATACCTATAGATTTCAACTCATGCTTTCTAATAGTTGGGTATAATTCCATCATGTAGTTGTATCACAATTTATCTAGTCATTTCCCTTGCAGCCATTTATTCCAATATTACAATAAATAAATTTATCCATGTCATTTTATACTTATGTTTTTATTTCTTTGTAGAGTCCCAGAGTAGGGCTGTGGAGTTAAAGGTTATTTTGCAAAACTGAATTACTAAATATACCTCCAGTTTACTTTTCCAAAATATTTAGTAAGTCATTCTCCTACTATTTGCATATTTCAATGTCTACTTCCCCACACTCTTGACAGCACTGGGTATTATCAAACCTTTTTAATATTTACCAAGACAAAAGGGTTAGGATCAAGATTAGAGCAAAAAATGGTATCTCACACTTTTGTTTTGCATTTATCTGCTAGTGAAGGCAGGTCTCTTCATTGTCCATTTGCTTTTCTTCTTGTAAGAATTGTCTTTCATAGTTTCCTTTTTTTTAAAGATTTTATTTATTTATTTGAGAGAGAGAGAATGAGAGATAGAGAGCACGAGAGGGAAGAGGGTCAGAGGGAGAAGCAGACTCCCTGCCGAGCAGGGAGCCCGATGCGGGACTTGATCCCGGGACTCTGGGATCATGACCTGAGCCGAAGGCAGTCGCTTAACCAACTGAGCCACCCAGGCGCCTGCCTTTCATAGTTTCTACTCATCATTATATTTAATATATAGGAGTTATCTGTATATAAGGGATATTTTTCATTAATAAATGATATACATAATGTTCTTCCAGGTAAGTCTTATATATTTTTTAACTCCTGAAGGATAATGACCATATCTTAGAGCCTATCTCCCAATCCTTTCTTGCTAGCAACCAGGCAGAGCATATAATAACATGCCCATTGAGAGGATTCAATAAGTACATTCAACAGCTTCAACAAATGTCAGTCAAAAGTGATTTGGTCATATGGTTAAACTGAGTAGACAAATACTCGTTGCAGAGTGGTGCATTCAGTATCCTAAAATGTCTCCTTGATCAAGAAAGGCATTTCCATTTTAGTCAAAACTTGGCCTCCAGGTTAATGCCTATCCTTAGCTCCAGCCTCACCCCGGCTTAGTTCCAGCAGAGAAGACTTCATATAATGCTTTTGAGACCAAAGATAATTTGTGAAAATATAACTGCAGAGGATATTTGAGGGGGGAAAAATGAGGAAAGGGATTAAAAGGGAGCTTTTGGTATGCATGCACTGCACATAGCAGTGCAGACCAATGTTTTAATTCTAGCACAAATCTACTCACTGTGTGGTACGTAGGCCCTGTCTTTGCTTACACAACAAAGGGCAGAACATTAAGATGCACACAAATGAAGACACATTAGAGACATATGTAAATATAGCAAACATTTACACTGTGAATATCAAGAGGAAACTTATTTTTTTTGTGGTGGTGGCAAGAAAATTTACAAAATCTTCATTCTAGCAAAATTCATTACTATTTCAGGGATTTGGGGAACAATCTAGATTAAACTATGATGTGAGGACTTGGTGTGAATGAGGTGGAAAAGTAAATCAGGAAAATTAGAATGTAGGTGTAGGAGATACTCCTTCATGTTTTGAAAAGAACTGGTTCATGGATAATCCAGGGTGCTCTGAAGGAAGATTCTGAAGTTTGAGATGGGGCAGATAAGGCTTATGCATCCATTCAAAGAGAATTAAGGTTTGATTCACCATTCTGGAGGCTTGGTCATTTTCATTCCCAGCTGATGGAGCCACCTGCAACTCTACCACCAATTCTCCCTCTGATTGGATTTATAGGGACCCTGTGAGCCCTGCTACACAAAACCAATAGTTCAGTGAAGTAATTTTGTTAATTGGATGTCACCGACTAATTGAGGTATTCCAAATGGAACACTCCCTTTAACTGATAAGTTATATGGGCAGAAAAGTGTTGAATTCTAGAATTCCATAGAACAGAATAATATATAGAAAATAAAAATCATTTTCAAGAAATGTTTAATGACACAGGGAAAATGCTCATATAGGTGTACTGAAAGAAGCAAGATGTAAAACTGTATCTAGATACTGGCTTCATTTCAGTAAAGGACACACACATATATTTTGTATGTAAAAGTGCAGATAAAAGATGGAAAGAAAATACCACAAAATGTCAACAGCGCTTATTTCAATGGGACTTTTCAGTGATTTTTATTTTCTTCTTTTTCCTTTTTTACTTTACAAATAATTTTAAGATGAGCATTGTTATTTTTAAATCATCAAAAGCTATTTTAATATAAATATTCTTTTACAGTGTTACATTTTTTAGATTACTTTTTAAATTTTTTTTATTATGTTACGTTAATCACCATACATTACATCATTAGTTTTGGGGGGTTTTTTTTGTTTGTTTGTTTGTTTGTTTTTAAAAGATTTTATTTATTTATTTGACAGCGACACAGCGAGAGAGTAAACACAAGCAGGGAGAGTGGGAGAGGGAGAAGCAGGCTTCCCGCCGAGCAGGGAGCCCGATGCGGGGCTCGACCCCAGGACCCTGGGACCATGACCCGAGCCGAAGGCAGACACTTAACGACTGAGCCACCCAGGCGCCCCATATCATTAGTTTTTGATGTACTGTTCCTTGATTCATTGTTTGCATATAACTGATTTTTCGCTCAGATGATTCTCCGTCATATTTTGCCCTTTTATTTTCCCTCAGCTAATTAATCTGAATTCAAACTTCTCCTCATCCCATTTCCCATTCCTGCAGTTTCCATTTCTTCACAATCCTCTTAACCACCTCGGGAGGACTAAGCTATGGGGGGACGGGGAATGGCGTGCCCACCAGTCTTTGCTTCCAACGTTCCCACACTACCTCACATGCGGTAAAGATAAAAGGAAAGAGGAGGAAAAGATTATGAAAGTTGCTTTCGGATTCAAGTTTAACCATTATACATCTGTCTTTTCCCATGAGAAATTTTCATACGAGAAAGGAAGTTTACAAGATTTTTAGGCAATAACTCACAAACTTGGTTCTGACAGTTTGTGGTTTATCTATCACCTATCTATTCGCTTATTTTTGAGAGAGTGCTACAAACTCAAGCATATTTCAAAATGCCCTTGTATGTCTTAATACAGTATTGAATAAAAAAGTAAACAAAGGCTTTAAGAAGAAATATATGGAGGGATTTCTTCACCTGTAAAATTTGTGCTGTGTGGATGGATAGTCTCCATGTGATTTTGTGGCACTTAATTTATTATTATTGTTATTATTTAGGTTATGGACAACACGGTGAAATTCACCTTATAAAATTGGGTTCATGCACTAGTGTTTTTCCTTATTTGTCATACTTGCAACATGACACAAAAAAATGGAAAGATTATTGACTGTAGCTCCACCAACCAGAATATTGCATTTTTACACACACAGTTATGACTAAAAGTCAGGAGTGGGAAGGAAAGGAAGGTGGGATAAAATTGTGGTTTCTTCTTCATCTACAACAACAACAACAACAACAACAACAAAGGGTCTTGCCATCATACATTTTACTTATGTGGGGGAATTTTCAAACACATGAGAGCAAAACTGGGTCTTCTTGGCTCTTTGTCAAAGGGTTATCAGCATGTGTGTGTTCTGAAATACTGGAATAGCTAATAAACAGTAGAACCAGAATGTGAGCCAGGCATTCTGACCAGAGCTCTCACACTGAAGCCTTACCCTGCAATGATGAGCTAACTCCCAATAATCTGTGACACTTTCTACGAGTGTTTGCATAGAACGGGATCCTGTCTTAACCACAGCAGCTGATTTTCAAATGGTGAAATTCCTGGCACCACTGGAGTTGCTGATCTCAAACCGGAGAAAGTTAGAAATAGATTCTTGCTTTTCTTTGCCTCCAACTTTTACATGTGGTGTGAACTGAGTTTAAACGAGAAAAGTGACAGGAAAAACAAAAACAAAAAACAAAAAACAAAAAACAACTGAGAGTCAGGAGCCCTGCGTCTGGTCTTAGTTCTGCCCCCCGGATAACTGACTGCTTTTGCACAATTCAGACTTCACACTTCTTATTTCCATGCACAAAACATCAGAACAAATGATTTCTTGTTTGGTAAGTCTACAACTAGACCCCGATCTTCCCTGCCCTGTCCCCTTCCCTACATCGCCACAGCAAATGGTGAGAACAAGTAACTCTGTGTGAGTGTGAGCACATGAGTGTATATGTGCATTGTCCAGAATTTATTCATGTGGTGTATGATCTGCTCTAGATGGGAAAAGTTGAAAATAATTAGGTAAGTATTTATAAAACCGTGTCCAAGCTTTTTGGAAAGGTAAGAGAACTTTTATCCCCCTCCTATTGCTAAAATTACAGAATGAGATTCACTTCAAATCTGCTTCAGTCAATTTTATTTTGTCTTTTAATTTCAATACCTATGACCTTAAATTGTATGTAACAGCACTAATTTGAGCAACAAAGGCAAGGACAAAGAATTTCTGAATTATCTCATGTCATAGAAGCCTGATTACTTGTAACTCCGTACAGCCGCAGGTATAAACACAACAATTGCGGGTGGGATTCAATCCTGTAAAAACTCAGTTGGTAAAATTGGCCTGATTTGCCTCTAATTATACAAATCTGAAATGTGTCTTTCTTTTACCAAACCTTAGAAAATGCAGAACGAGTGTTTGATTTGGAGAAACAGGACCACAAAGCACAAAGTTGCCTTGACCATAGTTTGTGCTCAATAAATATTTACCAAAAAGTTATGTGATAGTGGATTTTTGGCCTGACTAGTCCTGATACTGCTTTAAATCTCCACTCTGTGCTTGTAGCTGCTAGATCATAAGAGCTGCCATGAATTAAAGAGCAACACTTCAAAAACACAGGGTTGGCGAATGGCCCGGAGTCAAGCCAATAGGTGGAAAATACAGGATAAAACCCTTGAAATCCAGCTCTCCCAAGAAGGCATGTTTGCTTTTTAGCTGACACAATATACCTCCACCCCAATGACATTTTCCCCCCATCATGATAGCTAACATTTTTAATCCGTCTTTCACTATAAATTGCCTATATGTGTCTGTTTAAGGCCACTTGACTTCATAGTCCATTCAAAATGCAATTTAAAGACACTCATCTAATCCATTTCTTCTAAACAATGAGCCTAGTTTGATTGTAGGAAAAGAAATATTGAAGAATCTTCTAGGGAAGCTTTGAACACTCCCAGAGAAAGGGCACTTTCAGGGAATGGGTAAGTACTTTGAAAACCCTAAGGAGCTTTGTAGCTAGGGATGACCTTATAACCCCTCAACAGCTTTTTGCAAACAAAATCTTTCAAGCTGCATCTAAAAGACTGGTGAGCAACAATTTGAAGAATGAGGTTTTCTTTTGTGTCCGATTACAGAGCTCAGCAGTTCTAACCTTTTTGTTCTATTATATTTCTGATCTAAACAAGGAATTATTTATTACCAGAAAATGGTGGTATTCAGATCATAAGCCTCCTCAGAGCCTTGACTTTGATCCTCAACCGTATTCGGGGATTTAGGGAGGAGAAGTCTACTTATTTGGAGAGAATCCTAAAATCCACTCTGAGAAGCTGCTTCTCCAGATAGAAGGCACTCAGGGCTCTGGTCATTGAAAATGAACCTGTCTTACAACTCCTTGATTTCAATTTGTTATCATAATGCAGTTTTCCCAGTACCTTGAAGTTTTAATTTCCCACGTATATGAAATTTCTTCTCCATGCCAAGAAGTAAATGTATTTATTAAAAGCTTAATTCAATGTGAATTTTTGACGAAATTACCAAGGGATTAGTTCACATTCCTCCATTAACGTTTCCTGGTAATAGTCGAGGGAATATTCACGATACAACAGAGGACAGGCCCCTGGATATATACATGTTACACAATGTTTTGCTCTGCCCCATGTGGAATTGGGGTGCCATTGCTAAAACTGAACCCTAAAGATGTTTAAAATCTTAAATAAAGTAGCTAGGAAAATTATCATTTAAAAGCAATATTTAATACTCTTTGATACTGTTTTGGGGGCAGACTATTCCTTGAGTTCTGGGAAAATCATCCAAATTTTCAGTTTTTCAAACATAAAGCACAGACGCTCTTCTGAAATGGAGATGCTTGAGACTAGCATCTACAAAGAGCTAAACTGCTCTGGGTGGTAATATAAAGCAGTCTCTTGTAGAGACAGTGTTGGATCTTGGCAAGTTATATTCCCTTCAGAGAAATGTTCATTTTCTTAGTATGGACTGAGTTTCCCTGTGCCTGTTCTGGGAGTCTGGGAGGGACAGAAGTAAGATGGGAGAGGTGGGGAAGGAAGGGAAGAGGGAAGGAAGGATGGGAGAAAAGAAGTAGCTGTTAGGCAACTTGTACCTGTGGGCCCAAGGCTGAAGAAGAAAACTGTTTTCAGGGGAAACTGTGAAACATGGGGAAATGTGGAAATGTTTTGCGTATCTGTATTGGGAAGCAGAGATGCAAAGTCATTATAATTTCCATATTAATGGAAATGTGACCTCATTTAAATATGCCCCTACTTTATTCTCACCAGTTGATGAAATTTAGACATACACATTACATACCAGAAGAATAAAAGGTTCCCATGTTACAGATCTTTTTACCAAATTAATATTTGGCCTGTTTTAGTGGAGGAGAAATATGGTAGTTTTATATTAACATGCTATAGGTAACATTTAGTCCGATATTTTAGTTGACTACATTAAGCAGATTTTTAAGTTGCAAAATATCTTTTAAAAATTGCTTGAGGGGCACCTGGGTGACTCAGTCGGTTAAGCATCTGACTCTTGATTTCAGCTCAGGTCATGATCTCAGAGTTGTGAGATCAAGCCCTGTGTCCAACTCTGCACTGGGCATAGAGCTTGCTTAAGATTCTCTCTTTCCCTCTCCCCCTGCCCCTCCCCCCTCCTGCTCTAAAAAACAAAACAAAAAGCAAACAAACAAAAAATAGCTTGAGTGGAGTTTCTTAATACCTAATGATTATTCTATAATTTGTGATTTATTTATAAAAAGGATATATTCTTATTGTAATGACTCAAGCAGTTCAATATGTATTTGTTGATTCACCGCTTGTGTGTAGGAAACACCCCAGGTAAGTCCTGCCTTCTAGGGGCCCATACTTTCTTTGACAGGTAGAAATGTGTACAGATAATGGCAAGACGGAATGCAAAACATTGCAGTTGAGATAATCACGTATGTTCAGAAAGTCCTGAAGAGGCTGATTTCACATGGCCCTGGTGTAATCGGGAGCTTGGGTGGGGATGGGGGATGGGGGGTGAGAGGTCAGGGAAGATTTCCAGAGGTGAGAATGGTGGAGTAGCATTAACAAGGACAAGAAGCAGGAGTAAGGTGTCCTAAGACAGGAAATCACGGTTGATGCGGGAGGTCGTAAATACGGAGGTGCAAACGCTAAGTATTTGGTTCAGTGAGAGTACGCTATTTGAAGTGGGAGCAAGTGGATGAGGAGGTAAGCAAGCTGAGCAGAGGCCAATATGCTTGAAAACTTGGATATAAAGATGAAATTTCTGCACAGCCAAGGAGATGCCACAAAGCCCAAAGCCAAATCTAAGATGGTTAATTTACTTCTAGTATAAAAAAAAGGTCTAACACATTTTGTTACTCTTTTTTGAAACCTATGGGAGAGGCGCCTGGGTGGCTCAGTTGGTTAAGCGACTGCCTTCGGCTCAGGTCACGATCCCGGAGTGCCGGGATCGAGTCCCGCATCGGGCTCCCTGCTCAGCAGGGAGTCTGCTTCTCCCTCTGACCCTCTTCCCTCTCGTGCTCTCTATCTCTCATTCTCTCTCTCTCTCTCAAATAAATAAATAAAATTTTTTTAAAAATGTTTAAAAAATAAGTAAAATCTACGGGAGTTTAAGTCAACGAGTAAGTTGTTATATGTAGGAACCCTTATAGCAATGAAGACACAACTTCTTGCTAACAAGGGGAGTAAGGAGAAGCATAAAAAGCAGACATAAGAACCTAAACACTCTGCAGTTTGGGTCACTGAGTATAATCTACTCCATAAATTGACAAACTTTTTCTATAAAGGCCAGATAGTATTTTAGGCTTTGTAGGTTGTCTGGTATCTGTCATAACTACTCAGCTCTACCATTGTAGCA
This sequence comes from Callorhinus ursinus, assembly GCF_003265705.2. Lineage (NCBI taxonomy): Eukaryota > Metazoa > Chordata > Mammalia > Carnivora > Otariidae > Callorhinus > Callorhinus ursinus. The sequence goes on along the minus strand of NW_027397069.1, from coordinate 23,907,673 downwards.
TAAAGTAGAAACACACTATACACAAATGGATGGGCATGACTATGTTCCAATGGGGCTTTATTTACAGAGCACATAGAGGGCCACATTGGCCCCTATCCTGGTCTAATGCCCCCTAAAAGGGGTGCTGTATTAAAACACAATACCATAATTGACATTTATAGTTATGACCTTAATTCAGCAAAAAATATTTTGATTTTGTTTGGTGATCTCCATTTAAGAAGTCAGGACAATTTGTAAAGCATATTACAAAAAGTCTATCTAGAATTAGAAAGAATTTTGGTAACTAAGGGATAAATATTAAGCAAATGAGAGAAAATAACCTAAAAAGAATAGGATATTTCCTATATGTTCACATAGCTGAAGTTTTTACTGCTATAGATTTCTGTGCCAGCATGTATATAATGCTTACACATGTGGTCTACACCCGCACTGTGCAACATGGTAGCCACCAGACACATGTGGCTATTGAGCACTTGAAATGTGGTTAGTATGACTGAGGACATGACTCTTTAGCTTTATTTATTTTTGAGTTAAATTTAAGTTTAAAAGCAGATACGCAGTTCAGTGATTGGAAAACTTTAAAATATATTTGATACAACTTGGGTAAACTGTTTCAACGTACCTTTTGGAAATCTAAATACAGATCAACTATTTTTCATGAACACTTAGCATCTGACTTGAGCTGTGGATGGCATTATATTTCTCTTGGACAAAATGACCAGTATGTCTATCTCTCTATTGTCTAGAATATCACATGAAGGAAGCCAACATTTTTCCACCTATATTTGAAGAGTCAAGAAAGATTAGACCACAGAGAGTTTGTGCCCCAGTGAGTTAATGGGAGAGAGGCAATTAAATCCATAGTCCTATTATTTCGGGTCTTGGCTCATCCTATTGAACTATAATGTCTTACAAACTCTTAATGGAATCAAATCCCCCCTGAGATAGCTTTAAATCCACATTATTTGGCTAAGGTGAATTTTGATGTTTGTGAGTAGACCAGTAGCTGAAGAGATCAATTGTAAACCCCAAGAGATAGGTTCCCTTGCCCTCGCCCAGGCTGCGAGACTGAAGGGGCGGCCCAGCACCTGCAGTTCCAACAAACACACATATCCTGATGACTCTTTGCGAAAGAGCCAACAAAACCCAGATTTGCTCTTTGTCTGCCACATAAGCTAAATGTATGACAGTAGAAGTAAAACCAGACCCAGGTAAATGATTCACAGTTAAGTTTTCTTCTTCTTTGCCACTTCTCATTCAAACCCAATAACAACAAAGATAAAACTCAAAGGCAAAAAAAAAAAAAAGAATGACTTATTTCTAACAACCTCCAATTTGAGATCTCAACAAGAACATTTTGAATAAGTTTACAACAATAATTATAATTGTTACCTATACTTCTTCCCTGCCCAAAGCCCAAAGAGTGATAATCAGAACATTAACAGGGTGTACACACTGAGCACCATCCTATCAGAATGAATGCTGGCTGAAGCTGGAAAGGAAGTTTCTGCAGCCGCTTCATTCCAGGTCCCCATTATTCCTTACCTCCTACCACGTTTGCTTTGTATTCCTAGCCTGAAGTTCCAGATGACCTCTAGAGGGCTGCACTGAGCTTGCAGCCGCTTTGACAAAGACTGGAATCCTTCCCAGCTCTCGCCAGATCTCCCTGCTTATGGTACTGGAGCTGGCAGTCATTGCCCCAGACCTGCAGTTTCTGGCTTGGGTCATCACCCAGAACAACAGCACAGCCTCACAAACAACAGTACCACCCACCATGAGGCCTCTGCTGAAGACCCTGCCCCATCTCGCCCATTGAATTCCATCTTCCACCTTCACAGTAGCTGCAAATCTACCTTTGGATGCAGGACTTGACTACTCCATTGCCCTCATGGAGACCTGCTCTCCCCCCAGCCATATACTCTCCATCCTCCCCACCCCTATAACCCTGTCAGGCCATATCTCAGCCTTCCTCCAAGATCTACCATCCTCTCAATGTGTGAAGACTCCCTCTGTGCTCATGTATCTTTATTCTCATTTGCCTCTGGGACATAAATGGATGAATGTTTTATTTCATTTGGTGGTTATTTCTCACATGTTATGTTCTGTCTATATTTGTAACTTGACAAAGAGCTTTAAAAAAAAACTAATGTTAACTAACTGGAACTTAAGTAAAAACTTTAAAAAAAACTAATTTTTTTTTTCTAAGTATACAGTAGACTGGATAAACAAAGACTGGATCATGATATATTCATTCCATGGATATTCCATGGAATAGACACTAAGAATAAATGAGCTACCATTACCTTCACCAACGTGGGTCAATTTCACAAACATCGTGATGAAGTATGGTTGCATTTACATGAAATTCAAAAGCAGCCTACACTAATTTATGACTTTAGAAATCAAGGTAGTGGCTACCTCTGAGGAAGAGGAAGAGGAAAAGAATTTTAAGGTGGCTCAAGGGAGGATTCTGGAGGCTAGCAATATTCTATTTCTTGCCCTGAATGGTTATTACATGGAGGAGTTCACTTTATGACAGTTTATTGAACCATACACTTATGTTTTGTGCATCATGTATGTGTGTTACACTCCAATTAAAATGTTGAGAATTTGTTTCCAATAGACAGGAAATAAAAATAAAATAAATTATGTTCAGTATTCAGTGATGAAGGCTGTTTCTCAAGTGTGAAATAGGTAATGAGTACTTTTGATTTGGGAAACCTCATTGACATTTCTAATGGTGCCAGAAATTTCACCATTAGAAATCAGCCTTTGTAGTTAAGGCAGGATCCTGTTATACACAAATACTGGTGGAAAGTGTGTCACATGTTATTGGGGGTTAGCTCATCCTTATAATGTAGAGCTTCATGTGAGAGCTCTGGAGTCAGAAGGTGCAGCTCCCATACTGTGTCTACCATTTACTAATACTTTTGTTCCATTAAAAAGTACTTCAAGACTTAGACTGAAGGCACCAACCATTTTATTTTCTCACAGATCGTGTGAGTCAAGATTTTTGGGAAGTGTTCATCTCAGTGATCCTTTTGCTCTGTGTAGCATTGCATTGATTAAGATCACTCAGTGATTCTCAGCTGGCAGATGAACTGGTCTGGAGGGTTCAAGACAGTTTCATTCATAAGTTTGTTACTGGACATGAAATGACTCAAAGACTCAGATTGCCAACAAGAGCATTCACACATGACCTCTCTGTGAGTTTGGTTTCTTCACAGTATGGAAGCCTCAGGGTAATCAGACTTCTCACATGGCAGCTCAGGGCTCCAAGCATGAGCATTCCAGTGATCAAGGCAGAAGCCACATTGCCTTTTTTGTTCCAGATACAGAAGCCAAGTATTGAAACAACAGCCATACTCTGTCAGGTGAAGTGGTCATAAGTAACCCAGATTCAAAGGGAAGAGACATAGGTCTGATTCTTTAATGGGAGAAGTCACAAGGTCACATTTTCAGAGAACATGCAGAATGAGAGATACTGGTGCAGAGATCTGTCAAAATAACCATCTACCATACTTGCTGTGTGACTTCAGGTAAATCTTTTAAACTCACAAAGATTGTTACTTCATTTGTAAAATGATGGTAATAAAAATAGCCATCTCATGGGATTACTTTGAGGACAGATGAGAAAATACACATTAGGTGCTTAGCACAGTGCCAGGCTCATGGTAAGAGATCAGGATAAATTATTTATTTACCTCTACATTGAAGTATCAGGAACTGAGTAAAGTTGAGGGGGACAGAGAGATGGCTCCAGAATAAAAGGCAGAGGGTAGACTTGGGCAGACAGGCAGAGAGGGAAGGAACAAGCAAGTTGCACAATAAAGGATGTTTTCCAAGAAGGCAATGTGGCTCAGAAAACAATGCTGGGCAAGGGCAAAAAACAAACTTTCTCAGCTTCACAATTTTTCCTAGGATTGCCTTGGTATTTTGTCAGGCAAGCAGTGGGAGATGACTTGTTTATAAAAGTCACTTTCATTAGAAACATCAGATTGTCTTCATTCTTGGGGTTGCCAAGGAAAAATAAAAGAGGGACCCTGCTTTTGACACATTCTGACACTGATAGCAAAGAGTAATCTTTCTTAAGTCTCTAAACAAATGAACACCAACCTTTCCGGGCCATGGTGGTACCCTGGGACTTGCCACGGAAATGGAAGAATGTAACAAACTTTAAGTGAAATAAATGGATCTCTTCCAAACAACTCCCAGATGAGCCAGGTGAAGGGAATCTGTATTACAGGATGTTTTATTAATACTTAATGGAAAGAGCCAAAAACCCTTTGCCACTTGGCAGTTGTGAAATAAGCCTCTTTAGCCAATGATAAGAACAGGAGGCTATGTAAATTAACTCTTTGCACAGAATTAATGTAAGGTTTTCAATCACAGAACTGGCTTAGTGAGCATGATGCATCAGTTGGCAACTAGTTAAATGGTGTTCTATGCCATTTTTTTTAACTGAAAGAAACCAGAAATATATGAAAGACAGAGTAGATAATAAATCTTATTGCAAGTTCTCTACATAGATTTAAGGCCACCCTTTCAGTTTGTCAATCAAGAATACTTATCAAACACCCAGTGGATACTAAATTTGAGCTGTGTGGAAGCCAAAGCTTCTACAGTCTCAGAATGAACATACAAATTTGAGGATGGCAAAGTCATGTTGATTGTGATTCTATACAAAGGAGATGATTGCAACATTGGACTTTGAGCTTTCTATCAAACAAACAAAAATTTTTAAAAACTAAAATATTTGCTCAGTTCCTACCATGGGCACAGGCCTTGCTATGTACAGTGAGATATACAAAGTTGAGTAAGATCCAACTGCTATTGTCATATGTGTCATAATCTAGTGCAGGAGACAGGGGCAAACATCAATAACCCTTTTATGAAGCTCATAAAGATCGAATATCATAATAGAATAAAAACATCATTCTTTGGGGATATTTGAAATAGAGTGATTCATTCTAACAGGGGTATAGTGAACAGAGAAGGTTCATTAAATAAAGTGGAATTTGAGTGAGAGCCTTAAAAAGTAGGTAGTGCTTTGGAGCAATGTCTATGGTCTAAGAATATCCAAATAGAATGAGTGAATTTGGCAGGCTCTAGGAACAGGAAAATACGGAATATTCCAAGAAGAAGGAGCTGAATGTACTGTGAGATCCTTTTGTTTATTTTCAACAACTTGCTGGCACATGGTAGAAGCTCAAGAAAGGTTAAGTAAATGAATAAAGCATTGGGGGATAGATATAGAATTAAAAGGATAAATAAAGGGGGAAAACACAAGAAAAGAAAAAAGAAAGAAAAGAGAAAAAAAAGAAATACTTGAATGTCCAGTCCAAAAGTTCAGACCTTATTTCCTATGTAATGACATGACAGATTGATGCCATAGGACAACCCAACCATATGGGTTAATCATGAGAATGAGAATAAGAGGGGTAGTGGCAAACATGAACTTCTCTTCTGTTTATTTCCCACCAACTCTCATGAGTTACAGATGGGGTGCTTGCCTAATTCGTTAAATTATAAGAATGGTGTGGCAGACTGAGAGCTAAGTTATCATGATTTTACTTCCAACTCTGTAATTAGTCTTTCTCCAAAATATTTTCAAAAATTCTCAGGACCTGATCTAATCCATCTTTAAAATGAGATAACTGTGGGGCGCCTGGGTGGCTCAGTTATTAAGCATCCGCCTTATGCTCAGGTCATGATCCCAGGGTCCTGGGATCGAGCCCCTCATCAGGCTCCCTGCTCAGCAGGAAGCCTGCTTCTCCCTCTCCCACTCCCCCTGCTTGTGTTCCCTCTCTCGCTGTGTCTCTCTCCATCAAATAAATAAATAAAATCTTAAAAAATAAATAAATAAAATAAAATGAGGTAACTGTGGGAATAAAAGGCACAGCATAAGGAATATAGTCAATGTTATTATAATAGGGTTGTATGATGACAGATGGTAGCACACTTGTGGTGAGCATAGCATAACATATAGATTTGTCAAATCACTATGTTGTCCACCTGAAACTAATGTAACATTGTGTGTCAGCTACAGTCAAATTAAAAAAAAAATTAAAGAAAATTTTGATAACTGTGATAATGGTTTAAGCCTTGAAGATACAAGGGAAAAAAAAGAAACACCAGAACAAGGTCAAGTCATTTGACTACATAAGAAATGAAAACTCTGGTACAAATTAAAAAAGGCTAAAAGAAAAATGCAATAAACATACAGTAAAAAAAAAATACAGTAAATAAAACAGATAAAATATATTTGTTATATAAAAATATTACTGGGTTTGGTAAGAAAAATACCAAGAAATCAATAGGTAAATGGTAAAAAGACTAAGTTAACTGAGAAATTACTCACATAAAAAGAAATAGAAAGCAAAACAGGAAGTATTCAACCTGGACAGTAAGAAAAATAATGCATGTTAAAACAGATGCCATTTTCTAGATGAAGAACAACTATGCTTTAAAGTTCATAGCCAATTCTGCCAGGGTTGCAATAAAACATACACTTTTTACATTGTTGTGGAAGTATTATTAATTAGTGCAACTCTTGGAAATCTACTTGACAGGATGTACAAAGAGCCATAATAAGTGTGAATCCCACTCATGGGACTTGACCTAGAGAAAAATCCAAAAGAAGGGAAATTTATAGATTTGAAGAAATTATAATTATAATAGTAATTATAACAGCAAAAATCTGAGAAAGGCAAAGTAAATTTAACAAGCAGGTATTGAATGTCTACATTGTGCTCTGTGATAACAGTGAAGAAAACCAGGAGGGTACGGCTGCCGCCATCATGAGCTCAACCAAGGCAAAGCTTACTGAGCATGCTCAAAAATGAGAGGCATTCAAAACGTTTACAAAGGGAGGCTATGAGCCTGCCGTGAGCCTGACCTCTTAAGGCCGAGGTGCTGATTACGGGAAGCCCCTTAGAATTACTTGCGGAGCTTTTAAAATATATACCTAAGCTCCACCATTAGGAGATTCTGCCTCAGGATCTACAGATTTCAGTTGTGGTTTTCCTGGTCCAGTTTCCCACACTGAGAAGGTGTAAAGAAAATACACTCATGTACCGATGTGTCTGACATTGCTGATCAGATAGTCATGTTTGTCAAATGCTCCGTAAAAGCATCACAATGCACAATCATGAAAAATTAAATTGCTATAAAATATGGCTTCCATTCATAGGGTGCTGATGACTCTAAATGAATGTTTTGTTTGCATGAATGTTAAACCTTTAAGTGACTGAGAAAGTGTTATCATAAATATAAGTGGTAAATTTTTGTACTGGCCACCAGAGAAATAAATGACTAAAGTCTAAATGGATTTTTATCGTTCATCTTTGCTCATACCACTTTTAAAAACTGAGTGTCTATTATTAAAGGTATTCATAAAAATATATAATTAAATCTGGAACTCACTAGCAACCCTTCCTTCTCTCTCTCTCTCTCTCTGTGCCCATGACATACAGTCCCCAAACGGAAATTCCACTTTGTCTATATTGTGTAAGAGTACCATCTTAACTGTTCCGTTTTTCCATGCTATAATTCTCAAGTTGTTTCCAATGTGTGCGATTTTAACAAATCCTAATTGGTTGCACATACAGCCTATACAGTATTAAACCACTTCTACAACACCTATTTTCCGTATGCAAATCAGACAGAAACAAATGTTTGGCCCCAGCTGGGCAAAATGTCCCATTTAGAATTCTTTTCCTCTTCTTTGTTCTTTGATGTTCTGCAAATGAGCTTTAGAACTCCACTCTTCACACAATTCAATTTTACAGACCCATTATCTGAGATATAATGTGGAGGTTAAATATATCAGGGCAGCCATTATGTGAAAATAATTAACAGTAATGAATAATGCACTAATTCCACTGATGAGAGATGGTTATATGTGTAATGAAGTGTTGGGGCAGCCCTGACAAATGAAATTAAAATATTTAAACACTGTTTTATGATATTACTTTGCTCATATAATTTCCTTTACCTACAATGAGCCACTTGGATTATCGTCATTATCTTGACAGCTCTGAAGGATGAAATAGTGCGGGTTAATGTGACAGCGATTAGTCAGCGGGAAAATCCATCACCCAGGGCAGAACAGGCTGAGGCAGAAAAGGCCTCACGCTGTCCTGTTTCCAACACGAGAAGAATGATACTATCAACATCACTTCAATATTAAATGGATAGAATTATCTTGTCATTCAGTTACAGCCTCTGAAGAACTACCTATTTGTACCTGCAAAGGAAAGGTCAGCCTTTCTTAATCACCCATAAAAATATGTTGATGGATTCTTTATATCAATAACAGTGACAGGAACAAAGACAGGAAAGAAGCATGACAATTTAAAAGCAAGAAGTTTCTCCCTCAAGTCCTTACATTTGCCCCGTAATTTCTACTTAAATTAAAATTGAATTTCAGAGTCCAATTTGTTGAGAGGGACACGGGTGCCTACTTCCTCTCCTTCCTCTGAGATTATTACATCCGACTCCTATTTTGAAAGTAAATTCTGCCTCTGCCAAACTTCATTCCATGAATATTCTTTGGAATCATTATTCCTAACCCTGTGTGTGTGTAACTGCCTTTTGAGAGGTAGCAAGTTTGAATTTTTAAAACCTGGTGATCTGATAATCTATCTGCTCTTCATTAAAGTTGATATTAGAGTTCACTTTAAAATATGTGTGGGGAGAGGAAGTCATTGGTCACATGGGTGGGCAGGGCTATTACATCACCAACATCCCCTCACATTGTCATCATTCTAGTTTCTAAACTGACAGGAGGGATATCGTGTCCAGAAATCTTTTCTCTATATAAAATGCATAAAAAAGGTAAAATCCTTTTTTTTTACTTCATTTTTCTTTTGCTTCAAAACAATTGTGAATAAGTGGAGAAATTGCTGCAATTAGAACAGATTTCCAGAGACTTGTGGTCTAGTTTTCTCTTTGCCTTTGGTTACAAGATGACTTGCTTTGATTCTGCTCCCATGAGTGTAAAAAAAAGGACATGCTCATTAAAGAATAAAGTCTAAGTTCTGCTCCACTTTCCTTTAACTAGTTCTGATATATTGGAAATCCTCTTGTGCAACAATGCATCATTATTCAGAGTGTGAAAAACAGCTTATTTCATATGTTAATATTTAAAGTTAAGTTTGAAAGCCCATTTCCTTTATTTCAAGCCAGAGTCTCTTTGCAGAATAACAAGGGCATCAACTCCACTAGCAAGCCTTTGCTGGCCTGGTCCTGCTAACATCAGGACACAACAGCACAACTAGGAAAGACCAGTATATTCATAAGCACTTTTCAAAAGATAAAATAAATAACTCAGTATCTCCTCTACTGCATAGGTATAACAATAGTATAGTTACCCCTACATCAATAGGATAAGTATACAAATACCATGAAAGCCTCATTTAGGGATTGAAATGCTCATTATTATCTGAATGGACAATCAAAGCGCAATATGATAAAACACTTGTCAACACAAATACTAGAGGAATGCAATAAGCTTATGTAAAAGGTAACATTAATTATATAACATCAGTCTATTCATAATAGAACCTGCAGTTAAAATATCAAGACCCATTATATAAGGGGTGGTATTATAGTTACTCGATAATTTATGTAGCCATCTAATTTGCAACGTCATACTCGAATGCTAATTTATTACCAGCTCCTATTGCTAGCTCAGCTATACTTAAGGAAAAACCAAAAAAGAGAAAATTTATGCAACACTCAAAAACTCTGTGTACACAAATTTGAAAAGTGTATGACATCATGTATAACATACGTCTCTATCGCAATAGGAAATAACCCTTGAAAATAATATTATCTCTTTCCCTTACTTCCTGCATTTGGTTTGAAAAAAAAAAATTACAGTTTGCTTCAATTATCTGACAATGAAGTGCCCCAGTAATAAATCTAACATTAAAAAATCATTTCCAGCAAATTACTCCCATAAAATCAATGAAGGTCAGGCTCAGCTGTAGCAACAAATAAATGACATGCTATTGACAGACTAGATGGACTTAATTGTCATTTATAAAGGTTAAGGGGATAAAACAATCTAATAGAAAGCAGATGTTTACTAAACAAAAACAAAACAAAACAAAATAAAAAAGGAAATGCATGAGATAAAGCGAGTTAGGCATGAACAGCCTCAACGTTCTTCTGGCCTGGTCCCAGGGCAACAACCCCAGTCATTCCAAGCGTCGGCAGCATGCCTGTTTGATTCGGTCAATATTTATCTGCTTCAGGGCTGCTTTGTGATCTTTCTACCTTTTATATGTTGAAGTCATGAAACAGATTTTCTGCTAATAGAAAAGGAAGAATTGATAAAATTGAATAACAGTAGCCAGGTTAAAAGCAGTTTGACCCACTTCAAAATTCCAGTGGTTGTATCTTTGAGAATAGCAAACACTGAGAGAAGACAGCTTGCCATTTCTCTGATAGGAAGGAAAGAAGCCTGCTGATTGTGACAGTGGTCTTCACCAGACAGAAACCTAGATTTTAAACATTAATATTTTATTCAAAAATAATTTCAAAAAAATACCTTGTTTGTAAACACTAGAACATAACCAAATCAATCTGGAAGGCTCTTTCTAGCTAATAATTTCTCCCTCCCATAAATGTTCGCAATGTTTAGTATGGGATGATGGGTCAAACTGCTTTGCTTGTGCAGATTTCTCAGAATTGACTCCAAAACTTGTCCTACCTGGAAACGTCCAGGATCTTTCCTCTGAATCATAACATGGACTCTCAGTTACTGCTTTAATGGAAACGGGAGCATACTGAAAAGATCAAGGTCTCTGGAAACCATAGCTTCACAGAATCTCTAAAAGTGAAAAGGACCATAGATCATTGAACCCAACGTCTTGGCTTCAAGTTTCAGAGGAAGAAACCCAGAAGCGGACGGAGTAAGAGAATCTTCCCTAAGGGGCTAGGTCAGAACTAGCTCCCCCATCACCTGACTCCCAAGGCAATGTTCTTACCACACTTAGCCTTGACCTAAAAAAGCAGAATATTGTCTGCTTCTTACAGACAACTGTTTATCAAAATATACCCTCTGGTGATCTCAAGGGTGCCCACAATTACATTCTTCATTGCTTAAAAGAGCAAGGACCAAGTTTCTCAAATGAAAAACTTTTCTCTCCTCCCCACAGTGAGCAACTCCCCAAAAATCTGGTCCTTCCTCACTTGGACACCCCAGTCACTCCCAAGCCTTAAAATAGAAAGAAAACAAGGAAAGAGGAAAGGAAGAAAGTAGGGAGGAAGGCAGGGGGAGCAAGGGAAAAAGAAAATTCCAGTTAACTTTAATCTCCAAAATTGACCTACCTATCTCAAATCCTTCGCATAAAGTTAAAAAGCAAATAAAAACCTTCATATAAAAAAAGGAAATAAATGTGAATTTTTTTTAAAAGAGTTTATTTATTGGGCGCCTGGGTGGCTCAGTTGGTTAAGCGACTGCCTTCAGTTCAGGTCATGATCCTGGAGTCCCGGGATCGAGTCCTACATGGGGCTCCCTGCTCAGCAGGGAGTCTGCTTCTCCCTCTGTGACCCTCCTCCCTCTCGTGTTCTCTATCTCTCATTCTCTCTCTCTCAAATAGATAAATAAACTCTTTAAGAGTTTATTTATTTATTGACAGAGACAGAGACAGCGAGAGAGGGAACACAAGCAGGGGGAGTGGGAGAGGGAGAAGCAGGCTTCCCGCCGAGGAGGGAGCCCGATGTGGGGCTCGATCCCAGCACCCTGGGATCATGACCTGAGCTGAAGGCAGACGCTTAACGATTGAGCCACCCAGGAGCCCTGATATTTTCTTCTTAATGAGTTCCTCAATGTTGAGAAGCTAAAGTCACTAAGCCTTCTCTCAGTTGTTAATAAAAGAACATTTGTTCAAAATTCAAGCATTAATTCTCAATCCACATTCTTTTGCTAGTAGACCTCATTTCGTAAAATATTTCATTTATAATCACAATGTTAAACACTGTTTTACAGTGTTTAAATGTGTTTACAATGTAAAACAGTGTTTTCCTGAAGACAACCAAAGTGGCAAAAGGGAATTTGTTCTTAAAAGGAGAGCTGTATTATAATATAACCCTAAAGTAATATAACTTCCTCATATGTGGAAAACCTGAATTCTTGAAGCTACAGCTCAAGAGACTGTTAGTAGCCTTGTTAGTACCATCTATAAAGTGGAAATAAAATTTTTTAATCTTTTTATTCCAGTTGGACTTTATAAAGATGGATAAGTCCAGGTTTGGTACCCCCAGTAGGTAAAGTGGGTAAAGACATACAGACAGGCTTGGACAGAGTCCAGGAACAATCACAAATGATTTAGTTGCTCCCACTTTACACCTCCAATTCACACTCCACTCTCAGGCACACCTACCAGGAGAACCCGGTGTATGCACAGAGAGCATTTAGCCATCTGCAATTCAAGTGTGATATCAGTATAAAAGCTTTTCAAAACTATAACTCAAGCATAGATTTCTCTCTCAAGATTATCATCCCTTTTCTTGACTTCTACCAAGATGGCTTCAAAATCAACCCTGGAAACAGAAATCATCACCTTCCACTGGACATGTATCTACTGGCATATTTGCCATTTCTCCTAATGGCACTATCATCCTGACATCAGCTTCTCCATCCTCTTCTCTTTGCCCAAGCAATCACATACCACCAATTCCTATTCCTGTTGCATGATCATTGCCACATTTCCCTTTCTTTTCACTTCCAACAAACCAATGTGGCTCAGCTCTCATTACTTCATGAAGAAGCAATATCCCAAGAGACTGGCCTCCCATCTTTTCTCTACCTCCAAGGATCAAGTTTCTCAAATGAAAAACCTGCAAGATTTGATCCTGACTACAGAATCCAAACACTTCAGTCTCCTTTCCAAAACCTCGCAATCTGACCCCCATCTTTCCCAACTAATATAGAACACTTTCCTCCCAGTTTTATCCACAGGATCCCTGCTCCTCATCATGTACCATTTCCCCAGATGCACCTTACAAGTTCCCTCCTCAGCACTGGGCCCGGATGAAAGATGGGGATTCCTGCACTTTGTACCTCCATTAGTTCTGAAATGTCCCATCTCCATCTCTCCCACCCAAATCCCACACATTCCTCAAGGCCGGTTAACTAGTCTCCCTGCTTTCTGCTCAGAGATGATTATTTATTCTTGCATTTATTCATATTTACCTAATAAGTGTCTATGATAGGAATAGTATTACTTTAGGGACCAAGAAAAGATGAAACTGAAAAACTTGGAAAAGTCCCTTAAGGTTACCAAGCTATGAAGTAAACAAAGCTTTTTCTTAAAGATCTCTCTGGTGTAAGGTGGAAAGTAAGAAACACCATAAGAAAGAGCTGCTAAGTGCCACAGAGGCAGAGGAAGGAGAGACCCGTTTAGCTGAATAAAGTGGTAGTGACATGTGCCTTGGAAATGAGGAATGGGCAGTGTTTGGGCAGGTGGATGGAGGGAAAAGACATTTTCTGTGGAGGAAACTGGACACAAGTGTGCTCCAGTGAATGAAGGGTAGTGGTTTTCTATAACTGTCTCGGCAGCGGGCCCCTGATGTTGGTTCCTTTGTAAAGGCAATGGCTGCTGGAAAGCTTCTGTTAGGGAGCCCTTTCATGCCTAATATTGGTAGGCTATGCAGTCACAACTTAAAAAGAAAGATCTGACAATCAACTTTATGAACCCTCAGCTATAAGCATCTGTGCATAACTGTATAATTTTTAAACCTAATTGGTTGGAGAAATTAACATAATTTATAATATAATAAATTATAAATTTATATATAATAAAACATAAATTTATATATAATAATATAAATATAATTTATAATAACATAACACATAAACACTGTTAAAAATTCAGGATCCTTCAGATATGCAAGATATAAGAAGTGCGACAAGATTTCCAAAGATGACGCTGTACCCCGTACCTTCTGCTTTTTGACTGATGCAGACACAGTCTATGGTAAGGTGAGCATGATTACAATCTGCCTGGAGAAAGGAAGGCTGAGTCACCACTTGATAACTGTCATGGAACACAGCACTCCATGAAACATGTGGCACGGGATGATACAGATAATCCAAGACATACCTTGAATCCCACTGAAGCCATGGTTTTTTAAAATATTAACTATAGGGCACCTGGGTGGCTCAGATGGTTAAGTGTCTGCCTTCAGCTCAGGTCATGATCCCAGGGTCCTGGGATCGAGGCCCACATCAGGCTCCTGGCTCGGCAGAGAGGCTGCCTCTCCCCCTGCTCATTCTCTCTCTCTCTCTCTGTATCTCTGTGTCTCAAATGAATAAATAAAATCCTTTAAAAAATAAAAATATGTAAAATATTAACTATACAGGCACAGGGATCATGGTAGCTAGAAGTATGGTATAGTGCAGGTTATACAAAAGTCATTCTAGTTCTCATTGTTTTCAAGTCTAGTCTTCTTTAGCAAAACCTGACCTGGTGATTGGCAATTTGAGCCAACTGAAAGAGATAGTTGTCAAACAAACACAATTGCTCAACTCTAATCAGGTTTCTTGGAGGGAGGCATTGGTTCCACACAGATTTGAATGAGCAGGCATACTGCCTCAAAGAAAAACTGGTATTGACTACGTGCTCCCTACACCATAACTTGATTGGAATCCTGGCTCTGGAGCATTCTCTCTGTATTTCAACACATTTTTATACTTAAAATACATGTAAAAAATAATAGAAAGATTTGAGAAAAAAATTATCTTTAACTGAGACTTAAATTTTTTTTCCATTTATTCTGAGCTGAATAATTTCATTCAAGGTCCTCAATGCATTCCAGAAACTCAATATGATTATGCTACTTGATAAAAAAGACTATGGTACAATGATGGCACATTTCACTCTACCAAATACCAGGTAAACAGAGGAGTCAGAATTGCTCATCAATTTTTCTCAATGCCCAGATCAATACATAAACAAATAAGAAAGTAAACAAAGTAACTTTAGTTACTTTGTAACTAAAGTTACAAAGTAACTTTAACAAAGAAAGTAATAACGCATTCAGAAGGCCCCCAAAAATGCATATAAACTTACTCAATGTTAAAATTAGGATTTCCCACATATGGTGTGTTTAAGGATGCATTTGGCCACAAATATCAGAGCCCAACTAACAGAGGCTAAAATAATGAAAGACATTTAATTATCTCACACAGCAATCAGTCTGGAGTGGTTCCAGAACTGGCTCAAGAGCTCAAGGAGGTGAGGGAGTTGAGTCAGTGTCAATATCACTAAAGGCTTTGTGCTTGTGGTAGGAGAACTATTTGAGTTCCAAGTATCTTACACACACAGAGCAGTGCTCTGAACAGGACAATGGTCTGGGATTATCAATATGGCTGCACAAGTAAAACTGGAATTCTGCTGACAAGAAAGAAGGAAAGATGGCTCTTATATAGTAAGACTCAGAGGGGTTAGGGTTCTTCATCTTCTAAGAGTGTTCTCACACTTATACTTGAAATCAATAAACTCCTCATGTCTGACACTACAACTCCCCAGTCCACACAGCTCTTTGAAAAACCAAAGCAGAATCTCTCCCCATCAGTCTAGTTCCTTCTTTCTAGAAGAAAAAGAAAAGATAAACTATCAATGTGAAGTTTTTCCTTTGTCAGATGTAATGTTAGGAGGCAATAGACAGTTCAAAACAAGCAACAGATAGTCTGATCATGGGAGAAGCTGAGAATT
Organism: Callorhinus ursinus; assembly: GCF_003265705.2. NCBI lineage: Eukaryota > Metazoa > Chordata > Mammalia > Carnivora > Otariidae > Callorhinus > Callorhinus ursinus. Next base: position 23,891,942 of record NW_027397069.1, on the reverse strand, counting down.
GATGGTTCACTGTGGGGGAGGGCATAACATGGCTTTACCAAGATGATGGAGATAATTGAAGGTAAAACTAGCTACCACTCCATACTCTTACTACCAGTCATCAATTCACCAACTTCTACTCACACTTCATCATCAACTCAAGCAACAGCAATTAACTTGTTAAAATTTCCACAATTACGAGAATGGTAAATAATGATGTGTATGTGTGTGTGTGTGTGTGTGTGCGCGCGCGCGCGCGCGCACGGGCGCGCGCATGCGTGCGCATGTGTGTGTGGTTTATCCAGACCCAGTGATAAACCTACAATTCTGCATTTATTTATTTATTTTTCCTGGAGTTGTAAAACTGTCAGATGACATTTGTTTACTGAGGATATTTCCAACAAGATAAACACTAAGAACACAGAGACTTTAAGTTATGATTTAGTGCTCAGAAAATTACTTTAAAAAAATTTTTAAGTATATTTTTAGCATCTGAAAACATTTGAAGGCCTAAGGTTCCAGGACATCTTGAAATAAAATAGGGTACATTTGAAAAATGTAAGCCAGGTTTCTAGGAAAAAATATAAACAGAATACAAATGTTCAATAAGAAAATAATATTGCTAAAAGAATGTAAAGGTGACAGTGACAATAAACTGACATTACTTGGAAAATGCTGCAGAAAAGGTCAGTAGTTGATCCAATTCTAACCAATTTATCTCATTTATCAATCAGAGGTATTGTATTTTTTAATCCCTCTTGTTAGTTAAGAAAACACAGCCCTCTAAAAAACAAATCTCATCTTCATATCAGTTTTTTGTTTCATTCAGAGCTCAAAACTCATCCCCATAAAGCAGCTTTAGAATTGTATTGGTGAAAATATAGCATGGATTATTTTAGGAGTGGATCAGCTATGCTGCTAGGCTGCATAGAGAATGCATAAGGCATGAACTTTGGATTCAGAAAGAACTAGATTTGGATGCCTACGCTACCATTTCCTAGCTGTTTGACTTACAGCCAAGTACTTAAGTATTCTGAGCCACTTTTTTTAACTGGAAAGTAAAGATGAATAAAATAGTTATTTTGTTGGGAAAGTTATAATGACTGAATCTGATAGTGTATATCAATTACTTGCATGAGGTAGGCACTCAAAAAAGAGTAGCCATTCACAGTAATAAGAACAGACTGTAGATTTTTAGAAGGAGAGTTTCACACTTCTTATAATTGTAGATAAATGCCTACAAAAGTAGGGACATTTAAGTAGGAAAAGTACTTTGGAGAACCAGACTTTAGTATGCTTTGAATCTTTACCACATGAGATAGATTGGATTACTGTTCAGAAAAATTCTCTTCCTCCCGCTCACTTCCTTAGGAGACATACCCTTTTTATTTCACTGGTCTTGGGTCTGACCATGTTTCTTTTTTGGCTAATGGGATATTAATGGGCATGAGGCAAATAGAGGCTTGAAATACTCTTGAGCAGTTGGCCTACTCTCCTTGCCTCTGCCACTGACCTCAAAAGAACATGTCTGGATTAGCCCACTGATCCTAAAAGATCGAAGAGAGACACTTGGAACACAGCCAAGCTGTCTTCAGTGAGCCCAGCCTAGATTTTCAATGTTCTACACAGTCATGAATGAGTCCAGCTGAACCTAGGCTACAGAAGCCAAGAAACATTGTAAGAATAAAGGATTAATGTTTTATGCCACTGAGTTATAGGGACAGTTCTTAAGTAGTACTTCTCTGGTATTGACTAACTTATACATCACATATTTGCTACTGTGCTTGGAGAGCTACCATGGGCACATTCATCTGGTCATACCATGGAATTTATTTAAGACGTATGACTTGAGTACTTACCATGTGGTAGGACTGTGCCAGGCATGGAATCACAGTGGTATACAAATGGGCACAAACCTGAGTCAAGGCAAGTATTGAGTATCCCTGGCCTAAGTTAAAAAACATTCTTCAAGTGATCTTATAAGTAAATATTACCAAGGATTTTAAACACCAATTAAAAAACAAGAAAACAAATATAAAAAGCATTACATATTCTTCCCTTCTTCCTGGATAGAATATAATGTAACAGCAAATTCCTCTCAGTTAGGCCCTTTGTACTTCCAAATACAGTAAATACTTTATTCTTTCAGGTTAATTTGAGGAAAGTAGTTGTTCAAGTGGACAAAAGCAAACAATTAGAGCAAGTACTCAGAACAAGACAGATTGTCAATAAAAAGAACAAGAAAAGTGGAATCAAAAATAAATTGCTGGAATCTCACTTCTTTTATTTTTTTAAAGATTTATTTATTTATTTGTCAGAGAGAGAGGGAGAAAGAGAGAGCGAGCACAAGCAGGGGAGGGGAAGGGGCAGAGGCAGAGGGAGAAGTAGGCTCCCCACCAAGCAGGGAGCCCGACACGGAACTCGATCCCAGAACCCTGGGATCATGGCCTGAGCTGAAGGCAGCCACTTAAATGACTGAACTACCCAGGCATCCCTGGAATCTCACTTCTTTTCTTAACATACTTTTAATAAAATAGTTTTACATAACGTATTTTATTTTCTTTAGAACAGTTTAATTCCAGTGTTGGCATCATAGCAGTTTGAGTTAATAGGCATTCATCTCTAACGACAACCCATAGTTGCAATTATAGTCAACATGCTAGATTAAAGATTCTAAAATTATGTTTGAATACATAGTCGAACTAAAAAAGAAAAGAAAAGCTAAGTTAGATGAAGGGAGAACTAAAAATCAGGGCAGCAGTTTCACCAAAAGCTCAGCCACTCAGATACATTTTAAAGCCAGATATAATCATAGGAGTGTGGGACTATTTTTAAGGCCAATGTAGGAACAAGCAAGATAATATTGAGAGAGAAGCTTAGATGAAGACCTTTTAGAAAGTCAAGATCTTTAAAGTCCCACCCAGTTAGTAAAATGGACTGGAAAAACTCTTACTTGCTGCTAGACATAGTGTGGAAGATTGCTTATAGGACTTTGTCTCTTGGAAGGAAAAATAAGTTGTTTATAAAAATGAAAATTACTACCTTATACCTTGTGAAGATGTGGAGGGCTAGATTTATATTATCCCTATGTTGTGAGAGTCTGAGCTGAAAAATTAAAGCCCCTGGGATCCTGGCCAAAAAAAAAAAAAAAGATGTACAATTGCCACATAGAAAAAATATATTCAACCCAAGGTACATGGAACCTTCTAAGAAAAGAAAAAACAAACAAAATCCCATGTCACACATGAACTCACAGTAAAAAAATCAAGGGAACAAACCATCACAAGGGAACATCAGAAAATGTAAACAACTGAGAAATGGCACTACAAATAAAATAACTTGAAGGAAAAATAATAATAAAGGTCTGTCCAAAATTAGCATAAAACAAAGAGAAACCATGATGAATTAGGGTAAAAAATGAACTAAAAATAGGTATACCTAAATAACAACAAAGTTGCAGTTCTAGAAGCAAACTACACAAGCTAACACAGGAAGACAAAAAAGATGACCCATAAAAAAAGCCAAGAAACCAATTATAGTGATAGATGCTAAAAGACATTGAAATATCTTCAAATAGTTGGTGAAAATAACTGGCAAATTAGAATTCAATGGAAAGCAAAAATCACAGTTTTCAAATGAACAAAAATAAAAACACTCTAAGAAACACTGAAAATTATTTTTTTGAAGATTTTTATTTATTTACTTGACAGAAAGAGAGAGAGCACAAGCAGAGGAGCAGCAGAAAGAGGAAGAGGGAGAAGCAGGCTTTCTGCCGAGCAGGGAGCATGAAGTGGGGCTCCATCCCAGGACCCTGCAATCGTGACCTGAGCTGAAGGCAGACGCTTAACCAACTTAGCGACCCAGGCACCCTGAAACACTGAAAATTCTATCATTTACAGATAATCTATGAAGTAACAAAAAAAGAGTGTGTTTTTATTAAAAAGAAGTTAATAATTTCCTTGGTGTGCAAAGGAATTGTAAAAATGTAGATGAATCTATCATGGAACACTACATCAAAAACTAATGATGTAATGTATGGTGATTAATATAACATAATAAAATTTTTTAAAAAATGTAGATGAATCTAAAGAAAGAATAACTTCTAAAATTTAAAATGTTTTAATTTAAAATTTAAGAATATCAATTATAATAATAAGTATGTTGAAAGCATTATAAACAAAGTGAAAGTAAAATATTGAACAATAACAAATGCAGTTGATTAGAATCAAAATATTCTAAGAACCTTATTGTTCAATAGGAAAATAGAAATACTGATTGTTTCTTGATATTAAATCAACTATGCTTGGTGAAAATTTAAGGGTAATTGCAAGAACAGGCATGGAATGCATAACTTTCAAATTAAGAGATGAAATAAAAACAACAAAAAAACTTAATAAATTAAAAGGAGAAAAAGGAAGCAATGAAAAGCATGGTAAATATAAACCACAAAATAATATGTTATAAATTAGACCCCCAAAGCAGTAATCCACTTAATATAAATGGACTAAACTTCTTTGTCAAAAGATAGAGATGTTCAGATTAAAATTAAATAAGAAAAAAAATCAAAATCCAGGTCTGTTTACAAAAGAAATATCAAAATGTAGTGAAACAAAAAGATTGAATTTAAAGTACTAAAAGGTGAAACTAACCAAAATAAAGCTGGTCAGGCAATATTTTTTTTAAATATTTTATTTTTATTTATTTGAGAGAGAGAGAGAGATAGCAACAGAGATAGCAAGAGGGAGTGTGAGTGGGGAGGAAAAGGAGAAGCAGGTTCCCCATGGAGCAGGGAGCCCGACGCAGAGCTCCATCCTAGGACCCTGGGATTATGACCTGAGCTGAAAGCAGACGCTTAACCGATGGAGACACCAAGGCACTCCTATCAGGCAATATTAATATAAAACAGAATAAACATTGAAGTAAAACCAATTTTTTTTTAGAGGGAGAGATTGAGAGCAAGCATTGGGGGGGTATGGGGGGAAGGGGAGAGGGAGAGAGAGAATCTTAAGCAGGCTCCATACCCAACACGGAGCCAGATGCATGGGGCTCAAGCTCTTGACCCTGAGATCATGACCTGAGCCAAAATCAAGAGTCAGATGCTTAACCAACTGAGCCACCCAGGCACCTCAACATAAAACCAATTCTTATGGTTAAAGAAGTACATTTCCTAAAGATAAAAGAAAAGGGTTCACCTAATAGAACAATCCTGGATATTTGTACATAGAACAATGGAGCCCTAAAATGCATAAGGCCAAAATTTCTTGATTTTAAGGAGCAATACTCAAATCTACCATCAAGATTCAGTTTAAAAAAAAATCTCCCAGGGGGGAAATCGGAGGGGGAGATGAACTATGAGAGACTATGGACTCTGAGAAACAAACTGAGGGTTCTGGAGGGGAGGGGGGGTGGGGGGATGGGTTAGCCTGGTGATGGGTATTAAAGAGGGCATGTACTGCATGGAGCACTGGGTGCTGTAAGCAAACAATGAATCATGGAACACTACATCAGAAACTAATGATGTAATGTATGGTGATTAACATAACATAATAATAAAAAACATCTCCCAGAAATATGTAGATCAGGCATTCAAGAAACAGATAGAGAAGATGTGAACACCACATTAAAAATCTCAAACTGATAGAAATATATAGAACCCTGTACCTAACAATTAGTGGACACACATTTTTTTAAGCATGCCTGGAACATGTTTAAAGATTGCCTCTGTTGAAGGCCAAAAAGAATATTATCAATAAACAAAAAAGAATTCATTTCCCTGATGACATATGATGTGGACCATCTTTTAACCTTAAAATCAGTTTGTCGATATCCACAAAATAATTTGTTGGCAATTTGACTGGGATTGCACTGAATCTATAGATCAATTATTGTTTTAATTTGAATTTCCCCTATGATATATTTCTTTGATTCTAAAGTGTACATGTGAGACGAAAGATCCAGAATAGCCAATAAAATATTGAAGAAGAACAAAGTTGGAAGACTGATGCTATCTGACTTTAAAACTTACTATAAAGATATAGTAATCAAGACAGTGTGGTGTTTGCAGAAGAATAGACAAATAGATTGATGGAACAGAACAGAGAGTCCAGAAATAGTCCCATGTGAATATAATCAACTGATCTTTGATAAAGGAACAAAACAATAGAGAAAAGCTAGTCTTTTCAACATATGGTTCTAGAACATCTGAACATCCACATACAAAAAAAAAAAAAGAATTCAGACAGAAATCTTATACCCTTCACAAAATTAAGCCCAACTGGATCATAGATCCAAATGTAAAGTGCAAAACTATAAAACTCCTAGACGATAGCATAGGAGAAAATATAAATGACCTTAGGTTTGGTAATGACTTTTTAGATACAACACCAAAGTCATGATCCATGAAAGAAATAATGGATAAGCTGGACTTCATTAAAATTAAAAATTTCTGCTCTACAAAAGACAATGTCAAGAGAATGAGAAGACAAGCTACAGACTGGGAGAAAATATTTGCAAAAGACATATCTAAGAAAGGACTGTTACTTGAAATATACAAAAAAGTCAGAACTCAACAATAATAAAACAAACAACCTGACTAAAAAATGAGCTAAAGACATGAATAGACACTCAGCAAAGAAGGTATACAGATGGCAAGTAAGCATATGAAAAAACATTCGACATTATAAGTCATTAGGCAACTGCAAATTAAAACAACAATAAGGTATCACTACACATCTATCAGAATGACCAAAATCCTGTAACAACGACAACATCCAGTGCTGGCAACAGGAACTCTTATTCATTGCTAGTAGGAAGCCACTTTGGAAGACAGTTTTGCAGTTTCTTATAGAACTAGACATTCTTTTACCATATAATCCAGCAATCACATTCCTTGGTATTTACCCAAAGGAGTTAAAAACTTATGTCTACACAAAAAACATGCACACAGATGTTTACAGCACCTTCACTTATAATTGTTAAAACTAGGAAGCAACCAAGATGTTCCTCAGTGGGTGAACGTGTAAATGAACTGTGGTACACTCAGAAAATGGAATATTATTCGGCACTAAAAATAAATGGGCTATCAGGCCATAAAAAGACATGGAGGAACCTTAAATACACATGACTAAGTGAAAGAAGCTAGCTTGAAGAGACTGCAACCATGTGATTCCAATTATATGACATTCTAAAAAAGGTAAAACTGTGGAGACAGTAAAAAGATCACTGGTTGACAGGGATCAGCGGGGAGAGAGGGATGAATAGATGGAGCACAGAGGGTTTTTTAGGACAATAAAACTATCTTGTGTGGTACCATAATGGTGGATATATGTCGTTTCACATTTGTCCAAACCCATGGAATGTACAACACCAAGAGTGAACCCTAAAGTAAACTATGGACTTTGGGTGATAACAATGTATTAATGTAGGTTCATCAATTGTAAGGAATGGACCCCTGTGTTGGGGGATGTTGATGACAGGGGAGGTTATGTACATGTGGGAACAGGGGTATATGGGAAATCTCTGTACCTGCCATCCAATTTTGCGATGAACCTAAAAGTGCTCTTAAAAAGAAGTTTTATTTTCTAAAGTTGTCTATTATAAAAATCTTGTAATTTAGTTCTACTAAAAAAAAGAATCCATATCACATGGATGATATTCTCTGACAACAATATCAACAGTGATATCAATATCAAAAGAGTTTAAATAAAAAATCCTTTGTAGAATAAAATATATATTCTAAATAATTCCTCATTGTTTACAAAAAATAATAGAAATTGGAAAACACTTAAAACTGAATATAAATAAGCATACTTTCACAGATGGTAGAGACCACCAAGGGGACACAGTAAAGGTGCTTCTAAGGAAAACCCTCTGCAAATTTATATTGCAAGTTCTAGAACTTCATTTTCATGACTAAAAATTATTGTAAAATAAATTGTCTAACCAGAGAAATTTTTTTAATCAACAGATTCAGCATAATACCCAAGGAGAAGAGAATGAGCAAATCTAAGAGAAAAAGTCTGGCAAAAACCTAAGTATTTGTAATCAAGATGCAATCTTACCCTTTAAGTAAAGCCTGCTTCAAAACAAATGGAGGAAAATGTAGTTATACCTTCACCCTCTGCCCCCATTTCATTTCTGTTAAACAAATATTTTTTAAGGGCCTGCGATATACAAGACACAAAAAGGGGGCATGCTGATGAATCAGACCCTTCAACACACTCATGAATCCTGTCCTCAAAGAGTTTTCAGACTACTAGGAGAGATCAGCTCAGAAAGGTACCCATTGGATAAAATGTGGCAAGTGCACAGAGGTTTTTCCTGTGTGATATGTGACCACAGAGGATGGAAACGAACCCCAGTTGTGGTTCAAGCATGGCTTTTGAAAGAAAAGGTTATGCAGCTTTCCCAAGACATCAAATTGGTTTTTTTGTATGCACACTGTAACCCTCACAATTTAAGCAAAATGTACTAGAGAATTTAAATGTCTCTGAATTTTCCTGAAGTATCTAAAATAGGCTCACAAGTAATTCATCAACTTCTCAATTGCATTGCTTGAGGTAACTCAAAAGAAAGACAGAAAAAACAACCGTTACTTATTAGTAGCCCTGAGCAGATATAGGGACTGAACTGGGACCTCTCTCGCAAGATCTTTGCTAAAACTGAGTAGAGCTTTCGGAAACAGTTCCTTAGGGTAAGTAAGCACGAGCATATGACAGCACAATATTACTTTTTTGTATTCCAATGTAAAAATTAACATTCCAACCATCAGACTGGAAAGAAGACAGGGACCAGGGACGCAGGTTACCATTATAATGTCTGTTTCTAGGTACTTGGGAAGGACAAACAGAAAGAGATCAAAAGAACATGGTTCAACCTCATAGGATTGAGTGTTACAAGGCAAAAAAAAAAAAAGTGACTAAGTCACTTGAAATGTTATTTAATCATATATAATTTTTAAAGCAAAACTGATTAAACTCACTCAAGTAAATTTCAAGGTCTTATGCCATTCACATCTGCCCATACATGAGGCTTCTTGAACTTGCCCCTTGGCTCGAAAGCCAGAATGAAAAATTATTACTAAGGAAAGCAGCAAACAGTACCTTGTTCAACAGATCTCAGTCACCTTGCTGCCATGTGGTTCTCCTGGGACATCCTAGTTCTGACAATGAATGTGGCACATCAGAAAAAATTTCACCTAATCCACGGCATTTTCCAAGGCCAAGCCTCACTCAACTCAACCACCTGGTACAGTGGGTGTTTCAAAAGCTGCCGCTCCAGGAAGGGCTTCCCCGTTACGCATTCCTTACAAAGTCACCACCTCTCACTACTTTATTTCCTCTCAGGCAGTTTTTCTTGAAAGACTGGTATTTGTGCCAATCTGATACCCAGTTCATTGTACTTATTTTATGTATTTTCTACTTCAAATGTGTCAGGCTGGCTTCAGTGAGACCATGCTGCTTTGAGACCATCACACTTTGAAATATGTGTAAGCATGTGCATGTGTGTGAGAGAGCATAGGTACCTGCACACGTGTTTTTGGAATTTGAGTGTTGCAAACAGTTAAGTCCCTCAGAGTGTGTTTTGTTTGTTTGCCAGGGCACTTTTCAAGTTTGATTCATTTCCGAGGCAAGAGCTCTGAGGAGTCAAGAGGCAGCGTGTCCTCCAGGAAGCCGGTGGCATTCTCTCCAGGGATGCTCAGTGAAAGATGAAATTAAAAAAAAAAAATGTACAGGGCATTGAAACTCACCAGCACCTTGCCAAACCAGACCCAACAATTCACCACTTGTTTCTTGGAATTTAGATTGTACTGGGCTTTGGGAGCTTTCTGTTCCTTTGCCTAGACTTTCTTTTGCAATTATCGAAAATTAGATCTGATTTTGCTTGGCTTCCCTTGGTTTTCAAGCATGGTCATGGTTATTATTTTAAACAAAGATCAATTCTCCCACTGGTTAGGGAAAAGAGAGAAGCATCTATTGTTCTGGTGGCAATATGATGCTCGGTTCAATTTCAACAGTTAGTGTGGAGGAATAGGAAATTGAAGGCAAAAGGCACATTTAAGTATCTCTATAATGTGAACTTAATATTAGAAGAGGTTTCTTTAACCATAGTAGAGATATTTGAGAGAGGATTTTTATTCTATGGCTTAAGTTATTCTATGGCTAAGCTTTTATTTCTTCTTACAGGAGAACTTTCTGGTCCAGTGCCACCTCAGTAGATGTCCTGGAGTCAGAACCATACCATGCATACACACACACACACACACACACACACACATGCACATACACACGTAGCCCCCTCCCCGTGTGTATGTGTATGTGTGTGTGTGTGTGTGTGTGTAATATATTCCGAGGAAAGAAAACATAAAATGCCTCTTCTTTTTAGCTTGGCTAATAACTTCTAATCAAACCAGTTTTAAAGGCCTCACTAATCTTGACTCTATAATTACAGGCTCTAGAGTCACAAATAAATTACTTTTAAAAATTAAATTCTAGTAGTTACGCCACTTAGAAAAGAACTATTGTAGTGGAATTTCACTGAAATGGTAAATAACATGATGCATGTAAAATTCTACACTAAAGACTATGTCAAAATAGAAAGTTCATCATCCCTCCACGCAGGTGTAACTGAGAATTTCTATGTGTGGAGAGAGAAGCAATGAGGGAAGGGAAGGATCAAGAAAAGACGAGAGTAGTAAAGGGAAAAGAAAAGAAGTTAGGTTGATTGGAGATTTTGCAGGGATTAGGGGGTAATGAGAATGCTTATATCATTACTTAGAGATAGACATAACAAACGCATGTGTGTGTAGAAGCCCCAGTATTAAAGAGAATACACAGTGTCTCACTGGAGCTTTGGAGTGAAAAAGCCAAAGGCCTGACCTCAGACTCAGTCATTTACCAGCTAAGAAGCTGGGTGAGTCCCATAACTTCTAGGAGCCTGCATTCCTTCATGTGAAACACATGAGATAAGCATTTCTTCCTTGAAACTTTGTCATAAAGATTAAATCACAGAACTAACAAACGGGGTAGCACAGTGCCTGGCATATAGTAGGTAGTCATTACATGTTAAAGTTTTTCCCTTCTGCTTTCTCGGCCCCACTCACCACCATCCCCACTTGGACCAAACGTGAGAGTTTGGAAATGTTATCATCTGAAATAAAAATCCCATAAAGATGGGTTACATTTTGACAGCAAGCTATGCAGCCACCCAGCTGTCCCTGTCCTCACCTATTTTAATGAAACAATTTTGAATCAACCCCTCGCTAAGCACCATGTAAGCGAGCTAGAGTGTGTTGAATCAGTGCTCCTGCTTAGGCAAGGTTTCTGGAAGGCAGAGGGAAGTCTGAAGCACAGAGCTGGAGTTGGTTTGGTTCAGCGGAAGAACAACTGTGACATCTAAAGGCAGACGGCCGGCTGAAACTCAGCCTTGGTTCAGAAACACGAGAAAAGCTGTCACGCAAATGGCCAATGCTGCTGCTGCGTATGGAAATAGAGACTAAATATTCTTTCCTGCTATTTCTTTTAATGCACTTTCCTATTTGGCACAGATCCCTTTTGCAATAAAACCACGAAGTCTTTCTGAAAAGTAAATATGTTCTTTCATTAATCACCACTTTCCACTAGCTTTTTTCCAACTTCACAGCTGAGAAGTCTGCAGGACCACAAACCTTCAACTAGTGTGCTACCTTGATTAAGGCACAAAACGTTAAAAGCAAATTACTATGAAAGTATGAAACAATTTGCACTTAATGTTTCAGTCATATCTGTAAAAAATATGACTTAAATATAGTTTTATTAATAATACATATTTTAATTAAACGGCTGGAGGTGCATCTAGCAGGAAAAATTGAATCTTCTCTGGATTTCACATACTGGTATGATTCATGGGCAGTAAATATGCAAAGCTTTATGCCCATAAGGCAATCAAACTCCAAAGCTGATATGCATGTTTTTATCTAAAAGAATGAAATCTAGTAAGGGCTAGAAATAATAATAATAACAGACTGCCAGAGCAATGTAATGAATTGGCTCTAGCCAATAGTATCCTTTACCGTATCATAAAATCATCCTTTCAGTCACAATTACATCCACTCCAACATTTATTATTACTTCCATTATTCTCATTACACAAGGAAATCCTGTATATGTACTTATGCATATTGAAAAACTTCACAAATATGAACGATAAAATCCTGGGATAGGAATGACTGCCTTCACGAAGCAGGAATGCTCTCCTCTGCAGGATGTTTAGGTGTTGCTTAGTTCCAGAAGGACCACACTTTACCCTTGCTACTTCCCTAATGTTTGCCTAGATTATTGGTTTGCTAGGGCTGCCATAATAAAGTACCAAAGACTGGGCGTTAAAGTCATTTAACAACAGACATTTATTTGCTCACAGTTCTGGAGCCTAGAAGTCTGAGATCAAGGTGTCAGGAGGGTTAGTTTTTTTCTGAGGCCTCTCTCCTCGGCTGGTAGAGAGATGGCTGTCTTCTCCCCGTGTAGTCCTGCGGCCTCTGTATGTGCGTCTGTGTCCCAATTTCCTCTTATAAAGATAGCAGTCATATTGGATTAGGGCCTACTCTAGCGACGTCATTTTCAACTTAATTACCTCTTTAAAGATTACCTCTCGTTCAAATACCCACTTTCTGAGACACTGTGGGTTAGGACATCAACATATGAACCTTGGGAGCGGGGGACACAATGCAGTCCATAACACCTGGAAATTATCTCTCAGTTGCAAAATGTGATTATTACCTGCTCCTAAGCACTCCATTTTGCTAAAAAGAAGAGCCTGGTAAACTTGTAAGACAATGCAGAGGAGACTCAAATAAAAGCTAAGGTTTTCATTTATTTATTTATTTATTTTTACTTTGAATTTCTCTGAAAAAATATTTTCATTCTAATTGTAGTCATCACTGTGAAACACTTGTAAAATTAAAAATAAAAAGTTGACCACCTCTGACTAGCTTTCTATTAGTTCTCCTACTGGGAAGAGAAGATGATCTTCTGGAAGTGACTAATGTCTAGAAACTAATGATAAAATGTTTTAGTTGTACTCAGTCAATGGGATCGGCTATAGTGGGTTTATATTACTATAACGAAACAAAAAGTCATTTCTTTATCTGGAAGTCCCCTTTGGGACACGGCAAGGGAGACAAGTTGTGAGGTCTCTTCCTGCATAGTTACCTTCACTCCACCTGTGTCACAAGAAGCCCAGGACTTACCTAAAATTAGGTATGGATATGGAGCAAGATTACTCAATAGCCTGGCATTCACCTAAAGTGTGAGGTCATCATCCAGCTCTTAGGTCAGGTTTGGGAGTAGTTGATTCCCAATAGCTTATTTTAATGGCCCAGATGTAGGCATCCAAGTAACTTTTTTGATATTGTAGATTTAAATTTTCTACTCTGATACTCAGGCTAATTTTAAACAAATCTACCAAGCAAAAATAAAAGCAAATAAAGAACACAAAGACCAAACATCCTGAGGAATAACACTTATTCCCAAAGAGCAAGCTACATACAGCTCCAAACCAGGCTCAGAAATGAGGGGCTCAGAGGCGCCTGGGTGGCTCATTTGGTTAAGCCTCTGACTCTTGGTTTCGGATCAGGTCATGATCTCAGGATCGTGAGACTGAGCCCCTCATTGGTCTCCATACTCAGTAGGGAGTCTGCTTGAGATTCTTTCCCCCTCCTTCTCCCTCCTCCTCTGCTCCTCCCCCATGGCGCCCCTCACCCCCGATGCTCACTCATGTTCTACCTTTCTCTCTCTCTCTCTCTCAAATAAGTAAATCAAATCTAAAAAAAAAAAAAAAAATGAGGAGTTCATTTCCATGAGTCTGTTATTACTCCAAGGAAGTAATTATAATTATTAATTTGTACAAAGTCATGGAATGAGTATTGACAGAATGAAAATTCATCCATTCATTCAACAAATATTTATTGAGCAGCCAAGTATGCCAGGCCCTGTTCTAGGCATCACAATTTTCTTGAGAGAAAAGAAAATTTAAGACTGAAGTTTGTTGCAAACTTCTGAATGAGCAACAGTTCTCTCCTCTTTCTTATACTGTTATATGATTACTTCTGCAATTCATCTTTTGATTTATGGCAATGCAGTTTTCTGATTTGATTAATGCACTTTAGATGAGGTAGCAGTGCAGTTATGAATATTCCAAAGAGTGTAGAAAGTCACTGATTTGATGTCGGGATGATGGCTGGGTACGTGTATGACCCTTCACTGAATGCTGCCACTGTATGGCAGCTGTTAGTAATTAAAAATACAGTGAAGGGGCACCTGGGGGGCTCAATGGGTTAAACGTCTGCCTTAGGCTCAGGTCATGATCTCAGGGGCCTGGGATTGAGCCTGCTCAGCGGGAGGTCTGCTTCTCCCTCTGCCTCTGCCATTCCCCTCCTTGTGCTCTCTGGCTCTCTCTGACAAATAAATAAAATCTTTAAAAAGATTAATTAATTAATTAATTAAAAATACAGTGAATATGTAAGAAGACTTAAAGAAAGCAATGAAGCCAAGTCATCATTGCTTCTACCAAAGCCAGAAGAGGAACAGGATACACTCAACCCCTCCCCCTGAACCCCTCCCCCTCAGCAGTCTCCGCCCCCCTTCCCACTACCTGGAGCGCAGGAAGAGTTGGGTATTGGTGTGTCTCCTGGGCAGCAGCCCATGGGAGCCCCTTTCCAAGATCCCTAATCTGAAAACAGCCACATTGACTCATCTACCTGCTCTCCCCACTCAAGTGATTGAGCTGGATTTTCTAGGTCTCCAGAAACTGCCATGCATACACACAGCTGAGAAAGAACAGGGACCCACCCATTCACTGAACATTAAGCCAAACATGAACTTTTGACAGTGTACAGCTTGCCAGGAAGTTGAGGGTCAATTTGGATGCTCAGTGATTTATAACCACTGTACTGGCCCTCCTGTTTGGTAATTTTGGTCTTTCTCCATTCTCTCCAAGGTCCTCATTTTCTATTGATAACCTTACCTCACATGAGTTCTTGGTTTCAAGCAGCTCAAAGATAGTCTCAGGTGCCATCATTCATTCAGTAAACACATTTTGCAAACTAGTTTTGTGCCATGCACTGTGCCAGGACTGGGGATAAATAACAGAGAAAGACATGAAGATCCCAGCACTCGAGGAGGTTTACCCCTGGGTCACCAACAGCCCTGATGGAACCCTGGGTCATCTGTGCTCTGTCTTCTCTACAGACCTGCCATCCCCTGAGGATGTTGTGGATTGGCTGCCTGACTTAGAACCCTCCTGTCCTTCCTGCCACCCCTTCTCTGCCTCAGGAAGGGGAGACTGCTGCTGAGTCCTGCCAAAATTTCTTCTTGTCACTATGTTCATTAAAAAGATATTAAGTCCAAGACTCAATTCCCGCTCCTTCAAAGCCTAGAGCATAACAAAGAGCTTATTCCACAGAAATTAAAAGCACAGAAGTTACAAAAGTACTAAGTTCATATTTTTAATGTTTCCTAGATCAATGAAAGTAAGATGCTCTCCCCATGGAAATTAATTCAATTTTAATTCTATTTGTATTAATAGTTATTTTTCTCAGGGAAGGAGGATAACACTTCTGGAAGAGAAGTCCCCAAAAACCATCTCCCTTTCCCCCCTCCTTGACCCCACCAGAAGGTACTGAGTTAATCTCTGCTGATGAAATGTAAAATTCCTTTAGCCTTCCCTGACTCTGCTAACCAGGGGACAAGCCCCTGTACTGGGCATAACATGATGTACCTCTCCTTCTTAACATACCACAGCTGATATTTAGCTTTTTATTGTGTGAGTCTTTCATTAATGTCTGTTTCCCCTCCTAATTTGTAAGTCCCATGAGATCAGGGGCTGCATTTTTTTCTTTTTCTTTCCTTTATTTTTCTTTTCTTCC
This sequence comes from Callorhinus ursinus, assembly GCF_003265705.2. Lineage (NCBI taxonomy): Eukaryota > Metazoa > Chordata > Mammalia > Carnivora > Otariidae > Callorhinus > Callorhinus ursinus. The sequence goes on along the minus strand of NW_027397069.1, from coordinate 23,876,065 downwards.
CCCTAATCATTACATCTCCGGGGCTACATACAGGGATGGTACATTGTAAATGCTTATTAAATTATCCAGCAATTATCCACATATGAATTAACCAATTAATGTCCATGTCTCCACCTTGGGGATAGATTAGATGGCCAACAGCTGCACAGGTACAGAAAGCAAGGAAACCGACATGCATCCTTTAGAGTGTGCAGAATACTGGATATACTAAGTGTTCAATTAATGCTTAATGAGCGATTGAAAGATTCATTGATTAATTGATTGGTTAACCTGGGGTCTTATGAGGAGAAAATCACAACCTCCAAAAACTTCCTATGCTATTTAGTTCCAGGAAATAAAGGCCTGGACTTGGTCTCAGCAACTTTCTCTGAACTTGAAGCAACTGTCAATCCCTGAGATCCCGGGGAGAAGGTGAGGCCCTGGGACCCAGAGAGGGGAGGCTCCAGGGCTAGGGTAAGCCCAGTGCTTCTGCATTACACAGGAGAGTCCTAACCTCGTTTAGCTCATCCCCAGAACTTCTCTAAACCTCCAGGACCAGCCTGGATTTAGGAGATAATGTGTAACCTTGGAAAGTCATGTCACTCCTAGATATTATAAAGTCCTGCAGGTACCTTAAATCACCAACCAAATGTCAATTCACTAGTTCAAATTGCCCAGTCCCATGTAGTAATCAGGACTGTGATCTTGAGTTCGAGTTTAAAATTTTCTTCCCTGCTGCGTATGGGCTCTTGGTCTTCCTATTCTCTTTCTCCTAACTGAAACTGACTGCACACAGGCTCCCTGCCCCCTTCAAATGGCATGTGTAGCTCCCCTCCCTCACTCTCCCTCCTCACCTCTTCTTCTCCCCCTCTCTTACTTACCTCCTCCCCTGTTTCTTCTCTCTCTTGCTTATCTCCCCCACTTGCCAGACCTGTTTTTGAGAGAAAGAAGACATGAATGGGGACAGGATAGTTATTATTTGACTGGCACCACCAATGATGTCTTCTCAATGTCTAAGCTGGAGAAACGTTTAAAAAGGACTTTTTCCGATGGCGGTATTTGTACACATTCTATGGAATTCCCAAGCATCAGATACCTCTCCTGAAGTCCTTTTGAAAAGAACAGTGTGTTCTACTCCTCCAACCGCTGTGCCCTCTCAGTCCCCAGTGTCCTGGGAGGTATGCACCAGACTCCCTCTGTTGGAATCCCATTGCCTTTCCATAGAGGTCCTTGAGCAGAATTTTCTAAACTTTATGGCATGGACATTTGCAAGCATTCCCAAAGTAAAAAGAATGAGACAATGAACCCCCATGTACCAATCATCTAGCCTCAACAATTATCAGCACATTTCAACCCCCCCCAGGGGTATTTTAAAGCAATTCTCAGATTATTTGTATTCACTGAGTAGAATTTAAAATGGTCCTAGGCCAGTTTTTTTCTCCCATGTGACCCTCATCTTGCCCAAAGGAAACATTCATTTTCCTGTGTCCTGACTAACTTTGGGGGGCAGATCTGCTCTGCCCAGCGGTCATGTTCCTTCACTCTGCTGCCAAAACAATGTAGGAATCCATCTCTGCTGCCACCTGAATTTCCAAGGCAGTATGTCAAAGTGCACACCCAACTGCAAAGAACTATGCAGTAAGCGTTAGGCATAAACCTAAGGAAGCCCTTTTTTCCAGGCTTTGGCATAGGAAATAGCCACCATCATCTATGTCCCTCTCCTCTACAGTGGACAGGATGCACAGAACAGCACTTTCTCTAAAAAAAAAAAAAAAAAAAGTCACAAATAACTCTATCTCTACTCTCTCAATAATTTTATATCTTCAATGGGTAAGGTAGTTCAAGAGACTTCTAATCAATTTTCTGATGTCTCCTTGGTAAAGTCTACATATGGCCAACACATCCAACAGGATGCAGCAATCACTGTAACTCAGTATCCTGCCCAAAACTTCAATTTAATATTCTGATTTAACTCACTTCCAAAGGAATTTCAACAGTACATGCCTCGTTGTGTTTGTTCAATGATGTCAAAGCTACTACAACTTTCTCTTCTAGTATTTTTATTATCCTAAATGGCAGGTATTTGTAAATTTTTCCCCTTATAGCTACAACCAAGTCCCTGTATTCTGACACTAATCTGTCAGCGGTGAACTGTTATTGGTTTCCCATTTAATTCTGTTAGTATTCTCGCTTTTGAAATTAAACTATGATCATCTGCAGAAAGGGCTATGCTCATTGACATTAAATATGATTAGTTTCTGAGAAAGTGATTAGTTACAATTATGTTCTATTGCCACCAGTCCACTGAGATTTTCAACTTATTAACTCATGATACAGCTAAAACTAACTAAATCATTGTATGATAATGAATAAATTCTCATGCCATTGGTTAATTTCCTTCATGTATAGAGAAACATAATATGCAGATGCAGGAGGCATAAAACAACATCTTAGCCTTGGCCTATGTTTTACCTCCATACAAATTTAGACTAAGGTGGCTAGTCATTGAAGCCATGTTTTTTCCCACAAGCAACGTTGTCAAAGTTCTGCCAGCAATTTGAGGAGAGATTTGGCCAATCACTTTCTCCTTGCCAAAGATTTTCTGATCTACACAAGATGATAGGCTCCCCCAGACCAGAAGCAGTGCTTACTTTGCTCCGTTCTATCCCATCAGCCTAGCTTAGTGCCCAATACTTGATAAGTCCTCAGCAAATACGTGTTGGATGAATGTGTATATTGGATAATCAGGACATGTGAGATTTAATCATAATGAAAGTTAATTTTATCTCCTACTAGCCCTTTAAAATATATGCTGCAAAGAAAGATTTTCCCCTCTTTTGGATAAAAGCTTGCGCAGTTCCATGACTATGCTGGTCACATGAAGTAATTCAAAGACCTATACTGATTTTAAGTCACCAAAGGTGCTCTCAGCTCTACCCTTTGAATGTGTAGTCCCATGTAGCTGTCAAAATTTCCATCCCTATCTCAAGTTATATCTTCATTTGAGACCTGCAGAGGAAAAAAAGCTGGGACAGGTAAGGCATGTGGTCAGCTTTTTAAACTGTTTTTGCTTGTCCTTTCCCACTTTGTTACCCAAGACTTTTAACTAGCAGAAAGGAAGGAGAGACTTGGTGCAATGATGTTCTTATTTTGCAAGCCAAAAACTGGGAGACAACACATACAACCGACAAAGGATTCGTATCCAAATACATTTTTTTTTAAATTCCTGGGAAGGGAATAATAAGCAAAAGACTAACAGTTACTAGAAAAATGAGGACTAAACAAGAATAGTCATCTTGGCAGAACTGAAACATAGATGGCCAATAATCATATAAAAAGAGAATGAAAACTGGTATAACCACTTTAGAAAATAATTCAGCATGGCCTGCTAAATTAGAAGACTCACATACAGTATGACCATCAACTGAATTCCTAGGCAAATACTCTGGAGAAACCCTTGCATATGTGCATCAGAAGATGTACAAAAATATTCAATAAAACCATACATGGAGCAGCAAAAACGTGAAAAATCTAAATGCCTATTGATAATAGAAGGGATTGTCATATATTAATACCACACATAATATTAATAAAATACTATGCAGTGAAAATGAAAAACTACAATTAAGAGCATTATAATGGATGGATCTCAAAAGCTTAATGTTGAGTTCAAAAATAAAACAACACAATAAATGTATAGAAATACCTACACATAGAATAAAATCATGAAGAAAAACAAGGGAGTGTTAAGTATACAATTTAGGATAATGGTTCACTCAGGGAGGGAAGAAGAGAGATTCCAAAAGAGCAAACAAGAGCTTCAAGATATTGGTATTTTCCTATTTGGTAAACTGGGCTGGGGAGTATATGGATGTTCTTCTTAATTCTTTTAAACTATATATACATATTATTTATAATCTTTTGCATATATGTTATATTTATAAATTTTTTAAGTTAAAAAAAGTAAAACAAGGAAAAGAAATAATCTAAATAATCCAGATTGATCAAGTTTACTGAATCAATAATGATTTAGTTCTCCACTTCTATGAGTGTAAGCACAAATTCTCAAGTAAACTCAAGGGAGATCATAAAGGAAAAGAACAAAGGTTGTTGCATTTTGTCCAAGATTTAGATATTTATGAAGTACATAATGACCCTCTGAGTCATATAACACAGAAAGAAGCTATGCAGAGTCCTCATCAGGATTTTTTGTGAACACTCCAGTGGAAAAAATCTACCATCTTACAATGAGTTAAATGGAGTCACTCTTTACCTCTGTTCAAAGTCAGTGCTCCTTTATGACTAATGGCCTGTGGTCAACAGAAGAGCATAAGCTTTGGCAACAGGCAGGATTTTTACTCCTACTTCTGCTACAGACTTACATGACCTTGGGCAAGTAGCTCTATCTCCCTGTGCCTCTTTTCCTTCATCTATAAAATGGGAGTAATGCCTAAACTGCAGAGTTGGGAAGGTTAAGTGGCACAGTGCACATATGGCAGAAAGTGCCAAAGGCTTGTTAGGTACAAAGAACTAACAGCTGTTACCATCATTACCACCAGTATCATCACACACTATCATGTGATTGGCAGAGAGAAAGAAGCAGATGTATCTATTAAGTAATTTTCATAAACATGTTTTAACATGAACTTGAAGGGCTGCTCAGAGCATCTTGGTAGTTCTGTAAATTTTAAAAACCTCATATATATATAGACATATATATAGACATATATATAGACATATATATAGACATACATATACTGAATTACTAATTACTAATGCAGACTCTATAAAAATCCTGCTATATTTATATGTTCATACCCTGAGTACCTGAACTAATAAAATGGTATTAATGGCTATTTACATAAATTCACAATTCTAAATTAGACCTTTAATTTCTGTAATAAAAAAGAAAGTGGCTTGTACAATTTCCCATTTTTATTTTCCTACATGGAATACAGTAGACTCTAACATAATGTATGACTTTGTGAATATTTCCAGGACTGCTAATATTTTATCTAATATTATATCTTATGTTTTCTGATCTCTGACCTTCGTTGATACTCCCAGAACCCTCATGAGCAGTGCTCACTATGATAACCCTTGGTAGAAGAAGCAGGATTAAATCGAAGTTAAATCATACATGGCTAGAAACTTTCAAAGAGGCCTCTCAGGGTCAGCAGTGATTTTTTCCATGTATATTTCTCCTCTTAAAGAATGTTTCTTAAATATTTGATTCATCAGGACTAAAATATATGTTTTATTTTGAAATAGATCACTAGTAAACACTGTAGAATAGAAATACGACCCTAAATTCTTCTTAGATTTTTTTTTTATTTCCACATTTTTCATTATATCAATATATATTCTTACATCCTCTGGGGAACAACAAAATGGACCAACAAGAGCACTATATATATATATATATATATATATATATATATATATATATATATGAGACAATACAGCTTTAAAAGACGACAAAGATAACTTATTGACAGAAGAAATAGAAAAACATTATTTTTTAAATTAAATTGAATCGTTGCCTTAATATTTACAAAAGGTGATGAGCATTTGAAACCAAAAATGGATATACTTTCCTCAAGGGAGGAAAAAGAAATATTAGAGAGAATCAGAATCAGGTGAAGACCAGATTATGAAGAATTATAACACATTAGGAGCAAACACAGGACAGTTATGATGGAAATGGTAAATGGGAGAAAAGATTTAAACAGTCAATGGAAGCAAATAAGGAAAAGGCATTACTTAGCAAGAAGAAACTTCACTATCTTAGCACAAAGAAGGCCATAAAATCACTTGGGTAAACTTTAATTTAGAAGAAAGAGCAACTAGAATTGTTACTCAGTGATAACTTTAAAATACTAAATGTACCAACTTCCCTGCATCTACTACCCAAATCAAATGATTGACTAGGTCTCATAATATAGGATCTCCCACTTATCTGCCAATGGGAAAGTGGCCTCAGATTCCAACTCACGGCAAAATCTTCCTAAACCCCAAGTCTCCATTCTTTCTCCCACCCCCACTACCTAACTGTGATCCATTTTCCTCTTCAATACCCATACACTGCTTCTTAAAATATAAATTCAATCCTAAGAGTCTCTCCTGCTTCGCTGGTTCTCTATTGCCTACAGGCAAAGTCCAGGTAAAGCCAAATTACCCAATTCAAGATTCTCCTTGACTCTGTCTCTGTCTTTCCACTCTCCAGTGCTTTTGCTTCTGCAATGGCCCTTGGCCCTCCAGCTAGACTGAAACACTGGCAGCCCTTAAATGCACAGACCTGCCTATTGGCTGCCTTTGGACCAGCTTTTCAGTGTACCTGGAATGCCTTTCCTTCCCTTGTCAACCTGAGAATCTTCTCACCCTTCATGACCCAGAATCCCCTGAAAGACAGAGAGCTTGTTTCCCTCTTCTTTTTATGTCCCAGGACACAGCACAGTGCCTGGTACAGAAATAAGGTTCTGTGAATGCACATTAGATGCATAGCATTAGGTAATGTTCAAAGGTTTTATGAACAGGTTTCTCATTGTCAGCTGCTACTTCAGTTCAGAGTAATTTTGTTTTCCTTTTCCTAAGCAACTGGGATGTCATAGCTTTAGGCATCCTACCACAAACATTTCAAAACTGAGAAAGTGACAATGAATAATGGGCCGATGTGGAGGAGTGGGGGAAGGGAGATGAGTAAATGAGAAATGGCTGCCTCTTACTAGTTATATGATTTGGCTCAAATTACTTAAAATTTCTCAACCTCAGTGTCCTTATCAGCAAAATGGTGATATTCTCAAAGGGAACTGTTATGATTACAAAATGTGATTGTGAAACTGCTTGTTTGCTTCTTTGCTTGCTTGTTTGTTTCTAAAGACCTCACCTCTCCTCTACTACTGATTAATTCTGGCCAATGAGTTCCCTCATTTGTGGCCTATTTTTATCCCTTCAAATAGGTCAGGGTTATTATATTATCCTCCCCAGGATTTTGGTATTGCAGTAGCCCTTGAGATCAGAGTCATAGGTAACTGGTAGCATTAAAAGGTTAAGAATTTGTTCTTAATCAAACAGTGAGACAGTAATGGCACTACAAATAGAACCACATTTTTTATATTCTCATTTCCTTCCATGGAAATGAGGATACTTTTCATTTGCTAATGAACTACACGAAGGTCATAGCCATCGTCATGTTGAAATAGACACTCATCAGGTAATGTACTACAGAAGTGTTTATAGGTGAAATAATTATTCAATCAATCAAGTCACTATTAAGTGAGTGCCTACTCTGCACAAGGCATTTTGCTAAATCATGTGGCAGGCACAAAGAAGTATAGGACACATTCCCCCATCTCAGAGCCCCCAATAAATAACATACACTTTGAAAAAACAAACAACTCTCTCTCATAATACAGTACCGAAAGGATAGCTAAATAGAATTTACCGATAAAAATATAAATGTTCTTGCCAGATGTGGTATATCATTATATTCAATCATCCAGCCTCAAAGAAAGTTTGTGGGATGGCTTAAAAATCATATAAAGTAGGTCTAAGCTCAAATCTTCAGCCTGGATTTATTCACTCATTTACACCTTTATTCATTCATTCATTCATTCAACTGTAATGGAATGGCAAAATATTTATTGACAGAATTCCAGGAAGTCATAAAAAGTCATACCTACATGGATGCTGAACATGGCAGGGAGAGTTGTGAGTTGCGGATTCAAGACACTATAGCCTAAGAGGGAGAACAGAAAGAAAGAGAATGGGAGGTGGTGAGGGAGTAGCACAATCCTCCCTAGAAGTCCTCAAGACTTCAGCAAAATTGACAAACTCGTGATATCATAAGTGAGCTAGGAGTTTTTGAGAGAAAAAAGCTAAAGATAGGACTTAACGTTTAACCAAGATGGTAAGCTACAATGCTGAAGCAGAGAGAAGGGACCATAAGTAAATAGTGTTAGAATTAGAAGGAATTGAAGGAGGAATGCTAGACCTCCAAAGACTATGGATGGCCAAAAGACAGTGAAGCCCTAAGACATCTGGGTTATATGTCAAATATTTATTAAGCATCTGCTATGTGCCAGTCACTGTGCTCAGAGCTGGGAATACAAGGATAAACAGTCCCTGATTTTACAGTGGTTACAAACTAGTTGGAGGCACAGAGAATGAAACAAATGGTTACACTATGGTGTGTAAGGGTGTTAGACTAGCGCTATGGTCTAAGTGCTTGTGCCCCTCCACCGCAAACTCATACGTTGAAATCCTAACTCCCAAGGTGACAGTATCAGGATGTGGGGCCTTGGGAGGTAATTAGGTCATGAAGCCCTCATGAATGATCCAGATTAGTGCCCTTATAAAAGAGATCCCACAAAGTTCCCCAGCCGCTTCAGCTACATGAAGACATGGAAAGGCAGCCATCTATGAACCAGGAAGCCCTTACCAGACACCAAATCTGCCAATACCATGATCTTGCATGTCCTAGTCTCCAGAACTATGAGAAATAAACGTTGTTTATAAGCCACCCCCTCTAGGGTATTTTTTTATAGGAGCCCAGATGGACTAAGACAAATAGAGACAGTGTGCTATGTACATGAACATAAAGGAGAAA